>NC_135713.1:144351872-144651872 GCF_964656455.1 Halichoerus grypus | reverse complement strand
TGGGGACTGTGCCAAGGAGCCTGACCCGTCTGCTGCCACCTGCCCTCACTCGCTGCACTCTAGCCAGGGAGCCTGCCAGCGACACTCTTCTCCCAGAGACCCTTGGGCCAAGTTCTGTCAGCTAACTTCACCAGCTCTGCCTTCCGTGCACATCCAGAACTGGCCACTGCTCACCACCTCTGCCACTCCCACCTGGGTCTGAGCCGTTGATTTTCCTACCTAGAATATTGCCTCCTAATCGGTTTCCCTGTCTGCCCGAGCCCTCCTACAGTCTGCTGTCTGTGCACAATCGGAGTGAAGTCGTTCCCCAGCTCAGTTTTCTGTCTCACCGGAGGGAAAAGCCCACCCTTAGCCAGGGCTGCATGCCCTATGCAGTCTGGCACCCCTGTCCCTCATGCCCTGTCTCACTTTCACCCTCTTCCCTCCACCAGGTCCCCTCTCCCACCATCTCTTCATGCTCCCCCATCCCCCCAGGCACGTTCCCACTTGGCCTCTGTGCCCCTCTCCCCTCAGCCTGGACCCTCTTCTGGAGATGTTGCCGTGGCTCACTCTCTCATCTCCTGCCAACTTTGGCTCAAACCTCTCATGCTGTGTAAGGCCTTCCCTGAATATCTTTTTTAAATGGTAAGCCCCACAAACTCCCTTTTCGTGCTTTATTTACTTGGGAGCACAAGCCAACTAGAATGTAGGTTCTAGGAGAGCAAGGGGGTTGTCTCTTTTTGTTCTTGCTGTATTCCAGGGCCCAGACCATGGCTGACTGAGCTCTCAGTAACTTTTTATAGAATACATTGAATAAGATCATGAGGGGCGCCTGGGTGGTTCAGTCGGTTAGGTGTCTGCCTTCGGCTCAGGTCGTGATCCTAGGGTCCTGGGATCAAGCCTTGGCGAAGAGTCTGCTTCTCCCTCTGCCTGCCGCTCCGCCTGCTTGTGTGTGCCCTCTCACTCTCGCCGTCTCTCAAATAGATAAATAAAATCTTTGAAAAAAAAAAAAATTAAGATCATGAGAAGGAGTTTGGGAGAAACAGAAAGGAGGGCCAAGGTCGAGCACCTCCAGTGAAGAAGCCGCCTGTGCAGAGATGCGGGGCCTGGCGTGCTGAAGTTCAGCTTTCCTGACGCAGGAGGGCAGGCTGCGAGGAAGAGTGAGGGCCGTGTGTGCAGAGAGGCGCCTGCTGCCTAAACCCAGCAGGTTCAGGGGCGCTTCCTTTGTGCTAGTACTGTCCTGAGAACTTAGGTTCAAGGCCTGTTTCTAGAGCTGTGTCATCCAGTACGGTAGCCATCAGCCACGGAGGGCTGTTAAGCACCTGAAGTGTGCCTAGTCCACATTGTATTGTGCCAAAAATTGGATCTGGAAAACTTATTGAAAACCACTGCTCTAGAACAAAACACTGAAGTTATTTTGTTTATAAATGAAAATTTTTAAAAGATTTAATTTATTTTAGAGACAGTGTGTGAATTGGCGGGGGAGGGGGGGGCAAAGGGGGAAGGAGAGAGAATCTGAAGCAGACTGTGCTGAGCGCCAAGCCCGACATGGGGCTCAGTCCCATGACCCTGAGATCATGACCTGAGCCAGAACCAAGAGTCGGACGCTTAACTGATTGAGCCACCCAAGTACCTCAATGTTGAAGTTATTTTTGAGCTGAAGAGGGGAATTTTTTATTTTTCTTTTTAAGTAAGCTCTATGCCCAGTGTGGGGCTTGAACTCATGACCTCAAGATCAAGAGTCGCATGTTGTGCTGACTGAGCCAACCAGGTGCCCTGGAGGGGGATAATTTGAAGGGGAAAAGTCTCAGATGAAGCAGGTCCAGAAGGAGTAAGAAGGTGCAGCTGAAAGCCGTTAACATTTGCAAGGAGAGATGTTTTCCTCTCAGGGAAGAGAGAAGTAAAGACTCTAAGAAGTTGTGAGATGAAAAAGAGACGCATTTGCTGGAGTTGCATAAGTTGGACTTTGGGAAATGACTTTGAATCAAATAAATCTGTGTTCAAATCCTGGTTTCATGCTCACTTTGCAAATGCTTTCATTGCTTTAAGCCTTAGTGCCTTGATCTTGAAATTGGGGTAATAGTACAGCACGGACCCCATAGGTTGTCGTGAAGATTACATGAACTAGTACTGCCTCCCAGTACTGGGCACAGAAAGCCTGTGAAACTGAAAGACGGATGTGCAGGAGGCCAGAGAACAGTAGAGTGACCGTGAAGGGGAGTGTTGGGGCAGGAGGGAGGCTTAATCTGGAAACAGTCGTTGGGCACCTGCAGCTTGCTGGGGATGAAGAGGGCAAGGCTCTTGTCCTCCACAGATGGGGCAAGATGCAGAGAAACATGAGACGCATGTTTACAGTATGGCTCCACGCTTTACCTTGAACGTGGAATATAAGTAATACACAAAATGCTTTGTCAGAGCACTAGGGTTGGAATAAGGAACTTGATCAGGTGTGGGGTAAGTGGTCAGGGAAAAAATACTACAGAGGAGTTGATGTTTGTGCTAAATCTTAAAAGTTTAGTAGGAGATCACCAGGCTACAGGTATATTCTCAGTCCTGAAAGAAGTTCACTGTAAGTTGGGGCCCCACGGGAATGGCAGGGGATTAAGCGGAAAGGCTCAATGGGATCAGATCAAACAGGCTCTTAGTGCCAGAATAAGGAATTTGAACTTCAACCGTAAGTGGGGGGGGGGGGGGGATAAGGGATTTAAAGTGGTTCAGATAAGTGTTTTATAGAGATCACTCGATAACATCGTAAAGGGTGGGTTAGAACAGAGAATAGAAACAGATCAGCATGAAGTTATTTTAGTAATCTATTTTAATAAAATAAGGCATTCGTCTAAGAGAGAGGTGTGGTGGTGGGAGGGATCTCACTGGAGATTGATTTAGGAGGTAGAGTCAGCAGAGGACAAGGATTGAGCCGTGCACTGAGGGAAGGAGCATGAGAGGAAGAGCCAGGTTTGGAGGACATCCTGTCGGATATCCATGTGGAGATTCCTGGTTATAGTCGAATATGTGAGTCTAGAGCACAGGAGAGAGAGCTGGGCACAAAGATGCAGATCCCAGGAGCACCTGGATGGCTCAGTTGGTTAAGCATCTGACTTCAACTCGGGTCCTGGGGTCTTGTTGGGCTCCGTGCTCAGCAGGGAGTCTGCTTGTTGCTTGTCTTTCTCCCTCTGCTCCCTGCCCCCCGCTTGTGTGCCTTCTCCCTCTCAAATAAATAAATAAATAAATAAAATGTAAAAAAAAAAAAAAAAAGATGGAGATCCAGGAAATCTGATGAAGATCAGTAAATATTTGAGTGGCCACTCTGTGCCAGGTTGTCGGGTTGTGGCTGAGCCCCTGAGTGTGGATGGAGAACCTGGGAGAGGACAGCAATGGAAAGGGAGGAAGGAGCAGCATGGGGAGCCGCAGCCTGCAGAGAGTGGCCATGGAGGCAGGTCCAGAGAGCCGTCTCTTGGGCCTTAAGGGAGGAACATGTTTAGAGAAGGGAGGAGAGGTCATCAGAGTTCAAGTGCCTCAGGAAGGTCAAGTAGATACAGTTTAAAAGTGTCCCTTGGATTTAAGATCCAGGAGGTGACCTTGGCACATACGGCAAAGTAGAGACCCCATCTTTGAGGAAGCTCCAAAGTGAAGGAAGGGGATTGGCTGAAGGGTGAGAATGTTATCAGCTTGGTAAGTGGTAGGGGTGTGCCTCGCAGCTCCCCCAGGAAGTGGCTGTTCTCCCCACACCACCACCATCCCCAGCCCCTCTTTAGATGAGGAACCAGAGCTTAGTAATTTGCCTGTGAGCACACAGCTGTTAAGCAACCAAAGCAGGATTTGAACCCATTCTAGCTGTGCCCTTAACACTGAGCTAAATGCAGAGTAGGATGGGGGCTAAAAGATGGGGTTACTGAGCATTGCAAATGCTTAGGGGTAAACAGGGAGATGGATGGAAGAGAGGCCACATGGGAATGGGATAGAGACCCCGGGTGGAGGGCGTGGCTTTGGAAGGGAAGAGTATCACTTATATGCGCAGTTACATGCGTTGCAGTCCCTGAATTAAGTCAGGATTTCCTCGTACAGGAGAAGATCATGGTGTTTATGCTTTCAGTAGTTCATGACACATGTTTTTCATATTTATCTATGAATGCCTGATTGCACGAATCACAGAGCTCCAGAGGATTTTAGAGAGATCTGGTCTAATAATTATCTGCTGTTCTTTTAAGTGAGTTCAAGTATTATTCCAAAATTACCTTCCTTTGACCCTCTCTGGCTACCAGTCTCTCTCCCTCACTGAAAATATATATATATAATTTATTTATTTATTTAGAGAGCGTGAGCCAGGGGAGGGGCAGGAGGAGAGGGAGAGAGAATCCCAAGCAGACTCCCTGCTGGGTGGGATGCGGGGCTCTCGCTCACGACCCTGAGATCTGACCTGAGCTGAAATCAAGACTTGGACACTGAACCGACTGAGCCACCCAGGCGCCCTTCCCTCACTTTTTTTGAGCTTTATTGAGATACAGTTTCCATACCATACAATTCACCCATTTAAATTCATTTCCCCCATACATTTCAGTGGTTTTAATTTATCCACAGAATTGTCTGACCGTCGGCACAGTCGGATTTTAGGACATTTCCTCACCCCAGAAAGAAGCTCCACAACCCTAGCTGTCACACATCAGTGCCCCCACCCCCCACTGCCCAGGCCTAGGCAATCACTTAATCTACTTTGTCTATCTCCCTTTTACAATTAAACTTGGGAAGGAACAATTCATACTCTATTTACTTGCTTCCCAGTCACTTCTCAAGTTAGGGTTTTGTGTTTTGTTTTTTTTAAGATTTTATTTATTTATTTGACACAGAGAGAGAGACAGCGAGAGAGGGAACACAAGCAGGGGGAGTGGGGGAGGGAGAAGCAGGCTTCCCGCTGGGCAGGGAGCCCGATACGGGGCTCAATCCCAGGACCCTGAGATCATGACCTGAGCCGAAGGCAGACGCTTAACGACTGAGCTACCCACACGCCCCTCAAGTTAAGGGTTTTTACTCCAGTCAGCCTTCTGGAACTGCTTTGGGCAATGGCATCAGTGAGTGACCCTTTGGACATGTTCAGACCCAGTTACCAGAGCCAGTGGACATGTTCAGCCTTTATCTTTCTGGACCTTTCAGATGCATTTAACCCATCACTCTCCCTTGTGCCCCATCTTCATTATGGGTGCTTCATCTGCCCCTTGGCTGGCGTGTCAGTCGTCCTGAGTGATCAGACCTGCTCGTGGTTTCAGCTGCATGCGTTGCTGGTGACAGTCTTTCCCCTGGACTCGTCATCAGTGTTATTCACTGCCTCTTGGACGTGACCTGAATGGTCTAGTCATGTCTTCATGGCTAAAACTAAACTAACCCCTTCCCCCACTGAAACCCTGCTTTTCCTTTGTTCTCTGTCTTACCCATGTGCCAAAACTAGAGCGAAACTCCTTTCTCCCTCACCCCCAATACAAAATCAGTCTTCAGGACCTGCTGAATCCCTCCCCCCCCCCCCCAACTCTGAAATCCTCTCTTCTTCCTCATACCCGCTGTCTGGTGCAGTCACTTCCTTGGTGATCACTCTGGCTGTGGCTTCCCTCCTTGAAATGTATTCGCCACAGAGGCATTAGAGATAGCTTATAAAAATGCGAATCCAAAAAAAAAAATGCAAGTCTGACTTCATGTGATAAGTTCCTATTAAAATGATATGCAGCGCAACATTACCTATCAGTATTTATGTAAAAAAAAAAAAATCTGAATCTGATCAAGCTTTTGTCAGCTTACTGGAAATACAGAGGATAGAAGAACTTGTAGACGACACCTTGGGGGGCATACAATCAGCCAACTCTGGAAATGGAAAATTCTACAGGACAAGTGACTAAGTGTCTTGGACAAATAAATGGCAAAGTCAAGAAAGGGAGAGAGAACTGTTATATATTCAGAGTCCTAAGAGCATGTCAACCAGATGCAGTGTATTGGATCCTGACTTGAATAAACCAACTGTAGCAACAATTTGATTTTTATTTTTGACATGCAGTAATGGTGTTATGGTTATTTTTCAAAGAGCTTTCATATTTTAGTGATGCATGCTGAACTATTTAAGGGGAAATGATGTGATTGCTAGGTTAGCCCAGGGGTAGGGTATGAAGGAGACAAAACGGGCCAGGCGTAGTTTCACTTGGACAGTGAGTGCATGGAGGGTCATTCTACTTTCTCTCTACTTTAGTGTATATTTGAAATTTTCCATAATAAAGGGGTTATTTTGTTTGTTTGCAAAAGATCTTGAGACAGGGAAACTTGAACACTGCTGGCCTACAGGATGATAATAAAGAATTAATTTTTTTTAATTGTAATAAAATAAAACAAGGGGTGCCTGGATGGCACAGTTGATTAAGTACCCGACTTGGTTTCAGCTCAGGTCATGATCTCAGAGGGTTGTAGGATCAAGCCCCGTGTTGAGCTCCACGCTGAGCGTGGAGCCTGCTTGGGATTCTTTCTCTCCCTCTCCCTCTTAAAAAAAAAAAAAAAATACACACACACACACGTGTGTGTGTGTGTGTATAAATTTACCAGCTTAACCATTCTTAAGTGTACACCCTAGTATTAAGTACTTTCACATTATTTGTGCAACCACCACCACTATCCATTTCCATAGCTCTTTTCTTACAGAACGGAAACACTAGCTCCCTACTTCCCTCTCCCCGCAGCCCCCGGAAACCACCCTTGTCCTTTCTGTCTCTGAGTTCGATGACTCTAGGTACCGTATGTAAGTGGAATTATACAGTATTTATCCTTTTGTGATGGGTTTATTTCACCTGAGGCCTCAAGGTTCCTCCATATTATAGCATGTGTCAGAATGTCTTTGCTTTTTAAGGCTGAATAATATTCCATTGTATGGAGTTTATTCATTCATCCATTGATGAACTCTTGGGTTGCTTCCACCTTTTGGCTACCGTGAATACGTAGCTATGAACATGGTCAACAAATATCTGTTCAAGTCCTTGCTTTCAGTGCTTTTGGAAATGGAATTCTTTTAGAAATGGTATTGCTGACTAACATGGTAAATCTAGGTTTTTATTTTTTGAGGAACCACCAAACTGTTTTCCATAGCAGATGCACCATTTTCATTTCCACCAACAGTGCACAAATGTCCTTGCCAACACCTGTTATTTTGTTTTTTTGTTTGTTTGTTTTGGATAGTAGCCGTTCTAATGTGTTTGAGGTGGGGATAATAATTGTTAATGTTTTAGGTGTGATAATGGTATTGCGATATTATACACACATGTATATTTTTAAGAGTTTTTACTTTTTAGAGATATGTAATGAAGTATTTGTGGATTGAATGGTATTATGCCCAGGATTTGTTTCTTAAAAAATCCAGTTTGGGGGGTGGGGAATAGGGAGGTAGAAATGCAACAAAATGGCCAAATACTAAGAGTTGTTTAAGTTGGGTGAGGGGCACACGAGGGTTCAGTGTACTGTTCTCTCTAGTTTTGTACATTTTTGGAAATTTCACATTATTAAATACAATTTCGGGGCCATCACCGTCCATTCCCAGCGTGACTTTCAGCACTTCCTGTTGTGCCATTTACTCGTGAGCAACATGAAACTACTACTCATTTTTTCTGCTTGCCTCCTTCTGTCCACTCCCACTCAGTGCTCATTTGTGTCTCCTTGCTTTTGCCTCTCAGCCTGGAATGCCTGCCCCTTGCTTCTGGATGACTTCTTTGTTCTTTTAATGCCTAATTCGGGTGCCCCCTTCTCCTTCCTCCCATAAGACTCTGTTCTGCCTCCCTAGCTTCGCCATCTCATCCCAGCTGGTGGGAGCAGGAGCTATGTCTTGTCTTTTTATCCCAGTGCCCAGTGCCCTGCCTAGAGTATAGTAAAAACCTAGTGCATATCTGAGTTTATGACTGTTTTGTGCTCAGCTTGCATAGGGCGGTGTCTGGCAACTAGTAGGATCTTGGGAATGAGCAGTGCATGCGAACACCGTTGGGGGAAACTGGGGGAGGGATACACAGGACCTCTCTGTACTCTATTTCCAATTTCCTATGAACCTCAAGTTCTTTTTTCTTTTTTAAATTTTTTTAATTTGAGTATAGTTGACACAGGAACCTATAATTCGTTAAAAATAAAACATTTAAAAAATGATGGTAAAAATGTCTGGACCCCAAAGTATAAATTTTTCTGGAAAATGCATTTCTTGGAACTTGCCATTTTCACTTTGTCCTTATAGGTGGATTCAGTCGCAAGGAGTAGTGTTTACAGATCTCTTTAATATTTACCGTACTTCTAAATCACTGAGGATTCCAACTGTTAAGACAAATATCATCTTAAAAGTGGGAATCTTTAGTAGCAGGTTATATTTGGTTCTGTGGTATTTTTCTTTTTCTTCAGTATGTGTGTGTGAGTTCCTCATGGCACAGCCCGTTTTTCTGGTCACAGCACCTTGATGGGTGGGATTCTTTGTGCTTGGCAGAGGGGTGGTACTCGTCTCAGGGCTTGAAGCTCTGACTCACTCCCTGCGGCTTGTGTTTCATACCGAGACACCGCCTCGCTCAGCCAGCCTCACAGGTGGAAGCAGAGTTGACGTGGGCCCTTCCCAGTCTGATGAGCAGGGAGGCAGGGCCGCGAGGATGATCGGCAGCAGATCCTTCCTGCGAGCCCCGAATGCTCACACCTTGGGAAGCCTCATGTAATCAGACTTTCATCTGCTTTGAAGGGCACGTGAGATTCTGACACCATGAGGAGTAGTCAAAGTGCAGGTGCTGGGCGGTCAGCAAGGCCGCTGAGGAAGTAATGACTTGTCCCTGTGGCATTTGGCTCAGATTCGTGCCCTACCACGGTTGCTACTCGACACGGATTTCCCACATTTTCCCTCAAATCATTGGAATCTTGAATGTTGCCTGAAAGTAGATCAGCTTTACCTGGAGATGGTCCTTTCCACCAACAGTCAGGGTTCCTGAGTGTCCGTACAGGGTACAGTAGGAACATAGGGGAAAAGGAAACGTGAGCATGGTATTAGGTTGAATTGCTGCCCTAAAAAGTTAAGGGCTTCTATGTTTCAGCCTACACTTCTGCGGCATTCCAGCGAGCCTTACCGCTGGTGCACAGCATGGGTGTGGTTGGAAAGCTGCTGGGGAGTTACACCAGTACCAGAGCCGGGAGGGCGGCGGAGCCCAGTTCAGGGTTATGAAGACCTGAGGGCGACGAGGTGCCATTGAAGAGCTTTCAGGAGGAGAGTGACAGGATCAGATTTGCCCTTCGGTGCAGGCACTCTGACCATAGTACGGAATGTAGATGAGGGCAGAGATTGTTAACGAGACTAGCTGTAGACGTGGTTGGAATGAGTCAAGCGAGAGAAGTTAGTGTTAGTGGATGGAGAGAAGTGTGGAGACCCAAGAATGCTGAGGAGGTGGGCTCAGCAGGACTAGGGTGCTGATTGGACATGAGGAGTAGTAGAGAAGGAGGGGCTAGAGTGGCTCTCCCGTTCTGGCTTATGTGACTAGGTGGACGGTAGTGACATTGTCTGGGACAGGAACAGAGAAAGGAAAACGGGAGTGGGGAGAAGCTGCTTCAGGTTTGGACAGATTAAGTCTGAATTATCTGTGGTACACCCCACACACCAGGTAGGTGGTTGGACAAACAGGAGTCTGGAGCTCTGTTGACGTTGGGGTAAGAGAGCATATTCATTCACAAATACTTACTGGGTGCCAGGCACTGTTCTAGGTACTGGGTCTCTGCTTTTCATTCTAATGGGGGGAAGCTAGGCTTATTCACCTGAGTGCCTCTGGGGGAATTAACAAGGAGATAGGCTGGAGAGATGGAGAATAGTCGTTCTATGACTTTTAGGAGATAAGGGATCCGAATTATGTGCTAAGCCACCCCTAGGGAGATGAGGAAGAAGTGTTTTGGGCAAAGAGAAGAACAAATCCAAAGGCCCTGAGGCAGGAATGAGGGGGCACGTTTGAGGATCTCTAAGAAGGCTGGTGTGACTCAGTGTGCTGTACATGGGGGAGCATGGAAAAGGAGGTTGGATGGAGGGCAAGGGCTGATAGATCAGCACTTGATCCCTGGCAGATGGGTTTATTCTGAGTGTGATGCTCAGTCATAGGAATTTGGAGCCTTGGGAGTGGATAAGATCACTCAGAGTATGTATAGAATAAAAAGAGGAGAGGGGCACTGGGTTGGCTCAGTCAGTTGGGTGTCCAACTCTTGCTTTCGTCTCAGGTCATGATCTCGTGGGTCGTGGGATTGAGCCCTGTGTTGGTCTCTGCACTCGGAGAGGAGTCTGCTTGGGGATTCTCTCTCCCCCTCTCCCTCTGCCCCTCCCCCCTGCTCGTGCACTCGCATGCATGCTCTCTCTCTCAAATGAATATATAAATCTTTTTTTAAAAATTTTAAAAAAAGGTGGCGCCTGGGTGGCTCAGTCGTTAAGCGTCTGCCTTCAGCTCAGGTCATGGTTCCAGGGTCCTGGGATCGAGCCCCGCATCGGGCTCCCTGCTCCATGGGAAGCCTGCTTCTCCCTCTCCCACTCCCCCTGCTTGTGTTCCCTCTCTCACTGTGTCTCTCTCTGTCAAATAAATAAACAAAATCTTAAAAAAAAATTAAAAAATTAAAAAATTAAAATTAAAAAAAAAGAAAAAGAGGAGAGAGGACTCCCATACTCATTTGGACCTACCTCAAAGGAGAGTAGAAGGAACAACCAGAAAAGTAGAAGAGAAAGCAAGATTCTGTGGTAAAGAAATATGAAGACAGAGAGCTTTAAAGATGCAGGAAATTATGAAGAAGCAGATGATGGAGGGAAAGACTGAAAATGTGAACTGTGTTTAGCAGCATCAAGGTCATTGCCTGCCTTGGGGAAAGCAGCCCTGAAGTCTCCCTTCTACCCCCCCGCCCAATTCAGCATCGCGTCAGCTCCCCAGAGGATGGAAGCCGTATTGCAGTGGGTCAGGGTGCTAACTCTTGGGCCGGGGTTGAGGGGGAGGGCCTGTATTTGGCTGATAGGAAGATGACCGAGGAGAGAGATGACCCTGAGAAGGGGCAGAAAGCACTGGTGGCTGCCCCAGGTGACTGCCCACACATAAGGAATATGGAGGAGAGAGCCACCCCTGTCTTAAGCTGCCACATGTGTTTGTTAGTGGAAGAGTATAGGTGTTACCCTGTGGTTAGTCTGACCAGAAAGCACACTGGAACTTCAGTGGTGGGTGGCAAAGGCTGGCCTGGGAGTCAGGCCTGCAGGGTGCTTTGGTGGAAGACTGGGTGAGCATGCAGGGCCTCCAGCTTACCATCAGGCATGTGGTACCCTTTAACAAAACCCCCTTGAGAGGGAAACGAACACCAGTTATCCCAGGACCGGATCCTCCTGGAACCCTGTGTACCACGAGACCATTCCATAGTTAGGACAGGAGCCTCTGAGCTGAGCACCCAGAAGTACCAGATACACTGAGAGCAAGCCCGTGTGTTTATCTATGGCAGCCGGTTTTGTATGCTTTCTCTTAACTGTGTTTGTTCTTATATAATTTATAATCCGTTCAGGCTGTCTGCCCATCTCTGTTGTAAATTCCCAGAGATGAGTCTCCGTGGTTTACCCATCTTCGTCTTCCTCTCCAGTGCCCAGGCACTCCTGCAAATGGGCCACCACATTCCACCCTCCTCACCCCTGCCTACATCATTCCAGTTACATTTTGTGAGCAGTTGAGAAAATGGCCTGGTGTTTCCTTTGGCTGAAAGTAATTGGATTGCAAAATTGAGTTGTTACTTTGGAACTTGTCTGCAGCTGTTTGCATGCGGATATTGAAAGAAGGAGTGGTAGCTTTTATAATTGTTAGGGCAAAGAAGGGTTCTGTTTCTAATCTGGGACAACCAGCTGACTCATCAAGTGCCCTGACCTCCTGGATTTCCATCTTACCCCTTAGGAGAATGGAAAACTGGGCTCCCAGGTTTACAGACAGCCCAAAGCTGACACTGAGGAACAAATGATTTTCCAAAAAGAAAATAATAGAAAGAATAAAAATCCAAGAAAAACCAGCAGCTCATTTTGATTTCCTTGTGACGGATTAAATGGCTATGAATTGCCCTTCCCCAAAGGAAACTTTCCAACAGTAGATCTTACAAAGGTCCATTTTAAGAGCATGGGTCCCTTCCCCCCTCCCGCCTCTAGGTGGCAGCAGGAAGCAGAAGAACGCACATGAAAGTAAGGCAGCCGTCTTGTAGGATCCGAGGATCCTGTTCAGCTTACACCTCTCTTCCATCTGTTGAGTATCCCTAAGTTTTTCTGAGCTAACTTAGGTACCCAGATATGGATTTAGAGAAATACGGACTCAGTCAGGATTTATAGAGCCCTGTGCAGTCACCTTTAACAGTAAAGAAATCGGAAAATCTTGCAGTGGGGCTAAAAAAAGGAATGGGAGCATTGAAATTGGGACTCCAGATTGAGAAAATTGCCCTCCTTGTTTCCTTGCTCGTTGCACATTTGTATCTAGGAGGTGGTTTGCTGCTGAGAGCTGGTGCCCAAGGAGTCGCCTTGGGCAGGACTGCTGGTCAGAGCACTCACGCACGCAGGCTCCTCAGGCCGCTGCGGTGGGTCCGTGTAGCCCTTCTCTGTAGCCAGAGGAGAGCAGTACGGAGTTCTGGATGCTAGGACTCTTCTGATCGCTATTTAAAGATAATAATGAAAGCTACTATTTGGAACTTTGTAAATAGCACAGTGTAGATGCTTAGGGTCAGTGGGAGGGAGGGTGAAGGACAAAAATGTAACAAAATTAAAACTGTAAAGGAGCAGCACCATGTGAGGACTAATTGTAGGCATCTCCGCTGATGGAGGAATCATGTCCCGGGGGTTGAAAACGAGGCTGGGGGAAGAGTGGAAAGATACCACCTTCTCTCCTCCCCACTCCCGTTGTCACGTTCTCTTCACGAAACTCCTGCGCCTGGACTCCCGGCTCGGGGCACTGTTGCTCTGCTGCTTGTGGAGGGCATTTGTCATCACCTGTAGCCGTGTGTGTGTGTGTGTGTGTCCGTCCCGTGGCCCATGAATGCCGCAGTGTGCACACAGCACTTGGCCCCGGCCCAAGGTGGGCTGTTAGAAAGGCTAGCCGAACAGATCTCACAGCGGAAGCAAGGACAACGATGCAAGACAGACTGGCTGTGTTCAGAGGGATGCTCTCCATAAGAAGTGGTGGGGTTCGTGGGGGCTGGTGACTGGGCGCAGGGGACTGGAAGCTGCTTTGGGCCTCCCCAGCAGGGAGGAGGGTGGGCTCGTATGGGAGCAGCCCTGCCTAGAGAGAGGGGGTGGGGCCAGGCACAGGGCAGGGAAACTGGCCTGAGCCACACAATGGCGGCGCAGCCTGGTGCTCGTGAGCCACCCCCACCAAGGCCTGAGAAGGAGCCCCTAGCAGCCAGGGCTCCTCCCGCGGAAAGCGGAAGGAATCTGAGTTAAATCAGCTTAAACACAAGGAGGAATGTTTTGGTTCCCCGAAGTGACAAGTCCAGGGGCGCTGGGCTCCTGTAGAACCAGGACTTAGGTGGTGCCCTCAAGAACGCGAATGTATCTTCTGGTTCTTTCTCATTGGCTCCATTCTCGGGCACACCCTCCGCCTAGACGACTGTGGGCAGCACCGGGCTTGCGTCCTGCAGGAGGAGAGGGCCGCAGAAGTCAGGGACCCAGGCACTGATGGACGTGGGCTCGCTTTCCTGCAGCGCCGGAGGACCTGGGAGAGGGGAGGTGTGGGGGGGTGTAAGCTGGAGAGCGCTGCGGGGATGGGGGCCCTGACTCCCTCACCGTTAGGAGGGGCCTCCCGCGTGCCGTTGTGTCTGAAGTCCCTCTTGTCCGTGTTTTGCAGCATCTCCACGATACAGTGAAGAGGAACCTCGAGAGCACCACCTCCCCTCAGAATGGTGAGCAGCAGAACGGCTATGGAGACCTCTTTCCTGGACACAAGAAGACCCGGCGAGAGGCCTCTCTGGGGGTAGCCGTCGCTTCCAACGGCCTGCCCCCGGCCTCCCCCCTGGGGCAGCCTGACCAGCCGGGCGCCGAGGCACTGCAGGCCAGCGGGAAGCACCCCCTGGGGTTGGACTCCGTCAGTAAGAAATGTCTGGTGGACTCGAGCCTCCACTTGAACGGGGGAAGCAACCCCGGCGAGCCCTTTCCTCTGAGCCTGAATAAAGAGCTGAAGCAGGAGCCCGTCGATGACCTGCCATGCATGATCACAGGGGCCGGGGGCTCCATATCCCAGAGCAACCTCATGCCTGACCTCAACCTTAACGAGCAGGAGTGGAAGGAGCTCATTGAGGA
Source organism: Halichoerus grypus (assembly GCF_964656455.1). NCBI lineage: Eukaryota > Metazoa > Chordata > Mammalia > Carnivora > Phocidae > Halichoerus > Halichoerus grypus. The sequence goes on along the minus strand of NC_135713.1, from coordinate 144,637,597 downwards.
GCTGAACAGGTCAGTGCCCGATGAAGACATGAAGGATCTGTTTAACGAGGACTTTGAAGAAAAGAAGGACCCAGAGTCTTCTGGGTCGGCCACCCAGACCCCCTTGGCCCAGGATATTAATATTAAGACAGAATTCTCTCCAGCAGCCTTTGAACAAGAGCAGTTAGGCTCTCCACAAGTGAGGGCTGGGTCTGCAGGACAGACCTTTATGGGGCCTTCAGCCGGCCCCGTGAGCACAGATGCGCCCAGCCTGGGGGGCGCTCCGCCTCTGTTCCACGCCTCTGGTCAGCCCGGGGCCGACAATCCCAGTCCCAGCCTGATGCCGGCATCAGCCCAGGCCCAGAATGCACCAAGAGCCCTCTCCAGTGTAGTGTTGCCCAGCCAGGGCCCAGGAGGGGCCGCCGAGCTGTCCTCTGCCCACCAGCTGCAGCAGATCGCCGCCAAGCAGAAGCGTGAGCAGATGCTCCAGAACCCGCAGCAGGCCACCCAGGCGCCAGCCCCAGGCCAGATGTCCACATGGCAGCAGACGGGCCCCTCCCACAGCCCCTTAAACGTCCCTTATCCCCTGGAGAAGCCTGCCAGCCCTCCCGGCTATAAGCAAGACTTCACCAACTCCAAACTGCTCATGATGCCCGGAGTGAACAAGAGCTCCCCGCGGCCCGGAGGCCCCTACCTCCAGGCCGGCCACGTGAACCTGCTGAGTCACCCACCGCCAAGTAACTTGAATCAGAGCGCCGTGCCTAACCAGGGCTCGGTGCTGGACTATGGCAACACCAAACCCCTGTCTCATTACAAAGCCGACTGCGGGCAAGGCGGCCCCGCGTCCAGCCAGAGCAAGACCGCCCTCATGGCTTACCTTCCCCAGCAGCTGCCTCATCTGAGCAATGAGCAGAACTCCTTGTTTATGATGAAACCAAAGCCAGGGAACATGCCCTTCCGATCACTGGTTCCACCCAGCCAGGTGAGCTCCCAGCTTCCCTCTCTGTCACTGTGTACCCCTATGGTCGGAGGGAGGGAGAGAGAGAGGGAGGGAGTAGCTACCGGCGTCCTTTGAGTCTCTGGAGAGAGAAAATCGGTCAAGCAAACCAGGGTCGATTCTGAATAAACAGAAATAGGGTAAAATTCCCTGGTACAACTTGGTTTAAAGTATCCATACGTTTGAGGCATCAGCTGACACCTAGGCAGAGGCGTCGAGTGTCTCCCGCCTGCCGTACAGCGTAAAGCCAGTCACGGGTGGCTGTATTCTGCAGGTAAAGGTCACGTTTAATGTGCTCCTTAGAGGCCTTGCCTTTGAAAAAAAAAACAACACCTTTCAGATCTCTGTGTGCAAAATACCTTAAGATTTAGTAAGGGGAGAGCTGATCCCCGACACCTGTAAACTCCGTGGCTAACTAGGCGTGACGCTCCAGCCCGGCAGAGTCACGGAGAATGGTCACGGGCCAGTTTTATCGCGATCACTGCGTTTCTGCTCATGTTCAGATGTGTGCTGAGAGGTCTTTTCCCTAGCAACCTTCTCATGGCAAGGGCTTGTTCCCCCAACTTCCTCCAAGACAGAGGGGAGCACACGTGCTTTTCTCCCTCCACGGCGTGTCCCAGACTGTCCCCGTGTCCACACGCACAGATCCCTGATCCTTGTTGACAGTGGTTGGCAGCAGGTGCGGAAGGTGGGGCGTGCCCTCATGTTGGTGTGCCCTGTCATCTCACGGTCTTCACGACTATAAGCCTGTGGCCAGTACCTTTGCAGGTACCCTTGTGTGTTTGCAAAATTTTAAAAATTAAAAACCTGGTGTTGGTAATAATAATAATTGGGAAATCAGTGCCCCTCTGCTGATGAGGGTGTGCACATGGGCACGGTGCTGGTGGGAAGTAATTTGGCGTAGATATTCTTCTTAAGCCATAAAAATGTTCATAAGCATCGACACATTATACCCCTGCAAGAAATAATCCCTAAAAAAACAGGAAAGTAATATGCGGGATATTCATTGCATCCTTATTTCTAATAGCCCCGAACCGGGTCAGGCCTCTCAGCAGGAGAGCACACGTGGAAATGTTGATGCGGTCACTGGTACCAGCCGGGAAACTCTCCACAGCCACTGGGAGCATCCCTGAGAGCGCCTCACAAAGCACTTGGAGCCCAGAGGCTTCTGGGGGGGTGGGGGGGGATTACCCAGGGTCTGTCTGCTCGAAGGTCAGACTCTTTCTTATAAGGATGAAATATACAGACCTTAAAAGACTGGAAAGGAGCTCAAAAAGTCAAGCTTATTTAAATGATCATTGCTTTTTACCTTTGTCCCCGTTTCGAGTTAAATTTTCCCCTTTTTAAAATGTAAGTCACGACGGGATAATACTGTGGAGCCTCTGACGGGCTAATGACTCTCAGCTTTTAGCCCACCTATTAATTGAGAATATTTATTTAAGTTTCCATCGATGCTCAGTATTTTGTGAGCGTGAGTATCTGACAAAAGCCCAGCAGTCTGGTCCCAGGAAAATGCCCTACACAGATGGACACGTGGTACGGTTTCGGGCAGCTGAGGGCAGTCCCACGCCTGGAGACCCGAGGTTGGCACGCTTGGAACTTCTTGGAACCTCGGGTCTCCATCCGTCAGAGCCCCTCAGGGCGTTCCTCCTCCGGGGGCGCATCTGCGTGCACGCATTCCGGAGAGCGCGCGGCCTGGAAGCCAGGCATGCGGACGTGCGGGCTTCGGGCTTCAGTGGGCACCGCAGGCAGCAGGGATCTCGTGCTCTGGTGACGCTGCCCCTTGCTGTGCCTGGGCACTCGGGTGTGCGGCCTGGGGTCCCGGGCCCTGGGGTCAGCCTTGGGGGGGGCGGTGCCGAGGCTTCAGGGGAGAATCTGCACCGACCGGGCCTGCTAGACTTCACTGTGTTCCTGCTGACCCGAGACCCCCTCCTCTGTGCGCCCAGGAGCAGCCCCCGCCCAGCGCCCCTGTGGCCGCCGCGGGGAGCCAGCCGCCCGCCGCCTCGGCGGCCAGCACGCGCAGCAGCGCCCCGTATCTCAGCGGCCCGCAGCAGGCGGCCGTCCTGAAGCAGCACCAGCTGCTGTTGGACCAGCAGAAACAGCGGGAGCAGCAGCAGAAGCACCTGCAGCAGCAGTTCTTACAGAGGCAGCAGCACCTGCTGGCGGAACAGGTAGGCGAGGGGGGGGGCCGCCCCTGCCGCCCCCGCGGCCCTGCCTGGCCCTTAGCTCCGCTGCGCGCGCGCGCGCCTCTGGGCCTGCGTGTGCGTGTCCTTTGCCCTTTTAAATTTTTTTTAAAGATTTATTTATTTGAGAGAGAGAGAGAGCACCAGCTGGAGGGGCAGAGGGAGAGAATCTAAAGCAGACTCTCCTCGACGGACCGAGCCACCCGGGCGCCCCTCCTCTGCCCTTTTAAACTGCTTCCCAGGAGTGTGGCCTTTCTCAGCGGGGGCCCGTGTCCGAAGCCGCTTTCGTGTCACTTGGCGGGGATTCAGGAAGGCAAATCCGTGGCTAAAACTGTATTTGTGAGGGGCGTTTTTCCATACCCCGCATCCACAACTACCAGAGCCCCGAGCTCCCTGGTCTGCTGGTTCACTGTGGGATCCAGCGTTGTGGTAAGTGTAGTTTGTGATTAGCCAGAATATGACACAGGGGAATGGAAATGTCCCCGAGGCCCTCGAGTTCTGGAACCAGGCCCGCCCAGCCCCCTCCACGTCCTGCAGTTCACCCGCCCGGTCCCCGGGTGCGGTGCGCGGGCGCCAAGGTGACAGCGGTGCTCGGGATTTCAAAGTCCAGCTTTAAAAGTTGTAAGAGAAGAAGCAGCCACCCAGAAGACGAAGGTGCCTGAGGAGGACTTTAAGGCCCACATCCCTGCCCCAGTGCTGCCATTTTTACAAACAACAGCTTTATTGGGACTCGAGTCCCAGGACCTCCCCCCCACCCATTTGAAGTGTACAATTCAGTGGTTTTTACCGTATCCACACAGTAGTGCAACCATCAGCACAGTCACCACAGTCGATTTCATCCGTTTTCAGCCGCTAAAAAACCACATGCCCATTAAAAGTTGCCACCGTGTTGTAGCGCGCACTTCCCTCCTTCCCGTGGCTGAGCGGTACTCTCGTGTGTGGATAAGCGCCGTTTGGTTTATCCATTCACCGGGTGATGACGTTTGGGTTGTCCCCCCTTCTTACTACGGTCGCAGGTTTTCGGCTCTGTTGAGTGCATGCCCGGGGGCGGAATTGCTGGGTCACGTGGCGGCTCTTACGTGGGGCCCTGTGAGGAGCTGTCAGCCTGGGCTCCCAAGCAGCTGCCCCATTGTGCTTTCCCACCACAGTGTGAGGGCGCCAGGCTCTCCACAGCCTGCCCGTACTTGGCTTGTTGGCTCTAGCCATCCTAGCGGGTGTGAAGGGGATGTCATTGTGGCTTTGATGAGCATTTCCCTGATCTGTCCTCCCAACATTGGGCGAGGGGCACAGGGGGAGAGAGAATCGTAAGCAGGCTCCACGCCCAGCTCGGAGCCCAGTGCAGGGCTCCATCTCATGGTCTTAAGGCCAGGACCTGAGCCGAAACCAAGAGTGGGATGCTCAACCCACTGCGCCCCCCAGGCGCTCCCCTCATCGTTTTTTTAAACCAATACACCACCGTTTTTTGTGTTTTTTTTTTTTTTAATCATTGCTCCTTAGATCTGCCCCATCCTTCTGTTTCACACAGTTTATTAAAAATCCCCCAAATGGAACCACGAGCATTATGTCCGCGGGAACGCATCTGTGAGTAACAGACGTAGGGTGTGCTTCTGTCTGTTCTAACTCTTGTTTTTGTTTTGTGTGGGTCTTGTTGTTTTGGTCTTTCCTTCTTGGTGTTTTCTAGGAAAAGCAGCAGTTCCAGCGCCACCTGACGCGCCCACCTCCCCAGTACCAAGACCCAGCCCAGAGCACCTTCCCCCAGCAGGTCGGGCAGTTCGCAGGTGAGGGCCCGGGGAGGTGGGCACAGGGCAGAGCGGGTGGCTCTTGCGTTGGCCTGGCTTCCTGCTAGGGGCTGACTAGATGGACTTGCTTGTGAAAGTTTAGTCGCCCGCGGAGCGCGGCTTTCTAGGTCCCCTGCAGGCCGGGGGAACAGGGTCGTGGGGGCAGGCCACTTTGGCGAGTGCTCTGGTGGCGCCATCTTTTGAAGCAAAGTCCTTCCTGGCCGGAGGATAGCTTATCAACAGGAAATGGCTTCTGTAATTCTTAAGAAAGTTCTTTGTTTCTGCCATTGCATGCCTTCAAAAAGTGACCCTCTTATTTTCCAGATAAGGAGAGAATTGGGGTAGTTTGTATGGCCTTTTGCTTCTTCTTTTTCTTCCTTTTGTCTCACTTTGGTGTCACGGGCAGGAAGCACTCTGAGGTCTCAGATGTGCAGAGGAACCTCGCTGCCCTGGCTCAGGCCGTCCCTCCAGGAATAAACAGGACCTCACACCCTTCCTCTCTCACCCCCACGGTGCCAACAGCTCGTGCACCCCTCACCTGAGTGATTTTAGCAGTCCCCACCCAGCCCCGGAACCACTGTTGCAATCCCCTCGCCCTGTGGCTCTGCAGCCTTGCCCTTGACGTGGCAGCCCCAGCTCCCCTGAGTCTGGCCACGGCTGTCTGTCCAGTTGCATCTCCAGCCGGTGGGGACACCCTCCCAATACCCCAGCCACGGAGCTCCCCACACAGCCGGCCTCTCGTAACTCCATGCCCTTCCATGCTCTCCTCTCCATCTAGAATACTCCGTTTCTCCAAACTGTTAAATCACTGAAATTCGATCCTTTTAAAACCCAGTGTCTTTGTCACCGTTTCTCTGAAGCCCTCCGCAGATCTTCCCAGGCACTGAGCCTCTGGTCCCCTGCCTTGCCACCTGTCGTCATCACCTGGTCACACTGCACAGAGCCCTTACCTCCCCGAGGCAGACCCCGTGCCGGATCCGTCCCCCTCCTCCCCGTGCCGGCAGGGGGCTCCCACAGAGCAGAAACGGGGTGGGACTTTGACGGGGGAATCATTGAGTCTCCTGGCTTCCCCCGCCCTGGGGTTGGCCCCTTCCTCTGAGCGGGTCTTAAATTCCTCGCTGCTCCAGACTGGCCTCCGTTCCACCCTGCAGGAAACCTGCTCCCCTTCAGCCCCCAGGGCTGTCTTCTTCGAGGCTCCACTGACTTCAGGATACCCGGTGTTCTGGTTTGGCCTTTCACGCCAGAGCGTAGCGCCTACAGCTGGGGTCGTAGAGCCCCTCTGCGGCGGTGGGCCAAGAAATGCCAGCTTGATTGCCCGGCTCCTCTCTGTCTTCTAGGGTCCTCCGCTGCTGTGCCTGGCATGAACAACTTGGGGCCGTCTAACTCCAGCTGTCCTCGAGGGTTCCCTCAGGCCGGGAGTCTGATGCCGATGGGCCCTGGGCACACTTCGGTTTCCTCGCTCCCCTCAAACTCAGGCCAGCAGGACCGGGGTGTGGCCCAGTTCACTGGCTCCCAAAGCCTGCCGCAGGGCGGTCTCTATGGCATGGCCTCCAGCATCACCCAGATCGTCGCCCAGCCCCCGCCACAGGCCACCAACGGACACGCCCACATCGCACGGCAGACTGGCGTGGGCCAGAACACCTCGGTCTCCGCGGCCTATGGGCAGAATTCTCTGGGGAGCTCCGGCCTCTCCCAGCAGCACAATAAGGGGACCCTGAACTCTGGCTTAACCAAGCCACAGGTCCCGAGGGTGTCAGCCGCTATGGGAGGCCAGAACCCCTCGTGGCCACATCAGGGCCTGCCGAACTTGAGCGGCCAGACCCCAGGGAGCAGCACCGTGAGCCCCTTCACGGCAGCCTCCAGTTTCCACATGCAGCAGGCCCACCTGAAAATGTCCAGCCCCCAGTTCTCCCAGGCGATGCCCAGCAGGCCCATGGCCCCCATGAGCTCGGCAGCTGCGGCGGGGTCCATGCTGCCCCCGGTGAGCGCGCAGCAGAGGACCAGTGCCCCCGCCCCAGCACCTCCCCAGGGAGCCCCACAGCCGGGCTTGCCGGGCCTGAGCCCCGGCGGCCCTGAGCTGGGGGCCTTCAGCCAGAGCCCGGCACCGCCGATGGCGGGCCGGGCGGGACTGCACTGCGCTCAGGCCTACCCCGTGCGGACTGCGGGCCAGGAGCTCCCCTTCGCCTACAGCGGGCAGCCGGGTGGCAGCGGGCTGGCCAGCATGGCCGGAGATGCCGACCTGATCGACTCCCTGCTGAAGAACAGGACTTCAGAAGAGTGGATGAATGATTTGGACGACCTCTTAGGGCCTCAGTAACTGGAGGGTTTGCAGTGTTCTCAGTGTTCAGACAGCCTGTACTTTTGTTCTCAGATTCAAGAAAGAGCAACTACTTGGGACCAAAAGCCCGTGGCCCGGGGAACCGGGCGGGGTGGGGGTGGGGGGCTAGAGCCCCAGGGCTGAGGCGGGCCCCGGCCAGGGTCTGCGGGGCTCCCCCGGCTCCAGCCAGCAGTCGCGGTCGGTCGGGCTGTCCCCAGCCCCTCTGCTGGTATCCGTTGCCTGGTGTCGGGACAGCAGGACAGGGTTCTACAGGTGGTTTTCAATCCAAATGACCAAAAAACCGAACAGTAAGAACAGTGAAACCCCACGATGTCAGGCTTACAAAAATCTGTGCCATCATGTTGACTTAATCCAAGATTTCTCCACTTGCCCCCGTGCTGGGGACAGGTTTCATTGCAACTTCATATAGCAGAACTATTTGCAATTTGTAGCATAGAAAAGATTAAATTTTTTTTTTAAAGATTTGAAGACCGATTAGGATAGGTGGTGGTTTAAACCAATTGCGTGGCATTGGGAACCGAGGGTTTCCTTGTGGTCAAGAGCCTTTCTTATTCCTGCTCTTTGTCCGCTTTAGGGGAAAGGGAGGGTCCCTGGGAACTCGTTTCCGTCAGCGCAGCCTGAGACCGCATGTGCCAAAAAGGAACCGGATGCGTGAGGTAGCAGAGCTGGGGACATAGATGCGGCCTCTGCCTCCCCCTCCCACAGTGTTGTGCTCCCCCCCGCCCCCAGGCAGCCCCCGGGCTGTGTGCTGAAATGGAAAGTTGGGGATGCCTGTGTCCCCTCTCTCGTCGTCACTCCCCACCTTCTGCAGTTTCTCTGAAAACTGGGATTTAATGTGTCAGGAAGGTGATCCTAGCTGAGCTGTGCACGGAGGTCTTCACCCCATCTCCAGTTTCTGTGACCTTCCTCCCTCCCCTTCTTTGTCTCTCCGGGCCAAATGGAAAACTTCTTGAAGGCGACAGTGTACTAGATTGGTGGGGAAAGAGTCACTAGAATTCCCTGGGGAGTCCCAGCGTTGTAGGCGGGAAGGCGTCTCCTCCCCAGAAAGCAGAGGTGTGGGGGAAGGCGGGAAAGCAGGGAGCGCTGGGGGGGGGGGCAGGCGAAGGAGAGAATCCCACTTGGTTTTACCACTTCCGCCACTCTCCCATGTCAGATGACTTGCACTTTTTAAAGAGAATGGCTTTATAACACTAATACATCCTTCTCGAGATGTGAGTGGATTTCTCTCTGAAGGTCTATGGACTTGACTAAGCTAAGAGTCCACAAAACAGAGGGTTACCTGTGGGCTGTTTCTGGACAGAACAGATGGAGAGAGCACTTGGGTTAGAACGAAAGCAAAATGGTAAGTGCAGGGTTGAGACCCTTTTAAACAGTGTCGGAGAGCAGATAGGACACTGAGAAGAGTGGCTTCCATGCAGAGTGGTCTCGGGAGAAACCGAAACCCCGTTTTTATTTCCCTGGAGTCTCAAAGTGGATGGTTCAAGGAGTGTCCTGTGTAAAGAATTGAGCCAGGGAAGATACCCACGTGGGCAGCCTGAGTGGCTTTTGAGGGGACAAGGGTTGTGCACAGGAGTTATTATTCTGCACCAGCAGTGCCTTTCATGGGGGTACTTGGACCCTCAGATCCTCTTCTCTAATAGCCATTTGCCACCTTGGGTGGTGTCTGGGCCGTTTCCCCCTTTAAACGCCCTCCCTGCCCTCCCCAGATGCTGAATTTAGCTTTCAAAGAAGGGAATGAATCATAAAGCCAGTGAAGACTCCACCCTCTGTGCGAGTTCCCCAATCTGAAGGGGAAGAGGGTGACTTCAGCGGGTTTTCTACCAAAAATAGCGGGCTGAAGGCTGGTGATGGGTCCTATTCCTGTCCCGGTCTCCCTCTGGCTGCTCACCTCTGTCCCCTCCTGGGGAGGGCCGCCCCTGCCTTAGTCCTCGGGCCGCCGCACGGACAGCAGGCTTCTTCGCTGCAGTGTTGAAGCAAGAAAATGTGATGCTTGGGGTCCCCCCGGGGAGCTGCCCGTGGCTTTATTTATGAATCTGGTTTTTGGGGAGTCGGGAGGAGATGCCTCCGCTTCAGTGCAGATCCCCTCTTCCAGGAGCCATGACTCAAAAGAAGGGTGCTCGGACTTTGTTATACACATTTGCTTTGTGTAAATAAATGTTTACAATTTTATATTAAAGAGGAAATAAGTGTTAGAGTTTCTGACTGTATATTTTTTACTTTTATAGATTTTAAAACTATGATCCTTTATATATGTGTTTTGGGGGAGCTATGATAAGTTTTATGGCAAACGGTTGGTATTGTTAACTTTTTATTGTCATCAAAGTGCATAAAAATCCCATTAATCCCCTTATTCTTCTACCGCCCTTAACTCTGGTATACACCAAAAAGAAATCTTTACTCTCCTTCTTTTATCATTATAAAATAATAAAAGTATTTTGCTAGTATGGAAACCGCCTGTGTGTTGGAGCTCACGCGGCTGCAGGGAGGGCGGGGGACCGGCGCAGGACTCCTGGGGGGGGTGGTGTCCATCCCTGATGCACCTGCCCGCCCACTGCGCGGTGGAGGGAGGGGGGACGTTTGGTCTGGCTTACCTCAGGGAACAATCTGTTACCCGATGACGATGACGGGTAGGAGGGTGGGCCTCGGGGCCACCACCCTCTCCCCTCTCTGGGGCCCGCCCGGTCCTTGTATCTAACGGGAGGTAACTCAGGGATACTTTAGGTCCTTAGCAGTTGAGACGTTTTACTTGAAGCCCTGAGGCTTACCCTCCGAGCAGCCCCCAGGGCCTACTTAGTGTCCCCTCCTTTTTTTTGTAAGAACATGTGCTCCGGCACACCCACCCTTCCTTGTCTTCACACTGGCAAATGCACTCGCGCCTCTTCCCCCTTGGCTGTGCCGGCCGGTGGGATGGCTGCTCTAAGCTGGGCGGCAGCTCTAGCCCGGGCCTACAGACCTTCTCGTGAAGGTGGGGAAGATCGTCTTTGGACCCTCACCCAAAGTGGAAACTGATGTGGGAAAGACGTTAGGGTTCGAGGCCGACGGCCAAGAAAGAATTCCTGAGACGTCTTTGGTGCACAAAGGTGATTTTATTAAAGCAGGGGGACAGACCCGTGGGCAGAAAGAGCTGCACTGGGGTCATGAGGGGCGGCCCGTTAAATACTTTCTCAAGTTGGGACGTTAAATACTTTCCAGTTGGGACGGGGTCAGGGATAGCGAAAGTCTCTAAGGAATTTTGGAAGCAAGGTTTCCAGGACCCTGAGGGGGCTAGCTATTGTTGGGAAAAGGTCATTTATTACCATCTAATAAAACCTGATCACGAGACCCTTTGGATATATATCGGTGGGCCATATGCTTGAGGGATGATTGCCAACACGTATCTTGGGGGGTTTAGGGATAAAGGAAGTTTCCAAAGGAATTTTTTTTTCTTAAAAGATTTTATTTATTTATATGACAGGGAGACAGGGAGAGAGCCAGCACAAGCAGGGGGAGCGGGAGAGGGAGAAGCAGGCTTCCTGCTGAGCAGGGAGCCCGATGTGGGACTCGATCCCAGGACCCTGGGATCACGACCTGCGCCAAAGGCAGACGCTTAACGACTGAGCCACCCAGGTGCCCCTCCAAAGGAATTTTTACATGTTAAAGTAGACTTAGAGGATCCTGGTGTGGCTCAGGCTAAGGTTGCCTTTTTTTTAATTTATTTATTTGACAGAGACAGCGAGAGCAGGAACACAAGCAGGGGGAGTGGGAGAGGGAGAAACAGGCTTCCCGCCCAGCAGGGAGCCCGATGCGGGACTCGATCCCAGGACCCTGGGATCATGACCTGAGCCGAAGGCAGACGCTTAATGACTGAGCCACCCAGGCGCCCCTAAGGTTCCCTTTTGCCCTTAGCGAAGTATTAACATCAAGGCAGTCGAGTCCCCAGAGGAATGTCACTCTGCCCGTTTCAAGGACTTGTCAGTGGGCTCTAGGTAGTACGGAAATTTAATAATTTTTCTTCTGCCTTTGTTTCCCACGTCAGAAACCAGCAGGGCGAGGACAGAACTCACTCCTCCGCCTTCCTATCTGTGTCCTGGAATGCAGTCTCTGAGGGGGGTGGCCTGCGCCGGGGGGGGGGGGGGGGGGGGGGGGGGGGGGAAGGACGTGCTGTCTGCCGCAGAAACATAAGGACAACAAACAGAGCCGGAGCCCCGGGGCCGGGAGAGGGCGGGCCAGCGTGTTCCCCGCTCCAGGCCACAGGGCCCAGCCGGCGGTGGGCAGGAAGGGCCGGAAGCCGAGGTAGCTCATCACACGCGGCCCGTGCAGAAGCCTCCATTTGTCCCTGTCCCTGGAAAGCAGAACTTTTCAGAACCGCAGAAGGAAAAGCTGGAATTCTATACTCAAGTCATGGAGGATGGCGCTCCATTGGCCTCAGCCGAGGTGAGAGCTTCTGAACTACCTTCAGCTCTCTCCCTCCTGACACACCATCACCGTCTCTCATCTTGAATGCCAAGGTGGTTTCAGAGGGGTTCCGTATTTTCTTAAGTTCCCAGCTGCTTCTCCCCCTGTGGGGGGCAGAGCCCAACCACATACTGTCGTCTTCAAGGTCAAGAGCCTCAGATACGCCATCACTGTGTCATGGTACTCTCGGTGATGGAGAATCAAGGGGGGCCTGGACCCTGAGTAGTAAAAAAAATTTTAAAGAAACCAAAATCCCATCTATTAGTTATATCTGCCTCCCCCACGCCATTTCTTTTTGATATTTGCTTGTGCGGTAAAAGAGACTTTGCTTACATTCTACACACTAGAGTGCACGTACCTCTGTATTTGTGATAGCCAGATAGGCCCAGCAGCCAAATATGTCCCATAAAGGGAACCCGAGGACATCCATTTACCAGAAAGAGGACACCCTGAGGGACACCTCATCGAGAAGCCGGGTGGCCATTCCTCGGAGGCCCATGCTGACAGTAGAAGGCGTGACAGAACCGGGCCCCCCGATAGCCATGGGCCAGGTGGGAGTGTGGGCCTTTCAGAGGCCGGGTGGAAGGACCAGGCCCACAGAGAGCTGCGAGCCATTAGTGGGCCACGGTGTGGCCGGGGGGCACATAGCTGGGCATCTAACAGGGGGTTGGCTTCCTTTCTAGAAGCAGGAGGACTCAACAGTGGATCGTTGATTGGATGGCTGCCCCAAGACAAAGCCACGAAACATTACCCAGGTTCCAGACAGGAGGCGGTTCTCAGACTCGGAGCCCCTTGAGCAAAGGAGACAGGGGACCCCATGAGGGAGGCCTCTCCCCCATCGATGCATCCTTCCCAGAGGGGCCTCCTCAGAGGGGCCTACCACCGTTTACTCAGAGCCCACCGTACATAACCCAGGGAAGAAGAATACCTGATTGCTTTAGGACTGCACTTGGACACACGGTCCGAGCTGACCTTGACCCTGAGGATGTCAAGTGTCCTCCTGACTCAGGTTAGGGGAGCAACAGTGGATACACAGCAAAGGGAGTCCCACCCAGGCCCAGCTCACAGTGGGACAGCCGGGTCCACAGCCTGGCCTGGTCATTTCCCTGGCCCTGATCTTTAATCAGAGTGGACACCCTTGCTTATGGTCGAAACCTCCCACTGGCCAAGTGGAAGCCTCCGAGACTGCCCCTCCGAGCCAAGAGAGTCCATGAAAAACGATGTTGCGAGGCACCTGGGTGGCTCAGTCGGTGAAGCGTCTGCCTTCGGCTCGGGTCATGATCTCAGGGTCCTGGAATCGAGTCCCGCATCGGGCTCCCTGCTCAGCGGGGAGCCTGCTTCTCCCTCGGCCTGCCATTCTCCCTGCTTGTGCCTCTCTCTCTCTCTCTGACAAGAAAAAAAAAGAAAAGCAATGCTGCATTCCAGAGGGAAAGGCGGAGATGGGGGCCGCCTGAAAAGCCTTATAGGATGCTCAGCGGGGTGGGGGTGGGGGGCGGTCTCCCTCACATATGCCCATTTAATCCACTAGTCTGGTCTTCAAAAAAGGCAGATCACCCCTGGCAGTTGCAGACTCAACCAAGTCCAAAACCACAACCTCAGGGGACATCAGTCAGCCTCTGCCACTGCAGCCCCCCTTCCCTGTGCTGGAAAAGGGGGCTTATGAAAGAACTAGCTATGGGGGGTGGGGGCATCTCTGCGGGATCCCCGCAGCAGGGCTCCGACGCACCCAGGAGCTCGAGCTCCGTCACTGTTCAGGGTCCACCCCACCAGCGACAGAGACCTGAGTCAGCCCACGCCTCGAGACCCGCTAGCCCCTTGGTACTACATTCGTCCCTCCCACGCTGGGAAAGGGTGGTGATTCATCTTTTTTTTTTCTTTCTTTTTTTCTTTTCTGGCTTTTGGTTTAGTTAGAACTTAGAACTTCAGATGTACCAAAAAAAAGTTGTGAAAAGAGGACGAAGATCTCAAAAACGTGCTAAGTTGTGATAGACACAAAAGACCACGTGTCACAGGAATGAATGAATCCCTTTATGTGAAATATCCAGAAAAGGCAAACCAATAAAGACGGAAAACAGATCCGGGCGGCCTGGGGCTGGGGCTTGCTGGGGCCATGAAATCACTCTAACACCAGATCATGCGGATGCTTCGCACAGCTGGGCAAATTTACTAAAAGTCGTTGAATTGGACATTTAAGATGGGTGAATTTTATGGTATGTAAATTTATACCTCAGCAAAGTTGTCTTTCACAATATTTAGATATGGTTCCCCCAGCTTCCCCATCCTTTATAGCAACAGTATAATTATTTTTTGAAAGATTTTATTTATTTATTTGAAAGAGAGAGAGAGCACGGAGGCAGAGGGAGAGGGAGAAGCAGGCTCTCCACTGAGCAGGGAGCCCGATGCGGGACTAGATCCCAAGACCCTGGGATCATGACCTGAGCTGAAGGCAGACGCTTAACCAACTGAGCCACCTAGGCGCCCTAACAGTATAATTATTAAAAATAGGAAATTAGGGGCGCCTGGCTGGCTCAGTCAGTTAAGCATCCGACTCCTGATCTCAGCTCAGGTCTTGATCTCAGGGATGTGAGTTCAAGCCCCGCACTGGGCTCCACGCTGGGTGTGGAGCCTACTTAAAAAAGATTAAATTAAAAATAGGAACTTAAGGGGCTCCTGGGTGGCTCAGTCATTAAGTGTCTGCCTTCGCCTCAGGTCCTGATCCCAGGGTCCTGGGATCGAGCCCCGCATCGGGCTCCCTGCTCCACGGGAAGCCTGCTTCTCCCTCTCCCACTCCCCTGCTTGTGTTCCCTCTCTCGCTGTGTCTCTCTCTGTCAAATAAATAAATAAAATCTTAAAAATAAAAAAATAAAAAAATAAAATAAAAATAGGAACTTAACATTGAACCAAAGACTGTCACTTATTCAGACGTCCAGAGCTGTCCTGTAATGCCCCTTTTCCTGCTGTGGGAGCCCATCCAGGATCACCCTGCATTTGAGCTGTCCAGACTCCTTCGTCTCCCCTGACCCGTGCCGGTTCCTCAGTCTTTGTCTTTGGGGTCCTTGGCAGCAGCCATTCACACGCCCTGGAATGGATGCAGAGTCCAGGTGTGGCTCTGGCTGTCCTGCCGGTGAGGGTCCAGAGTGTTTGACCTGCCACTACAGAGTCTGTCCTTTGTCCCCTTGGCCGGAGCGTCTCTGCACAGCAAAGCCGCCTCGGGCAGCACGGCACAGGATCCAATGTGCCGTCCCCTCTGGACACCCAGGGGCTGCTGCGCAGGAGAGCAGGACAGGTCAGGGGCCAGCTCAGTGATAAGACCTTGCAAGGAGAGGGTGCCATCCTCTAGGAAGGGGCATGCACCCCAGATCAGTGACCGGGCCATGGAGGGGGAACCGGCAGCGGAGGCAGTGACCTTGCATGCCGTCACTCCCGAGACCCCCGGGAGAGCTTGTGCTTTCCGTCCTGCAACTTCAGGCTGTGTGTGTCCGGGGACCCTGGCTCCCGAAGGGACAACATAGCCGCCGGAAGACGCAGCAGGAGTCCTGTTAGGCTCGACGCTACAGCTGCCTCCTGGGCCTTGGAGCTCCTTGTGTCCAGAGACCTGGCAGGAGGGGTTGGCCCTGACCTGACCACCAAGGGAGGAGGGGGAGGTTCCACGCTGGAGAGAGAGAATGCATGCCACCCCGCTGACCCCTTGGTGCGCCTCTTGGTACAATTTTGGCGGCGAGGGGACAGGGGCGGCCACCATGCTTTG
Source organism: Halichoerus grypus (assembly GCF_964656455.1). Classification (NCBI taxonomy): domain Eukaryota; kingdom Metazoa; phylum Chordata; class Mammalia; order Carnivora; family Phocidae; genus Halichoerus; species Halichoerus grypus. The sequence continues at coordinate 144,622,140 of NC_135713.1, read as the reverse complement.
CTAGTGCTGGGTGACGAGGGCCTCGTCCCCCTCCCGGGAAATGGGTCTGGGCGGCCGCTCCAGGTAAGCTGACGTGCTAGCTGACGGTGAGGGCAATCGGACTTACAGTTGCTGTGCAGAGGACCCGAGTGGTGCAAGGTGCGGACTCTAGGCGGCGCTGTGGCGCGCCCCCAGTGCGGCCGGCGGGGGGCCGAGGGATCCTCCCAGGGACTCGGCTGGGCCCCGGGGGCCGCGCGGCTCCCTACTCCCCCACGCCGCGCCGCCCGCGTTCAATGCCTGGTCGCTGTGGGGGTGCCGAGGCCCGACCTGCCACCCCGGTTCGGGAACCACCCCGGGGGCCGGCCCAGCTGCGGGGGGCCCCCTCCGCGGGGCGGCGGGCTGGGGCTCGGCTGCGCCGCGGGGCGGCGGGCTGGGGCTCGGCTGCGCCGCGTCCCAGCTCAGCGGGCCCCGTGCCCTGCTCGCCTCCCTCGCCTCTCCTACAAGCTTGCACGTTCCGGACGCAACCCCCAAATCCGGACGCAACCCCCACACCCTCTGTTTCTGAGCAACCCGCTCAGTGCCAACCAGAGGTCTTGCGTTTAAGTGTTAAGTTCATCAGCATTTCAAAGGCTTTTTTTTTTTCCTGCCCCCAAACTGGGGGTCCCGCCCTCTTTCAGTCTCTTGGAAGAGCCTGCGGTAATGAAAAGGGGTCCTTCCGCACCCACCCCCCAGCCCCCGTGGCCTATCACACTGCATGGGGCTTCTGGAAAATTAGCAATTTCAGCGTTGCGGCGGGGGGGGGGGGGGGGGCGCTTTCTAACTGACTTTAAGCTCTTCTAAAAATGTGGTGGAGGGGGCTCCTGGCTGGCTCCATGGGCAGAGCATGCAACTCTCGATCTTTTCCCACTTTGGGTGTAGACGGTACTTAAAAAATAAGTAAATACACAGGTAGAGAATTTCAGAGAATGTCACCAAAAAGTCTCATTGGCCATGATATTTAAATCAGTATCTATATAATATTGTTACGGGACAGAGAACCGGGTGGGAAGCTGCTCGCTGCTGGAAAATCAATATCCCAGAGACAAATGATGGTGGGAAAGGAAAGGCTTTATGCAGGAAGCCGGCAGCCTGGGAAGCCGGTGGACTAATGTCTTAAAGACCATTTTTTCCGCCCAAGGGAAGCCGGAGGGTTTTAAAGGGGAAAGCTCAGGAAAAGGGGTCGGGGCGGGGTGGGGGCCTGCGCAGGAGAAGCAGGTGCTCAGGAAGTTAGTCGTAGATTAGTTGTAAGTCCTGCCTTTAAAAACCTTTCCTAGGGGCGCCTGGGTGGCTCAGTCGTTAAGCCTCTGCCTTCTGCTCAGGTCATGATCCCAGGGTCCTGGGATGGAGCCCCACATCGGGCTCCCTGCGCTGCGGGAAGCCTGCTTCTCCCCCTCCCACTCCCCCTGCTTGTGTTCCTTCTCTCGCTCTCTCTGTCAAATAAATAAATCTTTAAAATAAAAATAAATAAAAACCTTTCCTTTTCTGCAGCACTTTGGGGCTCCCCTCTACTTGCTAGATGGGGATGCTTCCTGATTCATGAATCATTTAATATTAAAGCCACTGAGATCTTCACATTTCCTTGAATTTTTTTTTTAACAACATATATTTTTTAAAGATTTTATTTATTTATTTGAGAGAGTGAGAGAGAGAGCATGAGAGGGGGAGGGTCAGAAGGAGAAGCAGACTCCTCGCTGGGTGGGGAGCCCGATGCGGGACCCATTCCTGAGACTCCGGGATCATGACCCGAGCAGAAGGCAGACGCTTAATCAACTGAGCCACCCAGGCGCCCCTCGACATATGTTTATACATACACACATCTGTTTCCCAGTTCTCTCCATCAAGAGAGCGTGGATGCTGTGAGTGACACCCTGGTTGCAGTGAGCACACCCGGGCCTAGACCTTGCTTGGTCTCTAAATTCCATCATCCATAAAAGAACAGGGCTTCTTGCCCTTGGACACATGACTGAGTCCAGGGCCAGGGTAGGGAAAGTACTGAGACGTACTCTGGGAATCTTGTGATCGAAAATAAGGAAACGCTCCAAGGCAGGTGGGGCCATGTCCAAAGGACACAGGAACCAGTGAGAAGGGGTGCCCACTGGCCAGCCGTGGACAGCATGGACATCCCAATAAATAATAACGAAGAAGTATAACGTATTGAGTAAAATATGAATTTATTTTTAAGAATTTATGAATTCACAGTGATTCAAAGAAATAAGTGGACCAGAAGGGGACGCTCTTTTTCACCAATGAATGTAAAAAGAACGGAATTAGAAAATCACCATTTGGCCACCATCATCATAATAAGTGACTTGGGCAAGAATCACTAATGGTTGTTAAAAGCAGTCCATGAGGGGCGCCTGGGTGGCTCAGTCGTTAGGCGTCTGCCTTCGGCTCAGGTCATGATCCCAGGGTCCTGGGATCGAGCCCCGCATTGGGCTCCCTGCTCAGTGGGAAGCCTGCTTCTCCCTCTCCCACTCGCCCTGCTTGTGTTCCCTCTCTCCCTATGTCTCTCTCTGTCAAATAAATAAATAAAAATCTTTAAAAAAAAAAAAGTCATCAGTGAAAGTTTGAGGAGTAACAGGATTTTTTCCCTAGAATCTCAAAGTGTGACCCGACAAAGAGACGTTTCAATGGGACAGAGAGTAATTTTTTGTCAAAGATCAACAAAGCCAGGCTTGAGGTGCAGGAGGTAAAAACAGATTGGGGACTCCAGCAGATTTCTTGAAAAATCACAAGAAGCAGGTAAGAGGGCTGGTCATTGTCATCGTCAAAGCGATGAGGCGCTTCGTGAATCAGGCTTCTCCCTCCTTCAGAGACTGGGAGACAGAGGCCCCCCAGCCTTCCTGAGGATGACATTTCAAAGGGACATTTCAGAGAAGGGACTTAAACAGGTGTAAGGTTTTTATATAAAGGCTCTAAGAACGGGGGGTCAGGAGCTGATCTGGAGTTGGCTGGAACAAAGAGTAAATTCTTTCGTCAGCCTTTAGCTTTTCCAGACTGGCACTCAAAGGGGCTGGGTCATCCCAGTGGCCTTAGGCTTAGGCTGCCAGAAGCCATGGCAGAATTTGGGCAAAGTCCCTTCGTGCGAGGGGTTTGGACAGAGTCGGGGTGCGGAGAGTGCTTGCAGATCTCACTTTACAGTAGAGAAACCAGCACACCCCATGTTAACAGCACAATTGAAACATTTCCAGGAACAAGGCTCACTCGATAGAGCATGCGACTCGATCTCGGGGGTGTAGAGATTACTTAAAGTCTTCTGAGGGAAAAAAAGAAAACACCAAACCTATCTTCAGGAACAGGACACACTGACATCACATATCTTCCTGACAGTTCCTCAAGAGGAACACAGCACCTCTCCCCTGACTCTCCTGCTCAGAGCGCATGATCGATTGTCATCAGCGGAAACCTCAGATAAACCCAAATCAGTAGATTTCTGCAAAATAACTGGCCTGCTCTCCCGAAAGACAAAGATCTGTGAACCGATGAAGTCTTCCAGACTAAAGGAGACTAAACGCCCTTGACAGTGCAACACAGCTCTGAATCCTGGGGTTTCTTTTGCCATAAGGACGGGCAATACCTCGTGAAAGTCTGTTGATTCGATAATGCTATTGTCTTTTTTATTTTTATTTTATTTTTTAAAGATTCTATTTATTTATTTATTTGAGAGAGAGAGAGAGAGCACAAGCAGGGGGAGCGGCAGGGAGAGGAGAGGCAGAAGCAGACTCCCCCTGCTGAGCAGGGAGCCCGATGCGGGGCTCGATCCCAGGACCCTGGGATCATGACCTGAGCCAAAGGCAGACGCTGAACCGACTGAGCCACCCAGGCACCCCTATTAATTTCAATTTAAAAAAAACAGACAATAGGGGCCCCAGGGTGGCTCACCCGGTTAAGCGTCCGAGGTGCTGGGCTGCAGTGGTGGGTGACCCTGGCACTTCTGTGTGCCCAGGCCCCCACTCAGCCAATACCAAGCGTCTCTTCCCTTGCATGATGGTCCTCTGTTGTGACTTGTTGGGTCCCCTAGAACCAGCTGAGATGACAGGCTGCTCTGGCCACATACTCACTTGGTGCCCCAGTGTCCCATGGCCCCATGGTCCAGTTTCGCTTCATATTCGGAATGATGTACATTTCCTGGGGGGAACGGCACAGCCTCGCCCCAGGGCCCTGGGCTGTGTGCTAGACCCTTACTGGTGCTTGCCGGAAATACAATACATCTCTTTCTCTATCACAGATACTTCCAGCCCCAGGGGATCTGCTGAGCCTGGTGGACCAAGAAGGGGTGTGCTTGCTCCGCAGTCCCCACTGCAAAGCCTCTTCCTTGCCCTAGGCCCTGAGCACAGCCGGCAGCCTTCTGTGTCATCCAATAAATGTGTCACAGTAGGGTCCCCCAGGGCGGAATATGCTGCTTCCCAAACCCAAGGAGACCTACCAAGTTCCTTTTCTCATGGTAGGAGGTGCAAAGTGCAATGACCTGTACTGACTTCCGAGGGGATGTGCGACAGGTCGCGGAGGGGACGAGTCCCTGGCCGCCCCCCACCCCGCAGTGTGCATGTCTCAGCAAGGCCACCGATGTACTCGGCGTTTCCTGCTCCTCTGACCAATCGCACGACGTCGGCCCAATACTGGACCCAGGTGGTTTGGGGGGAATGCCCAGAGCATCAGGGCCCCTCCGAACTGTGTTATGGCAGAGAGAGTGGGACCCTTCAAATAGTCCTGGGGCGAGACTATACGTGTAATGCTGTCCATCCACCGGGAGTGCGAACTGCTCCCCGTCCTCTTTCCACGCAGGAGAGGAAATGAAGCAGCCGGGGCCGCGCGTCGGCCACTCGAGCCGGGAAGTGCGCGCTGGTAACTGTCACGCCTGGTAGGGCCGCTGCTGGGGGGCCGGGCTCCTCGGCTCCGCAGGGGCCAGCCTGGTGAACAGCGTGGGGACTCGATGAGCGCCACCGCCCTCCAACAGCCAAGGCCTTCCGTGTGGCAGCTTCCTCCCAGGCAACCTCGTTCTTTAATGTACTCGCTTGGTGACTGGGTAACCGTTCTAGGAGATGCCACTTGGCTTTTCTCCCCCAGTACCTCCCACTGTCTAGGTCAAGGAGCCAGTGTGTGGACCTGCCTGTGTCACAGGGTCCCCAAGTCCAGCCCGGGGCCCGTGATGTGCTGGGAGAAGCCCCAGGACTAAGCAGTAGCGGGGCTCCGAGTACGACACTCAGTGGAAGGCCATGCCGGATTCGGGCCGGTGGGTGCAGGGCAATCAGCACAGGGCAGAAGGCCCGTGGGGTGGAGACGAGGGAGGCAGGCGCAAGCTTCTGGAGTCACACAGGACAGGCGTCATTCCTCCAGCAATAAGATGTGACGACGCGTGTGAATCTGGCCGACCGGGAAAGCTCACCAGAGCCTCCGCACCCCGGGTTTTTACTGGGGGGCTGGTCATGTAGGTACCGCCCATCTAGCAGGAACCGCAGTTCCAGACGCCCCAGAGGAGAGCAGATGCTCCCCATAAACCCCAACAGGTTAGGCACAGTGGGGTCATTCTTATCAGTTAATGGTGGGAACCCTCCCGAAACCTAAGTTAGCGGATGTCAGCCAAGGGCCAACCCTACAAGGACAGCCACGTTGTGCAAACTCTGTTTCGCACCATGCCAACCGCCCAGTGCGACCGGCCAAGGATACATCTAGGAACAAGGGAAATGACCCAGGGCTCTCGAGCCCGGCTCATTCACTGTGAAGTGGAACTTGGCTAGGACTCTTTTTGGGAGGCCCAGAACACACTTGGGCTTGTTACCCGACTCCCCATGGCCGCTGTGCTCTGGGATGGGTGGTAAGGGACGGACGAAAGAAGAGGGTGCCTGTGGAACAATGGAGACGGGAAGAGGCAGTAATAATAAAGCAGAGCACACACCTGTCAGAAGCCAGGTGTCAATGACAACCATGATGGTTGGCGCCATCAGAATGCAGGGTCTGGGGCACCGGGGTGGCCCAGTCAGTTGGGCGTCTGCCTTCGGCTCAGGTCATGATCCCAGGGTCCTGGGATCGAGCCCCGCATCGGGCTCCCTGCTCAGCTGGGAGTCTGCTTCTCCCTCCCCCCTCAAATAAATAAATAAAATCTTAAAAAAAAAAAAAGTGGCAGGGTCTAGAGCGATAGCTCTCAGAAAGTGGGGTACCTAGTGACGAGAGAAGCAGGCAGCTGATGGGGATACACTCAGATATAACCAAAGGAGATCAAGAACGGACAAGCCGAAAGCCAAGTTAGCCGAGCCAGTGGGAATGCACGTCCCTTGCCCGTTTCCAAACCCAAATCAGTGCTCAGACCCAGAACCGACCGACGGAAGCGGAGGCCAGGGGTCCTTGTGAAAACCTGTGACACTGTGGCCAGTGCCCCCCGCCCCATCCTCCCCTGAAGGGATGTGTCCTGTGTACTCCGGTCACTGTCTGCTCACCATCAGCTCAGTGGTTTCCAGGGCGAGGGAGCAGGACCGCCAGACCAGCTGGGCTGCCCTTTGTTTGCTCCTTCATGGGTCTGGTTCTTTGAGCATCCACTCCATGCCGAGCCTGGAACACAGGCTTCTCCTTGTAGGCCCTCCCGGAAGGGTGCGGAGCTAGAAAACCCACCAAGGAAAACAGAGAGGGACAAAGGGCAGCCAGGGAAGGGTCTCCGGAGTCCTGGCGGGTGCCTAAGGGGCCCCAGTGTCCGAAGGGCATTAGGCTGAGCAAGACCAAGGTCAGAGCCATGAATCAGTGAGGGACTCTGCTGGTGGAGCGTGGGCTGGGGGCAGGCTGGGCTGAAAGTCAGGAGCAAGATGTACCAGCATCAGAGGTCTTCCCTCCCTTCCTTCCTTCCTCCCTCCCTCCCTCCGTCCCTCCCTTTCCTCCTTCCCTCCCTTCCTTCCTTCCTTTCCTTCCTTCCTTCCTCCCTCCCTCCTTCCCTTTCCTTCCTTCCTCCTTTTCCTCCCTCCCTCCCTCCCCTTCCTTCCTTCCTTCCTCCCTTTCCTCCCTTCCTTCCTTCCTTCCTCTCTCCCTTTCCTTCCTTCCTCCCTCCCTTTCCTTCCTTCCTTCCTCCCTCCCTCCCTCCCTTTCCTTCCTGCCTTCCTTCCTCCCTCCCTCCCTCCCTTTCCTTCCTTCCTCCCTCCCTCCCTTTCCTTCCTTCCTTCCTTCCTCCCTCCCTCCCTCCCTTTCCTTCCTTCCTTCCTCCCTCCCTCCCTCTCTTTCCTCCCTTCCTGCCTTCCTTCCTTTCTTCCAAAGCCTACGGTGGTAACCTGTGGAATTCATGGCCCTTCTGATGTGAAGGGCACACGACACTTCTGTGCATTCTTGTCAAAACTGAGTCTAATCTCATTCTAACCACGTGACAACATCAGACAAACCAACCATTCTACAGCAGAATGGACTGGCGGTCCCCAACAGTGCCGGGATCATGAAAGACAAAGACAGGCTGAGGGACCGTCCAGTTGTCCCAGACCAGAGGAGGCTAAGGACACATGATCCTCCATTGGATCCTGGACCAGTAAAAGGACATTATGGGACAACTATTGAAATCTGGATAAGGTCTATAGATTAATAGTCCCGGATCAATGTTACTCTCCTGGTCGTAATCATTATACCATTGTTACATAACATGCTAGCATTTGAGGACGCTCGGTCAAGCATATACAAACATTCTTTGTACTATGCATAAAAACAACTTCATTGAGGTATTCAGTTGGCCTTTGAAAAACACGGGTTTGAACCGCGCAGGTCCACTTATACACGGAATTTTTTCAATAAATACTGTATAGGACTGTAAATGTATTTTCTCTTCCTTATGATTTTTTTTTAAAGATTTTATTTATTTGACAGAGACACAGCGAGAGAGGGAACACAAGCAGGGGGGTGGGAGAGGGAGAAGCAGGGAGCCCGATGTGGGGCTCGATCCCAGGACCCTGGGACCATGACCCGAGCCAAAGGCAGACGCTTAACGACTGAGCCACCCAGGTACCCCCTGCCATACCAGATTTTAACATTAGAGGAAGCTGGGCAAAGGGTATCTGGGAACTGTGTACTTTTGCAACGTTTTTGGTAAGTAAAATAATTTTAACATTTTTTTAAGTTTATTATTTAAGTAATCTCCACACCCAGTGTGGGTCCCAAGATTTAGAGTCATGAGCTCCAACCGACTGAGTCAGCCAGGTACACACCCCCCACCCCCCGCCACTCCCCCCGTTTTTTTTTTTTAAAAGATTTTGTTTATTTGACAGAGAGAGACACAGCGAGAGAGGGAACACAAGCAGGGGGAGTGGGAGAGGGAGAAGCAGGCTTCCCGCAGAGCAGGGAGCCCGATGCGGGCCTCGATCCCAGAACCCTGGGATCACGACCCGAGCTGAAGGCAGACGCTTAACGACGGAGCCACCCAGGTGCCCCCCCCAACTCCCCTTTTATTATTTTTTTAAAATTTAGCTTATCGTCTGAGTTCTGTACTGTTTATCATGGTCTGTTGTTCTGAAGTTGTGGTTTCTTCTCAACAAAATGGTTCTGCTAGCTCTTCCACTCAGAGGTCCTTGATGAGCTCAGCTTCCAGAATGTTCCTCAGGGCCCTGTAGGGACTGCAGCATGGAGGGAATGGTCCAGGGTCACAGCGGCGCATCCTGCAGGGGCTCAGGGAGGGACTTTTCTGCTTCCTTCATGATATTAGCACCTCAGGGCCGCACAGGAGGGTGGCTCGGTGGGCCGGGCCCGGAGGGGCCTCGGGCGAGACCTCGGTCAGCCTGAGCAGGCCCAGCCCAGGCAGGGCCCTGAGAGGCTGGGCGCGGGCAGAGGGAGGGAGGTGCAGATGGAAAGGTCTGGGGAGAGCTCCAGGGGTGGAGACCCCACTGACGGCCTGGACATCTGCCCAAGAACTTCCTCAGAAGCTGCTTGTGCTAGGCCTCAGCTTCCTGTTGCCGGCGGATCGGCCTGGAAGGGAGGCTATCTAGGCCTCAAAGGAAATGAGGGTTTGGCAGAGGGGAGCTCCTGGAACGTGTGGAGACCCCCAGACACACATGTGAGCTCCCACAAGCGGCCAGCACAGGGGCCCCGGGAGACCCAGGCCATGAGTGCAGGGGACACGCGTGGTCCACGCAGACGGCCCAGCGGGGGCTGGACGGGAGGCCGGAGCAAGGGGGCTGTGGCCAGGACCGCTTTCAGGGAGGAAGGGGGCCGAGCGGCAGAGAGCGAGCGAGAGCGAGAGCGAGCTGCAGGGCGCGTCTCCGGTCTGTTTCCGGGCTTCCGTCGGTCACGTCTCTACCGCGGAGCATCTACTGCGGTGACGGCGGAGCTGGTGTAAAGCGGGGCGCAGACGTGGCGCCCCACCCCTGCAGTGCCCCCTGGGGAGCAGCTGGGGCCCTGGGGGCCCTGATGGCAAAGGGCATTCCTTGGGCACTGGCCAGGCCAGGAGAGGGGCGAGGAAAGGGGCTCTTGGGAGCCCAGCAGGGTACAAAGCTCTCAGGCTGGAACCCAGGCTTGGGGGGCAGCCAGAAAGGAGGCCAGCTGGGCTGTGGAGGTACTCTGAGGAAATACATCGTAAGCCCTAAGGGGTGAGTGTGGGAGCAGCTGAAAGGGCGGCAGCGTTCCTGTTCTCGGGCCGTTGAACGCAGTGGCCCGGTAGGAGCAGGATCCCACGATCCCCGGGGGGCAGGGCATGAGTTAGGAGCCAGGAAGGAATGTAACCTCAGTCCCCCCTTTCTGCACCTGGCGCTAGCGTGAACATCCCGCTCCTCCCTTATCCCATGTCTGACTCCCTGCATGCCTATGCCCAGGGGAGAATGCAAGCCCGCTTCCAGGTATTTGCCATCCCTTTGTACTCCTTTCCCACGCTTGGAGGCATCTGTCCTGGCTTTTCTGATAAAAAAACAAAATAAAAGCTATGTGCGGGATTCAGGGGCGCCGAATCTCTCCCTTGCATAGACAGCCCTGCACAGCCGATCAGATTGCTGACTGAGAACCTTATCTCAGGGTGCCACGACCCTGGGTGGCAAGGACAGAGCTCCTGAGGTCCCAGGACGCTGATGTGGGGAGACTCCCCCAGAGTGACCAGGCACAGGGTGCCGGGGCATCACAATGGCCCAAGACTAAATGCAGTGGTGGTCGCCCCAAAGACCCAGCCGCTCCGAGCCTCCCGCAGCCTGGCCTGCCCGTGCGTGTGTATCAGTCTGGACTCTGCCACTGCTGACCAAAGCCCTCTAACCAGCCTGAGCCGAAAGGAGAAGTGGCTGTCTTTTTGTTGTTGTTATGTTAATCACCATACATTACATCATTAGTTTCTGATGTAGTGTTCCATGATTCATTGTTTGTGCATAACACCCAGTGCTCCGTGCAGAACGTGCCCTCTTTAACACCCATCACCAGGCTAACCCATCCTCCCACCCCCTTCCCCGAGAAGTGGCCATCTTACAAAACGGAAAGGCTGCCTGGCCAGAGGGCCGTGCCAGGCAAGGTGGCCCCTGGACCCGCCGCCAGGACAGTGTAAGCTTCTCCAGGACATCAGCCACCTCTCTTCTCCAAGTGTGGCCTCGTGATGGCTCTCTCCTCCTCAGGGTGGCCAGTGGCCGTAAAGGACCCTCAGAAATCTTCCTCCCTGCTCTGAGTTCCCTTTCCCAAAGTTCTACGGAAGTTTCCAGAACTGCTTCTCACCCTCTTGAGTTAGCCTTGGCCGGCACAGTCAGTTCTGACTCACATGTCCATCCCTCGGGCCTTGGGGGCAGGGGTGGCAGGCAGCTAGCTCTGTCCACACCACAGGACCTGGGAAGGGGAAGGGTTGGGACCTCCCGAGGGAGGGACGCTGGGCAGGTGGAAACAGCAGGTGACCCTTCTGGGGTCAGAGCCCCAGGAGAGCTTGGGCTCGACGACGATCCTGAGTGGGCTGAGCCCCGTGCCAGGCCGGCAGGGCCGTCTTCGGGACGGCCTGTGTGCACGGAGCCCAGGCAGCTGTGAGGCTGGCAGGCATCAGGTTTCCTGAGGGGAACAGGGATGTGGCTGCGCCCAGTGTGGTCTGGGTGCGGGGACCGCCCCGCATCAGGGTTCCATGTTCCAGAACAGCCCTGGTTGGGCCGCGGGGAAACAGGCATATGTATGGGTGGGGGTGGGGTCGGGGCTGGGAACCCTCGAGAAGCCCGTGATCTGTGCCCCGAGGAGAGATGACCGGGACAGGGCAAAGCTCGGAAGGTGGCGCTGGGGGTGGATTTGAGAATGAGCAGGACTTGAAGATCAGTGGAAAGTGGTAGCAGCGGGGGGGCCTGGAGGGTTCAGGGCAGAGCCTCTGGTTTCCTGAAAGCGGACCCAGGACAAGGGGAGGTCCGGAGAGCCAACTGGGACCTGCTGAGGGTGCAGGGCCTGGAGGACGCAGGGTCGACAAGGCGGCAGTGTGCTCAGGTGACCGCACAGGCTGTGGTCACAGAAGGGGTAAGAACGACCGGGAAGGGGCACCTGGGGGGTGGGGGCTCAGTCCTTTAAGCAACCGGCTCTTCGATTCGGCTCAGGTCATGATCTCAGGGTCGTGGGATCGAGCCCTGCATCAGGCTCCGCGCTCAGTGCAGAGTCTGCTTGTCCCTCTCCTTCTGCTCTCCCTCTCTCAAATAAATAAATAAAATCTTAAAAAAAAAAAAAAGAGGGTGCTTGGGTGGCTCAGTCGTTGGGCGTCTGCCTTCGGCTCAGATCATGATCCCAGGGTCCTGGGATCGAGCCCCGCGTCGGGCTCCCTGCTCAGTGGGAAGCCTGCTTCTCCCTCTCCCTCTGCCTGCCACTCCCCCTGCTTGTGTTCCCTCTCTTGCTGTGTCTCTCTCTGTCAAATAAATAAATAAAATATTTTTTTAAAAAAAAAAAGAATGGGCGCCTGGGTGGCTCAGTTGGTTAAGCGACTGCCTTCGGCTCAGGTCATGATCCTGGAGTCCCGGGATCGAGTCCTGCATCGGGCTCCCTGCTAGGCAGGGAGTCTGCTTCTCCCTCTGACCCTCCCCCCTCTCATGTGCTCTCTCATTCTCTCTCAAATAAATAAATCTTTTAAAAAATAAAAAATAAAAAAAATAAAAAAAAAAAGAATGACTGGGAGGAAGTGGCCGGGCTGTCCCCAGCCTGCTGCTCCATCCTTCCCGGGGCTCTGCCTAGCCCTAGTTTCCGCCTGCCTTGCCTGCTCAGGCTTCTGCACTTCGCTGGCCGGTCATACCCCTCCCTCAGGCCCCCTCCACTGAGAAGGGGCGGGGAGAAGGGCCAGCCTTCCTCCGGGCCAGCCTCTGAGCTGATAAGAGCTCCCCAGTGACTCTCTTCACACACCAGCTCGGGGGCCCCGCGGAGCAGCCAGCACCATGAAGGACGAGGTGGCTCTTCTGGCCACTGTCACCCTCCTAGGAGTCCTGCTGCAAGGTGAGCTGGCTCCTGTTTGGGGAGGGGGGTGGGCCCTGGACTCCTGCAGCCTGCCCTCTGCCCTGCAGGCCCTGGGGAGGGGCTGGAGGGCCCAGGGCGGGGGAGGGGCAGAGGCAGGGCCCCTAGCCCAGTCTCCTGGGGCCCCAGTTCTTCCCACCCCAGTTGAAGGCTGAGAAGCTTACACTGTCCTGGCGGTGGGTCCAGAAGAGGGGCAGCCGTGGACCTGGTGCAGCCCTACTCCAGCTGATACTGCCCTCTCCCACTGGTCCCAGCAGGGCCCAGCTCTGCCTTCAAAGGCATCCTCTCTATGCTGGGATCCACATGGAGCTGCACAGGGTTGGAACCTGCTCCCGGAGCCCCCAAAGGGGCCTGTGTGGTGGCCTTTTAGACTGGCCCTAAAGGACACATTCCCAGGCTAGATATTCTTGCCACTTGGGCCACCGTTACCCCAGGCTGTAGGGGCTAGGACAAAGCACAGCCTGGGCCGGGCCCCCCGGGGGCCGGAGCAGACAGGCTGACTTGATCTCCTGCTGCACGAGCAAGCTTGGCTCGTAGCCCCTCCTCATGGAGCTACAGGCCCCCCTCTAGGTCCTACACTGATGATACACATGCCCTTGCTGGAAGGCAGCTGGAGACAACCAGCACTGGGGCTGTGTGTGTGTGGTGGGGACCTGGCCTGAGGCCAAGAGAAGGCCCCTGTGCACTTAGATCCTCTGGGGCCAGCCCACCCTCCACACCCACCCATGCTGGAATGGAGGGAGACAGAGCCCCAGGAGGCCCCGGGGTGGGCCTAGAAGAGTCCCAGCAGCAACCACCTGGGGGTAGGGGAGGGGATGTCTGTGAGATTTAGGTCGGGGTCCGAACACCCGAACAGAGAAATTCAGGTGGGAGCCCATACCATAGTTTGGAGGCACAGGGCCCGGGCTTGAGTGATCCTGGCCTGATGTAGGGTCAAGAGATCCTCCCCGCCTAGCGGGCCCTGTAGGTGGGGACCAGGAACTATAAATCACAGGGTGTGTGCTCCCCCGTACCTGGTAGGGAAGCCACCTCTGCCCTCAAGCCCTGGTGGTATGCCCTGTTCAGGGACCCCCGAAGTCTAGGTCCATGCCTAAAGAGTGGGAGCCGGTCATTTGCCTGTGTTTTGCAAGTCAAATGATTCAGGGGCAAAGTCCTGAGCTTGCAGGTCCCTTCCGGGTACAGGTGTACCTGGGGAGGTGGGGTGGGAGTGGGGGAACAGGGTCTCTTGGCATCCCAGGCCCGCACCCTGCCCTCCCTCTTGAGCATCTTGGATACAGGGCAGGCCCAGAAACAAGGGGTGGGGGCGAGAGATCCCCTTGGCCGGACTTTATTTTCCAGGAGGGCTTTCAAGGGGAGTCGTGACAAGGTCAGCGTGGAGAAAGGAGGAGAAAAGGTGGGGACGCGACGGAGGGTGCGGGCCTCGGGGCAGCCAGACCTGACTCCCGCCCATCGTCGCCCCCCAGCCTATTTCTCCCTGCAGGTGATCTCGGCGCGCAGGGCCTTCCGCGTGTCGCCGCCGCTCACCACCGGGCCGCCGGAGTTCGAGCGCGTCTACCGAGCCCAGTGAGGCTGGGCGGGAGGGCGCGGGGCAGGAAGGGGGCGAGCCCGGGTAGCGGCAGGGTCCGAGCCCCCCACGCCCCGCCGGCGCCCTCATGCCGCCCGCCCCCACCGCAGAGTGAACTGCAGCGAGTACTTCCCGCTGTTCCTCGCCACGCTCTGGGTCGCCGGCATCTTCTTTCACGAAGGTCTGCGCTCGGGACAGGCGCGCGCGCCCCGCCGCCCCGGGGTCCCGCGCCAGCCGGCTCAGCCTGCCCCTCCCGCAGGCACGGCGGCCCTGTGCGGGCTGGTCTACCTGTTCGCGCGCCTCCGCTACTTCCAGGGCTACGCGCGCTCGGCGCAGCAGAGGTGAGGGCCTGGGCGGGGCTCCGGGGAGGTCAGAGGGGCCGGGGAAACGGGAGGGCGTGCGGGGCTTGTGGGCGGGGTCCTGACGGCCCGGGCCGGGGGGCGGGGCCGAAGTCGCCCCGCCTCCCCGCTGAGCCCCGCCCGCAGGTTGAGTCCGCTGTACGCGAGCGCGCGCGCGCTCTGGCTGCTCGTGGCGCTGGCGGCGCTCGGCCTGCTCGTGCACTTTCTCCCCGGCGCGCTGCGCGCCGCGCTCCTCGGACGGCTCGGGAAGCTGCTGCCCGGGGCCTGAGGCGGAGGACGCCCGGTCGGCGGAACCGGAGAAGAGCCGGGGCTTCCGGGAGGACGGGAGGGGTGCTCGCCCCATCCCAATCTCCAATTAAAGTGCCGATGACCGGACCCCGAGCGCATTCTCTGGGTCGGAGGGGTGCCCAGCCCGGGGCCGCGGCAGTCGGGTGCGCTCCCCGGGGCGGGGCTGCGGGAGAACCGGGGCCGCCCTTCTCGCGGGGGCTCACCCGCGGCGCCTCCTCCCTGCGTTCAGCGCTCTCCTCGCCTGTGCCCTCCTCTGAGGCCTGCCGCCTCCTCACGGTCCCCCAGCCGCCCTCTTCCTCGTCCCCCGGCTTTCACAGCTGACACCAGGGCCGTTTTCCGGTCCGCACTCGGTGCCCGGCGTCCAGCAGCACGCGGTGTGGGTGTTCAGGGCACCCCGCGGCGGAGCCGTGGGGGCGACGACCAGTGCGGGCAGTGGAGCTGTGACAGGCGCTCTCGGGGGGGGAAACGTCCTGGTGCTTGGGGGACCAGACCTGGGCAGGGCCTGCTGGCCGGACGGAGCGTCCCTGAAGAGGTGAATTTTTAGCCGAGACGCCAGAGGAGAGGAGCTTTCCAGGCAGGGCAGCCGCGCGTGCACGGGCCTCCGAGGGGGACGGCAGACCCTGAAACGTGTCAGGGACTGGGGGGTGGGGGGCGTGGCGGAAGGTGCGCGGGGCCTTGGGGACCGTGGACGAGGGCAGGGCTGGGACTCACGAAGTGGGAGATCCGGGATGCCTTGGGCTTGAGAGGAGCAGGCAGTTGGGGCCGGACGATGGGAGCTAGGGGGCGCGCTGGGGCGGGGGGCGGCGGTCAGGAAGCAGAGGCGGCTTTGGGCGCCGGGCCCCCGATTCCGCGCCGCCTCCACCCGCGAGGCACCCACCCGGCGGCCGAGGTCGTGCGGCGCTGCACGGAGGGCCGAGGTGGCAGCGGGCACGGGTGGCACTGGCCTCCCGCCACCAGCCGGAGCTCTCGGAACACTCACACTGGAGGCACGCACTTCATTAACCCTTTATTACAAGTCACGCTCTTATAGAAGTATATGTGGACTTACGTGAAAAAATCAAATGTATCCAAGAATAAAAAACACAGCACATAAAGTAGTATATGCATTCCAGTGTTCGCGCCGGAGACAGCGGGCGCCCAGGAAAAAGCTCTTCTAAAACGGCCTGGCTCAAGCCGGCCGGGGATGCGAACGGTTCCGGCCGGGATGCACGGGCCGGCCTCAGGCACAGTGTGGGGGCCGCCTGCCTCCTCCCGCGGCCGGCCGGGCGGGGGCAGCACCAGCTCCTGGGGCCTCCGGGCCAGCGGCGATCCCAGGCCTGCGGAGCGGGGCGCCGGGCAGAACCCCTCAGGCTTGGGGCGGCGGCGCCGGGCCCTCCGGGGGCGGCAGCGACGACGTCCCAGGTCTCCCAGGGGGCTTCAGGGCCAGCCAAAGTGCACCCTCAGAAGCCCGCCGCTTAGTCGGCCTTTTTCAGGAAGATCTAGAAGAGCGGGGCTCGGGGTCAGCTGGGGGCCTCAGCGCTTGGCCGGTGGGCTCCGTGGAGAGGTCCCTGACCTGCCCCGCTTACCTCGCTCAGAATGACCCACACTGGGGAGTCTGTCTGGATGGAGAGGCGCAGTGCTTCCAGGGGGCCAAAGGCAGGGTCCACCTCGCCCTCTGCCACACCCTTGTAGAAGGAGCCTGGGGGAGGGCAGCGCTGAGCCACTGCCCCCAGACCCCCGCCCAGCCCAGCCTCCCCCCCATCTCCACCTGCCGGCCCCCCACTCACCTATCTGGAGGTAGCCGTCAGGGCTCCGAGGGTACCGGAGCGTGGCTGAGCGGCCCTCCTGCAGGGCCTCCTTGTCTGACTGGGGGTTCTGGGGGCAACATAAAGGGGCTGAAGCCAGTGGCTGTGGGAGGGGCGGGCCTTCAAGCACATCCACCCCCTACCACACTCACATCGAAGGGCAGCACCTCCACGGACGTGTTGAAGAGCTTGTCCTCTGGGTGCTCGATGTTCCCGCTGCGGAAGAAGAACCTGCGGCCAGACAGGCCCGTGAGCTGCTGTGCAGGTGGGGCAGAGAAAAGGCCCGGCCGGGCCCAGGAGTGTAGCAGGTGGGCCCTGGGGTGCTGAGTGAGGCTGGGGACCACCCCAGGGTGGGGGGGCAGCCGTTGGGCTGTGCAACCAGGGACGAAGGTGATGGGCCACTGTCACAGAGCTCCTGTGGGCACTGCCTTAGTCTTAGTAGCTACCATGATGAACCCCACTCTTCAGATAAGGAAACTGAGGCAGGGTGAGATTAAGTGATTCGCTGGGGGCCCAAGAGGGGCAGGTGGTGAGGCCTATCCCCTGGTGGCCACCCTGCCCCTCCCCCAAGGTGGACCTATGGGTGCGGGCACTGACCTCTCAAGACGCAGCGGCTGGAAGAAGCGGAAGCGAATGAAGTCCCCGGCAGCAGGCGTGAAGGCCCAGAAGAAATCCTCACGCAAGTAGGCCTTCTCCAGAGTGAAGTGCTGGTATGTCTTGAGGCTTGTGCTCACCTCGGCGGGTGGGTTCATGTGCTCCTTCCTCAGTGCCTGCTTCCCAAAGTCCTTGTCCTGCCACCCAGGAGGGACAGCGCAGCTGGAGAGGGCCCCCTCTAGAGAGAGACTTGCCCTGCCCCACCCTCCCACCCCCCCTCTCCCCCTCCCCCCGCAGCCCCGGGCTCTGCCCATCCCCAGCCTGTCCCCAGCCAGGCCCGAGGGTGGCGCAACCCACCTTCAGTTTCTGGATCTTGCCCGCCAGCGAGGAGTGCGTGCCCACGTGCTGGAAGAGGGATGGCTTGAAGCGGATCCGCAGGTTGGCCTTCTGCCGGTCGCAGTGCTTCTGCAGAGGGATGGGGATAGCCGAGGGCTCAGCTCCGCTGTCTCCTCGTGATGGTCCATGCTGGAGGCTGCGTGCCCCCCCCCCCGCCCCCGCACTTGGTGGTGCTGCCCCTGCTCACCGCATCCTTCTCGGGGTTGCAGACCTTCACCCACAGAATGTGGTCCAAGAGCCAGTCAATGGGCTTGTCCCGGTAGAACATGAGGATGAACTCCACAATCAGGCTCAGGTCCAGTGACTTGAACATCTTCCCTGGGGGTGGAAAAGGGGGGAAAGGGTGCTAGGTGGGCAGCTCTGCCCTGCCCTACTTCCCCTTAATCCCTGTGGCGGGGGTTCTCTAAGGAGGCTCGCGCAGCAAGCCCTATGGGCAGCTGCAGGCAGGTGCGGGCACTAGGGGACGGACGGGGGTGGTGAGCCCAACATCTGGAGGCAGAGGGAGGGTGGGAACAGGCCCACTGGGGCCGCAGGGGACCCTCCCGGAAGAGCTTGCCAGTATGACCCTGTGTGGTACCAGGGCTGCAGGGACAAGGACAGAGAGGCAGATGTCGGCTGAACTGAGGGGCCCTGGTCAGGTCTGCGGCATGGGGTGGCGTCGGGGGGTGGCGCACCAATGAAGCCCAGCTGGGAGAATTCCAGGATCATCCAGTCCTCCGAGGGCTGCTGGAGTGCGAAGTTCTTCATGGTGCTCAGGTAGTTGGGCTTGGCGACAATGTCATCCTCCAGCTGCATGGGGGGGCAGAAGGGGGGCTGGACTCAGGATGGGCACAGGGACAGGGCGGGGCTCACCACCCAGGCCCAGCCAGGGTCCAGGGCCGGTGGGGGCAAAGCAGGGTCCCGGTGCTGACCTGCACGTAGTAGATGCCTTTGGACTGCGCATACATCATGAGGAAGCAGTAATCGAGGTTCTGTTTGGTCCTCCACCTGCGGGGCAGGGGCAGGGGCTCAGGAGCTCCGACCCCCCGCCCCAACCCCATGCAGCGGTCCTCCGATGGAGAAACGGACGCACTGCAATGAAGTGCCTGGGACTTGGGCACCGACAGACCGGGTTCTCACACAGCTGGGCAGGTGGCCAGGGGCATGGGGAAGGGGGCAGTGCTCGTACCTGACTCTCTCCTTGGGGTCCCCAAAGGACTCTCGGAGGCGGGAGAAGTCAGGGTAGAAGTGGGGGGAAGGGGAGATGACTTCCAGGAGCCCGGAATGGATCTCCGTGGGGAACCTGGGGGGACGGGAGTCCAGTGGGTGTGCAGCCTCGGGGCACAGCAGTTGGGGCAGCGCTGAGCTAGCCAGACCCTGTCCCTTTGCTCAGGCCCAGCAGGCAGCCATCACCCAACGGCACAGCCACCCTACGGAGGCAGTGAGGCTCCAGAGGGGCTGGGCCACCTCTACGCACCCACCCTCTTTCAGCAAAGAGGGGAAGCACCCTTTCCCACAGGGGGAAGGCAGGATCATGCAGGGGAAGCAGACCTGCCTGCCCCGCACCCCGCAGAGCCCCACCCCCCACCAGCTTTATGGGTCCGTCAGTACTCACAAGGCTTTGATGTTCTCTGTCACCACCGAGGTGTACTGTGGGTCAGTCTGTGGGGAGACCAAGTGCCCTCCCTAAGCCTGCTGCCACCCCAAAGGGCCTGGAAGAAGGGGCTGGGGGGGAAGGGGGCAGGCTTCAGATGACCCCATGCACAGAGGGAGTGAGCCCCCCATCCTGAGGGCCGAGTAAGTCTGGGCCGGGGGGGGGGGGGGGGGGTAGGGCACAGGTGCACAGGTGCACCTGGGGCCCTGGGGGTGGGGCAACCTAGGTCACTGGCGTCTCCACCAGGGGGCGCTGAAATGGTTCTTTCTTTTTAACTTGTCTTCATAAATTTGTGAATGAAACTTGACAACTGAACCTCTGATAGTTTTTTCCTCCGGAATGTTGCTCGGTTTTCATTTCTCCTTCTTGTTATTTTGTGCCCTGTGTTCTCTGAATGCTCCCACCCCCGCCCCCCAGCCCACTCGCCTCGGCGATCAGCACCACGATGACCGAGTCCTCCTTCTCCTGCGGGCTCAGCTCCGAGATGAGCGAGTGCAGCGTGTCCGTCAGGTACGAGTGCACCTCGCGCCTCACGCTGGGGATGCCCATCACCACCGACACTGCGGGGGGGGCGCGGAGAGTCGGTACCGGCCGGATGCCAGGGACCGCCCCCCGCCCCCGGCCCCTACCGGGACCCGCCCCTACCTCCAGTGCGGCCCTGGCCCACGCGCACTGCAGGCTGCAGGCTGCTTTCCTTGGCCAGCAGGTGCGGCAGGTGGTGGAAGACGGTGGGCAGGTGCAGCACGTGCTTGTGGGAGACGTTCCACGGCTTCAGTCGCGGATCCTCTGGGTGGGTCGGGAAGGGACGGGTCAGACGAGGCGGCCTGCCATCAGCCCCCGCCTCCCCGGCCGCGGCGGGCGCGGCTCCAGCGCTCACCAGTTAGGCGGCCCCAGGTGCGATTGCCCTCCCCCTCTCGCAGCGCCTGCCTCTCCGACACGGCCCTCTTGATCTCGTCCAGCACCAGGTTGAGCTCCTTGGAGCGCTTGAGGCTCTCTTGCTCAGCCGCATGCAGCCGGTCACGCAGCGCCAGGAACTCCCGCTGGTACACGTCCACCACATCGCCTGTGGGTGGTTCGCAGGCTGTCACCAGGGGGCAGCCGCGCACTGACCTACTGCCCCTTGAGTGTACCAGCGCCCACAGTTTCGTGCCCATCTGCATCTGTTCTTGTGCTGCCCACATGCCAGCTCCGCGTGTGTGTGTGTGGGGGGGAGTGTACATAAAGGTCACTCTGAGGTCACACTGACACACTGGGGGGAGAAAAATCTTCACTGGTCCGATTGGTACTCTCCAGTACTCTCCCCCTACCCTGCTATCTTCACCTTTGAGGAGACATCTGAGGGAGGGCTGCAGGATCCTTCCAGCCCCAGGTGGGGCAATCCTTGGACTGAATCTTCACCCAGTGGCTCCCAAAGTCCCCCTCTTGCTTCTTTTTGCCGTATCTGCTCCTTCCAGGAGGTGCGATGCCCGACGGCCCATCCAGGGCACAAGGACCCAGCCCTTCCTCAAGAGGCTTCTTAGCTCCCTGGCCTGTGCCCCTCCCTCCCCTCGGCCTCTGCCCTTCGCTCCCCACTCGTGCTCACAGAGGAGGTCCCAGGCAGCTCACCCTCCCCCCAGGGCCCTCTGGGGATAACCCTCCCTGGGCGCTCATCCTGTCCTCCAAGTAGGACAGGGCTCCGGTGCCCATTCTGCGCTAAGCACCGACTCTGGCTTCTCCATCTCCCTCCGGGGGAGGCTGCTGCAGTAACGGCCTCCCAGGGCTCCCAGGGCTCCGAGGAGCAGACGAAATGGAGGAACTACTCCCGGGTCACTCAGTGAGTCCGCAGCAGTGGGGCGACACAGCTCCCAACGCCCGCAGACCTGCTTCTCTGGAGACCTGTCCTGGGCATGAGCCACCTCGAGGCGTCTGCACGCCCCCCCTCCCCGGAGGACCTGTGTCAGAACCTCCAGCCGGGCCCCAGCTACCGCATGGTAGGCAGGCCAGGAGCACCACCAGGGTGGGGCTTCCTGACAGTGGAAAGGGATCCGCAGGGTGCCAAGCACCTGGCTCCACTGGTCTGGCCAGGACCAGTGAGCAAGAATAAGACAAACAACACCTCCCCCCCCCCCCCCCGCCCCCTGAGGCCGGTGCAGCCGGTCCCACGGGGCTGTGCACTCAAGGACTGTTCTCATCTCGCTTCTGCTCTATTTGCCATCCCGGACAACGGCTTTTCCTTGTCTCCCGTGTCTTTGCATGTGCCGTCTCTTCTGCCTGCGAGCCCCTTTCTCTTCTGGGTCTAATGAAAACCCATGTAGCCTTCGAGGCCTAGTTTCAAAGTCTACTGTTCAAGTCTAGGAAACCTTCAAGAACTCCCCTCTCATTCCCTAGGCAGCTCTTCTGTTCCTTGATTCCCCTGTGGGATCCCAGCCCCCAGAATGCCCTGGGATAGTGCCGCTATGTGCACCAAAGGTCATGACCAAGGCAAAGTTCTGTCATCTCAGAATACCGCGCCCCCCCTTAAGCTGCACGGGGCAGAGGTCTAAGAGCTAAATCCCAGGGGAAGAGGGAGGGGTAGCCCAGGGTGGGGGGAATGCAGAGGGGGAGGCCAGGGAGGTGAGCAAAGCAGGCCCTCTCTAAGGCACTCCATACTCATCTGCTTGCCCCATAGGCACAGCCCTGCAGGGGGAGGGAGGCGAGAGTCGGGTTACAAGATCTGTGAGGCTCTGCGCTGGGTTCAGTGGCCGGGTTACCCTGGAAACCTGACCCCTTGAGCAGGAGCCAACCACCCCCATCAAACCCTCACCCACCCAGCCCAGAGTGGGGTGGCACCAGGCACCAGGAGCGTCCTCCTCTGGGGCAGCTGCCCCACAGGGAAGGGGGACTGGAGGTGCCCAGGCCCCCAGGAGGGAGTTCAGAGCTGCTCTGTGAAGGTGGGGGAGGCCTCTCTCCCCTCTGACTGCTGCCCCTCCCTGGTCTTCTCTGTTAAGTAGGCTGAGCTCAGTTCCACCTTCACCTGCCTGGGCACACAAGCCACGTGGGCAGCCGTGGGCACCTGAGTCACCCTGGCCACCGAGGCCTGGGCACAGCCTGCCCCCTACCCTGGCCTCCTTTCCTCGGGGCCTCTCCCCAACCCAGGTGCTGAACTGCCTCTGTTTATCGGGAGGGGATGGGCCCTGACTCCTGCCCACACCAACCCTTCTGCCATTTCCCTCCACGCCGCAGGCCCTGTCCCTCCTGCCCTGCCTGCGAGGCCCCCAGCCGGACCGACGTCCCTGACTTCTCTGCTCCTGGGTCCACTGTCTCTGCCTCTCAAAGCCAGAAACTCCAGCTCTGTGCCTGCCGCTCCCGGGGCTGAGCCTTATGTGCCAGGGCTCCGCCAAGCCATCCTGGCACCCCTACGACCTTTTCGGGCTGGGTGGCTGGACTGTCGCATTGGATGGGCCAGGGGAGGCAGCTCAAGGGAGGCGAGGGGCAAAGGCCTGGGGAGCCCCTGGCCTCTCGGGGGCGGGACCGAAGGTCCTGGGAGCTAGGGCTGAGGGCGCTTTGGCTTCTCTTTCTCTCCGCACCTTCCCAACCCAGGGAGGAAGGGTGGAGGGCCGGGCCCCAGGTGCAGCTGGCCCTAGGGAAGGCCGGCAGCTGGGGCAGCTGGGGCCAGACTAGTGGCACCTTTCCCACCCCTCCCCCCACCCGAAGGCAGAGTAATCAGGACACCTGAGGCCCATGGACCACAGTCTTGCCCTGGTTCCCTCTTGATGGAAGAAACAGATTTAAGAGCCAAGCCGGGCACAGACCATGTGCCATGTACTTAGGGAAGGGGAAGCAGGCTCAGAGGGGCTCAGCAGGTGCCAGGCCCAGTGAGGGTGTGGGGTTAACGTGCAGGTGGGGCCAGGGCGTAGAGAGGGCCAGCTGTCCCTCTCCTCTCCAGGCCTTGCAAAGCACCCCTCGCAGGGGTCAAGGAGGGTGTCGGTGGTCGCTGGAGTCCGGCGTGCTGGGATGTGGGGGAGGGCTGAGGCCGGCCCGCAGGGTCTGCTGCTCTCCCTGGGGACGGGCCTTCAGCAGGTGCTGGGCTGAGGGCCGGAGTCTGAGGGCTAGTGGGGCTGTTGCACAGATCTGGTCCAGGCTGGACATGAAAGTGGGTCCCAAACCCGGATCCAGGGTCCAGCTGGCCAAGGCCTGGGTGTCCTTCCTGGCCCTTGGCCCGGGGCTTCCGGGAAGCCACCTGCTCCCGCTGCCTCCTTCCTGTTTGGCTCCCAGCCCACCTTTCTTACAGATCTGGGTCCCTCTGGCCTTCCCCTAAGTACTGGCGCCTGTGCCGGCCCTATCCTAAACCCCTCACTCACTGCAGCTGGAAGCTGGGGTCAGGTCCGGCTTCCCCACGCAGGTGCCTACATGTACGAAGGAGAAGGGTTTGCCTAAGGGCCCAGATTCAGGCTTTTCTTGAGGCCTCCGAAGACCTGGCTTTGCCAGGCCCCCTAAAACAGGGATAGCCGTTGACAGGGAAGTGCCCGGTCACCCCCTCGCAATGCCTCACGGGCTCTTGGGCTTCTGGGAGGACCCCTGCCACTGAGCCCCACACATCTTTGGCTGGGGTGCTCTACCCACTCCCCAGGCCCTTGGATTGCCAGCCTCCTGGATGACCCGCTCAGAGACGGTGAGCCCTAGGCGGAGCCCCTGGTATCTGCCCTCCTGGAGGTCCATTCCCTGGGGCCAGCCAGGCTCCCAGAGAAGGGCTTGGGGGGGGTGAGCTGCACTGCAACTCCTGACGTCAGGCTGGGGGCACGTGGCTGTTGCAGGAGGCACACAGGAACTGCGGCCTGGCCGAGGACGGGGTGCAAGGGCTCATCAACCTACCCACGAGCAGACAGATGTGCCCCCGCCCATTAGATCTAGCCCCACCCTGGTCTCCATGCCAGTCGGCTTATGTGGCTACTCTCCCAAAGGTCCAACATGCCTTCCTCCTGGTGACACACCCCCCTACAGAGGACTCTGCCCCATTCATGCCTTCTCCCAGGTGACACACCCTACCTACAGACTTCCAGAGAACTTTGCCCCAGCCATTCCCTCCCTGTGCCAAGCCCTAGGGACCTCCCTTCAGGGCTCCTGGAGCCCTGAGGCCCCGACCCAGACAGGTTGGTGGACTCCACTAGGCTGGGCTGGTCAGGCAGGAGGGTCAGGCCCAGCTCCGTTCGGGCTGGGAGGGTCGGGAAGGTTCCAGATCCTCCCTCAGTCATTCCTCCTCCAGCTTCATGTAGCCACAGGGTTGAGAAAGAGGGAAGCAGGAGGTAGGAGGGAGGCAGGGGGTCAGCTGGCCTCAGCCTGATCCTGCTTAGACCTCCAGCAGGAAGGCCAGGAGGCAGGAAGGAAGCAGCTATTCCCGGAGGCTCCTATGGTGCAGGCCGGCTGGACAAGGCCTGTGAGGGCCTCCTCAGCCCCCGCCGTCCCAACCAACACGAGGCGACTCCAGCCAGTGCTGGGGCCTGCCCCTACGCCCAGCCCCAGGTGTGCAGACCGAGCTCGGAGGACCGTGCTGGTAGACTGGCCAGCCTGCCCAAACTTCAGGTGGGGGCCGGAGGTCCGAGGGGACCACACAAAATAAGTTGACGGGTAGCCGGGGGCCGGGTGGGCTAGTCGCGAGGCCGGCGGCGGGCCAGCGCCCAGGTCCCCGCAGAGGAATCCTGGGGCCAGATGTCACGGAGGAGGGGTGCGGAGGCCCCGGGGAGCAGCCCCCCACGGTAGGCTGGTGGGGGGGCGCGGAGAGGTGGTGGGGTGGAGGATGCTGCCCGGACGTCCGGCTGCCCCCCTCACACCTGTCTCGGGAACACGGTACCTGCTCCTGCCCAGTGCCCGGAGAAGGTACCTTGGGGGCCACCTGGCCACAACCGTCTCCTGACCTTGTGCCTCTGTCCCTCTCTGGAAACTCCAAGGTCCCCGGGTCGCCGGTGGGAGCGAGCAGCCCGAGCATGGGCGCAGCCGTCCTCACGGAGGCCGGTCCCGCGGTCCCGAGCGCCGCCCCGGGCCCCCGCGGACCGCTCGGCCCCGGCGGCCCAGCCCAGGCCGGAGGAGAATTTCGCTATTCCGGCAGCAAACAAGTGGGGGCGAGGAGGGAGGGGCGTCCTCCCGCGCCGCCCGGGCGGGGAAGGGGCGCCTGCGTCGGCTTCCGGCCGCCTCCCGCGCCCAGCGGCCGGACCCTGCTCCGGCGGCCGGCGCCCAGGTGCGGCCAGCTGTGGGACGCGCGCGGGGCCCGGGGGCTCACCTTTCTGGCCGCTGAGCGCCGCGTACCAGGAGAGCGAGAGGAAGGCGCACAGGCAGAAGAGCAGCAGCGTCAGGAAGGTGCCATTGCGGAGCCTCATCTCGGGTGCGCGGCGGGCGCCGGCGGGGCCGAGGCCGCATGGCCCGGGGAGCCAGGGCCGGGGCGCGGGGGCCGGGAGGCGGCGGCGGGGTTGCGGGGGGGCCCCGGCCCCGGGGCGGGGAGGGGCTGGGGGCCCGGGGCCGGGCGGGGACGCGGGCGGCCGCCGCGCTGACGGCTGCGGGGTCGGGGGGAGCGGCGCGGGCCGGGCGGCGCGGGCGGCCTCGACTGGGCGGCTGGGCCGGGCCGGGCTGGGCCAGGCGAGGCTGGGCGGCGAGAGCCGCGGCCCGGCCTGGATCCGGGGCCGCGGCGGAGTCGGCAGCG
This sequence comes from Halichoerus grypus, assembly GCF_964656455.1. NCBI lineage: Eukaryota > Metazoa > Chordata > Mammalia > Carnivora > Phocidae > Halichoerus > Halichoerus grypus. The sequence goes on along the minus strand of NC_135713.1, from coordinate 144,596,474 downwards.
CAGGGCGGGGCGGCCCGGATTTAAAGGGGCCGCATCACCCGCTGCCGCCACCAGCACCGCGAGGGGGCGGGGTGGGGTATCGGCGCCCCGGCTCCCGCCCGCGCGGCCCGGGACCGTGTCCTCCCCCGCCCCCCGCGTGGGCTCGCGCGGCTCCGCCTTCGGGCCGCCTCGGGTAGATCGAGGCCGGGGCCTCGCGAGGGCGGCTCGGGCTGCGGTGCCGGCGGCGCGCCGGGGGCGGGGGTGGGGGTCGGGGGCCCGGACCCCCGCTTCTTAACCTCTCCATTAGGACCCACCTCCCCTCCCCACCTGAGACCCGGACCCCACGCCCCCTTTATCCCGGGACCCTCAGGCCGGTGGGAGGGGGCAGGGTGCGGCGCGGCTGGCGGTGCCTCGAGGCGGGAGGCCGGCCCCGAGTGGCCGCCGCCCGCACCGACGCCCCCGGCGCTTCCCCTTCCGGGACCTTTCTCTGGGCGTCGGGGTGGAGGCGCGCTGGGGGCCCCGGAGGCGCTCCTGCTCCGCCGAGTACGGACAATGGGCCGTTTTCAGGAGCCAAAGAGCCGCCGTTACGCGGGCGTTGGGCACAGCGACCAGTCCCGAGCGGGGCTGGCTCCCGGGGCGCTGGCGCGGGTGGGCGGGAGGCAGCGGGCACCGCAGGGTGAGGCGGGCGGCGGCCCCTGGCCGCCCAGCGCCTCCCCCCTCCCCGCGGGGCGCTCCCACCTTCCTTCTTTCCGCAGCCCTCTGTGAACGCGGAGAGGGTACAAACCCTAAAGGGGTTCGTGCAACCGAGGTTCGGGGCAGACATCTGGGGAGCGCCCTTGTCCAATTCCTGGGAGTTCTGGTTCCCAGCATCGGCCGCAGGCTCCGCCCGGTGGAGCTTTAAGACTGGGAGTCGCTGGGGATTTGCCTTTCTCCTCCAGCCCAGGTCCACACCTGGGGGCAGGATGTGCTGCCGGGAGCGCGGCAGGGTCTGGGCGTGAGCCTCTGCAGAGGGATTTACGCCGGGAGCAGGTGAGGCAGGGCCACTGGCCGCGGCGGGCGTCCTGGGGCCTGATGAAATGACTGGCCTCAGTTTCCCTGCAGACCTGATTTCAGCGCTGGTACAGGTACTGCCCTCTCTACTTGTAATGAACTGGTTTTTTTTTAAGATTTATTTTAGAGAGGGGGAGGAAGGGGCAGAGGGAGAGAGAGGCTCAAGCACATTCCACGCTGAGTGCGGAGCCCGTTGTCGCTGGGCCCCATCCCAAGACCCTGAGATCATGACCTGAGCCCAAACCAAGAGCTGGTCACTTAACTGACTGAGCCACCCAGGCGCCCCCTAATGAACTTCATGAACTGACACGAGGCCTTGTTGGATTCTTCTCCTCCTCTTTCTTTTTAAGATTTTATTTATTTGAGAGAGAGAGAGAGAGAACTCGCTCATGCATGAGCAGGGGGGAGGGGCAAAGGGAGGGGGAGAGGGAGAAGCAGACTCCCGGCTGAGCGGGGAGCCCTAAGCGGGGCTGGAACCCAAGACCCTAGGATCATGACCTGAGCCGAAGGCAGACGCTTAACCCACTGAGCCATTGTCGGCGTCTTCTGAAGGAAACTGTGTTCCTGTGTTTTCACAGGGCATCTGCTGTTTGTGGCTGGGGATAACGGTTTTTCATCTGGGCTGTGATACAGAGGTTTTTGAATTTTTCTAAATATGTGTTCAAGTTTAAAAGTGAGTTGATTTAAGGAAAATGATTAAACCAGTAGAAATTAAAGAGATGGCCTGTTTGTGATGAAAGTTTGGGGGAACTCATCCGAGTTCCCTCCCACTGACACTCTGGCTTTGGGGAGGAGGAACCGGAATCAGGGACGCCCTGGGGAGGTGGGCAGAATCCTGGCGATTGCAGGGCCTCTATCAGGATTGGGACTATCCAGGGCCACGGTGGGGGAGAAGGGTGCTGGTCTACTTTGGGAAGTGGGAGGTCTGGAGTGAAGGGGAGTGGGAGAGGGGCTGGGGGATGTAGGCTGGGGGAGCCACACACCCCCTGGTTGGGCAGCCAAAGGGGTCCAGGCTATGGCGTTTTGGGGGCAGTCTTTCCCGACCCCGCTAGCCAAGCTGCCTTTCTGTGCCTCTTCCCCACTGCCCCATCAGAATCCCAGGAAGGATTCCCCACGCACCTGCCACTTTGTCAACGCCATGCCCGAATGAACGTCCTGCTGGGGATCGTGCGCTAAGGGGGTGGTCATGGCAAGAGAGCAGAAGCCTAACGGGGCCTGCAGAAGTGACATCACTGTGACTCATTTGTTCCTGCATTCATACGTTCATTCATTCTGCCCACTGTGGCGGAGGAGGGGGGGCCTGGTCCTGCCGTCCCAGCTCCTGGAGGACTCCCAACTTTCTCCTTTGAAACAGGGGAGCGCTTGCTGGGCTCCCGTGCAGTTTTCCACTGCTCTCTGTGCCCTTGCAATAATTCGTTCCCTTCCAGGCCTGGGGAGCAGCACCCCCTCCCCCAAGGGTTCAGCTTCTGTGTCGGGATTGGGGATGACAGCTCCGATCCCCACCCAGGAGAGAGCATGGAGCCAAACGGGCACAGAAAAGTCCTGCTTTCTCCCCAGACCCCAGGCTGTGTACCCTTCTTCCTTCGTTCCTGCTTCCTACAGAGTGAAAATGCCCCCATGTCGGAATCACCTGCCAGCCCTGGAGATTTTCCGGGGGATGGCCCTTGGTGGTGGCTCTTCCTTCCATCCTTCTTTCCTGGGCTTCTCAACCTGTGGTCCAGGGACCCAGAACTGGGGAGGTCTAGGAGTTAAGATGAGAAAGAAAAAAAAATCCATCTTTATTTTCACTGATCTGTAACTGAAACGTGGCATTTCCTCCAATTATGAATGGAGGCAGGGAAGTCCGGCAGAATTAGTGGTGCTTAAGATCATTGCACAGAAATCACAGGGATTTTCAGGCTACGGGTGTTGCAGACACCTCCAAATAGGCGTGACATGCTCCTACTTGGCAATTCTGGTGTTTATTAGCCCTGCCTCTCTCTGTTATAATGGAATGAGTTAATAAAGAATCACGGGTGGGGTGCCTGGCTCAGTCGGTAAAGCATGTGACCCTTGATTTCAAGGTCCTGAGTTCAAGCCCCACACTGGGCGTAGGACTTACTTAAAAAAAAAAAAAAAGGATCACAGGTGCTTCTACATCACAAACTTGTGGGGCTTTTTGTTTTTATTTATTTATTTTGAAAAAGTAGGCTCCACGCCCAACGTCGGGCTTGAATTCAGGACCCTGAGATCAAGACCCGGGCCAGCCAGGCAGGTGCCCCACAAATCTGTGTTTTTATATTTTGATATTTGCATTTCGATATTAGCACTCCTTTTGTAATGCAATATATTTTAAGCATTTCAAAACCTGGTTCTAAGCAGGGATCCTTTGCCTTCTCCAGATACTAAGGGAATCTCCTGCCCCTGAGAGAGTTTGGAAGTCCTGCCCTAAGCCTCACCTCACCCCCTCGGGGGGGCCCATCTTTCCTTGGATGCCTCATTTCCATTTTCATTCATAACCCACGTTCTGAGTGTTCACCATGTGCCAGCCACTCATGGGTCACCAGCAACACCAGGGACCCTCCCTAGGACACTACCCTGCCAGCCTCCTATCCCTGGCTGGAAAGGCAAAGTCCCTGGGGCTCAGAAAGCTTACAGTGGCGGAAGTTCCCTTGTCCAAAGACAGTGGGCCTTCCTGGGAAAATGAGGTTAGTAATATGCCCCAGTGGAGAAGGATGGCTTGGCCTCAGCAGAGGGGGCCGGCTGGATCAAACGCCTCTGTGGAAGGAGTCCCCAGGCCCCCAGGGGTCTGGTCCTTGCACACCTCGTCAGGGATGGGGGTTTTTACCCTTGGAGCTATGGGGAGTGTCCAAAACAGGGAGAAGAGTCTGGGCTGCCGTGGGATTGAGACAGTCATACGGACATTTTGAAAATATCACTACAGCAGACAGGGAGAAGGGGCCGGAGGGAGTAAGAGAGGAAGCAGGGAGATGAACCAGGGGCTGTTGTAGGTGAAGGAGTCCAGAATACGTCACTGTGGCATGAAAATTGTATCAAGCTGAAAGCATTTGAAAATAGGCTTTTTCTTCAACTTCCTTATCTGCCTAAAAGCAGGGCCTCCCAAAATAACTCAATTGTCCTAAATCCCCTCCAGCATGGCTTTTATTACCTGATAAACCCATTGTCACAAAACCATCAATAATACCTCTCCTCTGTTCTCCTGAGGGCCCATTTTATCTTTCCTAAAAGTATTTTTGTTTTCCTCATAAGTACCTTCTCCTCCTCTGCTTTCCCTATTAAGTTAGTATATAAGCCCCCAAATTCTAAGTACTGGAATAAAAATCAGTCTTTTATTTTGCTAATCTGTTTTCTTTCTTTTTTTTTTTTTTTTGGTCAGTTTAATTCACAGACCCTAGTCACTGAACCTAAAAGGGTAGAGGAAAAGTTTTCCGTTCTGCCCTGACGTAGGCATCTGGGAGAGAGGTGGTCTGGAATGGGGGGCAGGGGGCTGGAGATGAAGAGAAGTCCATAGGTGCAGGACAACGTTTAGGCGATTGTAGATCGTTGAGGTCGAGAGTGTGGACTAGAGAGGCAGCCTGCCTGGGTTCGTCATCCTCACTCCACCCCTACGTGACACAGCCGTGTGACTTTGGGCAAGTTACCGCATCTTTTCTGTGCCTCTTTCCCTGGGGTGAAAAGTGGGGATAATGGTCAGAATAGGCTTAATAGCCCCAAATTTCCATGATTTAATAAAGGTATATTTCTCAAAGCCACGTATCTCCCGAGGGTCCTCGGGGACCCTGCTCACGGTAGTTCCTGCCCGGACTTTCAGGTGCGACCGTCTGAACATCACAGGCTTCCCCGACGGGGAAAGAGAGCTCTAGAAGCTCCAGCCAAATAAACACATGTGCTGGCCTGTAAGTGATCCGGGGCTCTTCTCTCAGGTCCTGGGCCGGAACAAATCCCGTGACGGTACCTCAGGGGAGCAGGTGAGTTCATATATATAAAGTATTCGGAATGCCTCCTGGCATAAGAGAAGCGCTTTGCGAGTATTTTTACCGTGATTATCGGCACGTACGACCAGCGGGAACTGCTGGGGCTCTTGAGGGCACCGCAGGGTCCCAGCTGGCCCCCCGGGTTGCTGGCCGGCATCATGCAGAGGGTCCTTGCCATTGGGGACCCCGGGGCAGGCACGAGGCGTGGTGGTTTAGTACTCGTGGCTACCGCTGACCAAGACCCAAATCAACTGGTTTAAGGCGTCTCGTGACCCAGCGTCGGGCCTGCCGGGGACCGAGGAGCCCAGATGCCGAGGTCAGGGTCGGCGGCCCGCTTGGGTTACACAGCCAATCCTGACCCAGGGCGCCACAGTGCTCTGGTTGGCCCAGCCTGGGTCCCGTACCTGCCCCACCCTACCCTCCGCGCTGGGGAGAAATGAATCCTTAAGGGACCATTTCCATCCTTAAAGGAAACTGGGAATGCATGTAAAATGCAACAATGAGGGATGTAAACTTCCTTCTCTCACCCGCTAACTCTTGTCAAGGGGAACTTCAGCCCTCTCCTCTCACCCGGCCCCCCAGAACTACAGACCCTGAGAGTGGAGGAGTGCGGGTCCCTATAGCCCAGGGCCGGGGGGCTGTGTTCTCATTAGGAGCTGAGAACACGCCCTACTGACTTCTTCCCACCTGACATGCTTTTAACTGGGTCACAGTGGGGCCACCCTGCCAACTTGGGCCTGCCCCCCCCCCCCCATCGGCCCAGGCCCTGTGGGCTTCGGGCCCTCTCCTCAGCTCAGGGCCCGCCAGACGGGAAGTCCTGGGCTCCAGGCAGAGGTGGGTGCCAAGGATCCAGCCTCAGCCCCCAGGGCCCTGGGATGCCATTCTCCTGTCCTCTCATCTGGTCACGGGTGGGAGCCCTGCGCCTCTCCTGCCCCAGGGTCTGGGGGACGGCTGGAGCCCGGCACCTGGGCAAGGTGGTTGCAGAGTCTTTGCTTGGGCCCCCGTGGGAGGGGGTCGCCTGGGCCTTCTTTCCACAGTGAGCCAGGGCTGTCCCAAGGGGGACCTTCTGCCGTAGCTGTTCCCTAGTGTCAGGGTGACAGCGATGTGGGACACCATCCCCATGCACCCCACAAACGGTACCCGAGCTCCCGCACATGCCAGGCACGGGGACACGGGCAGGACTGAAGGTGCCCACGGCCTGCCCTGGCCGCAGAGGCACGCAGGGACATGGAGGAGGAGCCGAGCCAGGCGTGCTGGGAAGAGGGGAGCCCCGGCTCGGGGCACACAGGGCCTGGGGCCATGCGGTGAGTCCCCCTGCATCAGCCAGAGAGGAGGGGTGCGCGAGGCGCTGGGTAGACCCCGGCGGTGAGGGCTGTCAGGGCGCTGGGACTTGGGAGCACACGAAAGCCTGATAACTTTTTCAGAAGGTTTTCAGACGGGACCTGGGCAGGTGGGGGTGGACGTGGCCCTGAGCCACTGACCCCAGACCCCCGCCCCCTCTCCAGAAAGCGTGGCTCCCATTTCAGGCACCCTCTCATTGCCTGGCCTGGGACCGGAGCCCCGGGGAGAGGACCATGCTGGCCTCTCTCCCAACCAGCACAGAGCTGGGAGCCCCCGCACCCTCTTCCCCCTCTGCCTCCAGCTGTTGGCACCTGCTCTGTCAGGTCCACATGCCTCCTCCGGGCTCTTGCTCGGATCGGCCTGGGGCGCCTTGACCCGTCCGGGGTCGCTGCACTGTCTCATCACGGTCCCGTCCCCCATACCACCAAGCTTCTCCATTTACGATTCCAGAACCATCTGCTGTCAGGCTGGCCCTCTGGGGGCCCACAACAGTGCGCACATGGGGGTAGGTCTCGACCAAGAATGGGAGAGGTCTGTGAGGTGCAGCGCCGTTGGATCCCAGTCGTGACCCTGGTGGTCCTCGTCTGAGCCTCCCTCCTGGGCATGGGACGGTCCCACTTAATGAACGGCCTTAGGGGACCACCAGATCTGATGTGTGTGTGTCAGGGGTGTTCTCCCTGGCGGGGGGGAGACCAGTGCCCTTGCTGGCATCTCCATGGGGCAAGGACCCCCAGGGCTAAGGGCCCAGGGACACATGCGCGAGAGGGTGCTGGCCAGTGGGCACCAGTAGGGTGGGGTGAGGACGAAGTCGGGTCCACCCTCTACCCAGGTGGCCTGCAGCTCCCTCCGGGGACCCCCCGCCTTGGCCCAAGCTCTGGCCACACGTTCCTTCCCGGCCAGGCACGCAGGGCTCAGCTAGAGATGTCCCTAGGGCCACCCATCGATCGGGCTTAGTGCTTCTGCCTGGCCTGGGCACCGAGCTTGCTTGATTTCTTTCTTTCTTTCTTTTTTTTTTAAAGATTTTATTTATTTATTTGAGATAGAGAGCGTGTGAGAGAAAGAGAGCGCGTAAGCGAACGAGCAGGGGGAGCAGCAGAGGGAGAGGGAGAAGCAGACTCCCCACTGAGCAGGGAGCCTGATGCGGGGCTCGATCCCAGGACCCCGGGATCATGACCTGAGCTGAAGGCAGATGTTTAACCGACTAAGCTCCCCAGGCGCCCCTGAGCTTTCTGATACGCATTTATATACATGGCCTGAATTAGGCCTGGCCCACCTCCTTTTCCTCATTCAGTGTTGGTGAGAGCTGCCTCCACGGCCCAGTGCCCACAGAGGGTACCATCAGGTGCAGAGGGTGCCCCTCAGTGCCCCCTCTAGGACCCAAGTGTCCCGCCCCGCGGGATGGTATGCAGGCAGAGCTGAGCCCAGACTGCCGCTCCTGGCCTCCAACCACGCCCTGGCAACTTAGCCTTCCCTAACTCTCCAGTCATGACTCTTCGTGGCTTTACTGCATTTCCCTGATCATGCACGCCTTCAGCCCCTTTTCTTCCTTTTTTTTTGTTTTTTTTTTTAAGATTTATATATTTGTTGTTAAGACAGCGGGTGGGGCAAAGGGAGAGGGAGAGAGATTCCTAAGCAGACTCTGCGCTGAGCGCGGAGTCCGACGTGGGGCTCGATCTCTCGACCCGAGAACACGACCTGAGCCGAAACCAAGAGTCGTATGCTTAACCGACTGCACCACTCAGGCGCCCCGAGCCCTTTTCTTTAAGAACACCCCCTCACCCCGCCACAGCGCCCCCCACCTCTTGGCTGGTAACATCCAGTGTCTGGGGATTTTCGCAAGGGGGTGCTCAGGAGAGGCCCCATGGAGGAGATGACAATGCAGGAGGAGGAGGGAGAGTTCCAGATGGGGGAGGAGCCAGGGGAAAGTCATCAGGTAGAATGAGTCGGTGAGGTTAGGAACCGAGGTGGGGGTGTGTCCCTCCCTTGTGATGGAGTAGAAGGGAGCGCGGAGGACGGTGTGGAGCTCCCACCCACGAGTCACACTGCTCCTCCGTGGAGAAACAAAGTCAGTCCTTGGACCCGTGCTGGGTTCTGGAGGAGCCTGATCCCCTGTGATCCTCAGTTTCCTCGAGGTGGCCTGAGTCCTGCCGTGGCCTTGTCTCTGGTGGCCCCAGCACCCACCTGTAGGCTTGGCTCCATACCCCAAAGAAAATAAACAGAACTTCAGAAAGCCATTGTCAGGGGATGGGATTACTTCTGTAAGGAACGAGGCACTGAGGTGCTTACAACATGAGACAGCAATAAACCGAATCAGATGACCTCCCGGCCACCCCTGCTCATCCCCCGGAAACTCCTGACTCATGTCTCTTCTGTGCTCCCCACTGTTTCACCTCAAACCCTACTCTGGTCTCCTTCCTGACACCCCCACTGCCAGCTGATGCCCCCAAAGGCAGCCAAACCCTAGCCAGCTATCTGGGAGGGCCCCATTCCAAAGATGGGGAGACTCAGAGGCTTGTCATACGCCCGAAGATGGCGGGACTGGTGCATAGTGGGTCTTCTGACTCAGGTGCCAGCCGGCACAGGGGAGGTCCCTGAAGTCCAGGGAGGGGCCAGGCAGCAGATGTCAGAAGGGGGCTTTGGACCCCGGGGACAGGGTCTGCTTGGCTCTGGTCTCCCTGCTGCCTCGGGGGCCTCTGTGGGCTCTTGCGGCTCTGGGGTCCCGCTCCCCACCCCGGCTGCCTGTTAAAATGTCACTGAGCTAGGTAGCAGTGGGGCGGGGATCCCCCTGTTAGGACGGTGGTCATGGGATGCTGACTCACTGCCGGCCAGACCACCTGACCTCTCCTGGCAGGCAACAGGGCCCTGCCAGGGGGTTCCCCAGCCGCCGCCTTGTTTACTTCTCACTGGCCTTGGGGGAGGAGGGGAGGGCAGGGCCAGGGCCACGCTCAGCGGGAGGGCATCCTGGGCAGGCCAGAGCGGGGACTCTCCTAGGGGTGGGGGCCTCCAGGTTGGCTTCCCCGGCCCCATTTCCTGCCACCCCCATTTCCCCTAAGCTCTCCATCCCTCCTTGCAGACCCACCGTGGTCTCCAGTGGGGCTAAAGGGCCAGAAAGCAAAGGAGGTTCTGCCTGCACGCGTCTGTTTCCGCTGCTTGTTTGGACAGGGGCCGCACCTCGAGCCCTTCCTGAGACCCGAGGTCCCCCAGAGCCCCAGGGCTTTCCTTCTGCACACCCCACTCACTCGGATGAGGCCCCTGAAACTTGGGGGGCTGGGAAGCTGGGCTCTTGGTCCAGGCTGCCCTGCGTGGCGAGGCCCCGGGGCTGCTGAGTCACACACCCATGGACACCTGTGGGCCCCGGCAGCCTCTGCCCAGCCTGCCCCTTGTCCATCCTCTGACCCCGTCTGCAGGGCAGTGAGCATCGGGTCCCTTTCCCAGGCTCACAACAGGGATGCGGGGAGGGGCCTGAGAGGGTATGGCCTCTTCAAAGGGCTGCTTGGGGCGAGGTGCACCTACTCTGGAGCCCCCTGGGAAGGACCAGCCACACCTGCGGACAGGTCCCTGCTGTGTTCCCATAAGCAGATGGCCTCCACAGCTCGGAGCCAAGCCCACCCACCCACCCTTCCCTTCTGGCTCTCCCATCGCACAAACCCCACCACCAGAGGACATGACTCCGACTCAACAGGTCTGCCTTCTACTCTCAGGACCCCGCCTGGGACACTACAGAGGGCGACCTACCCTTCCCGCCCACCTCCTTCCCAGACCCCCCTTCCTCCAGGCCTTGTGAACAGGCGGGTTTTGTCACATAGAGCCCTGTTTCTTGGTTACTAGCCGGAGGGCTGCTGCTCTGACCCGTGGGATGCCCTTGAGGCCAACAGGCCTGACACCACGCAGGCCCTTTGGGCACCACCTGGGAACGGAACTCTGTGCTGACAGGTGTGGGTCCGGCTCCCACGCGGAGCACGTGATGGCCACTGAGGCTCCCGGAAGCGGCCGCCGGCCCTCTGGCCAGGTGAGGGGGAGGGGACCCCGTGCTCCCCCGGCACCCCTCAGCCTTACCCCCTATCCCACTGGGAGCTCCTCTGAGGCTCAGGCCTGATGGGGGGTACGCCCCTCAACCCGGTAAGGGGCCGTCATGGAGGACGCTGGGGGCGCTGGAGCGGGCTGCCACCGGGATGGGAGGCTGCGGAGAGTGGCAGGGCCCGGACAGGGCCTCGGGAGCGGTTGGCTCTGGCCTGGGGCTTCGGGCCCGCAGTGGCCCCCCTCCCGCCGCGCTGGGCTTCCCCCCAGCCCCCCACCCCCGCGGCCTCCGTTGTGCTTTGCTGAGTCACCGCCAGGCCCAGGCCTGGGAGGGTTCTGGGGGGGACCTCCGTGGGTGCTTTCCCCGCAGGTGAGGAGGCCGGAGCCCAGCCCTAGATGTCGGAGTCCCGGGCCGGCCTCTTGGGGTCTCGGGGGCACCGAGGACAGTGAGGAGAGGGGTCGGCGCTAAGGGGGTGCGGGACACCACGAGGGGACGGCGGGGCAGCGGGCTCGGGGCCGCGGCAGGGCGGCTCGCGCGGGGCGGCGCGGCGGGGCGGGGCGCGGAGACCACGCCCCCAGGAGGCCGGCGGGGGCGGGGCTGCCCGCGTTCTTTACAAAAGCCGCGCGCCCGCCGCCGCCGCGGCCCGGCTCCGTCTCCTGCTCTCCGACCGGTAGCGATGGCGTCGCTCACCGTGAAGGCCTATCTTCTGGGCAAGGAGGACGCGGCCCGCGAGATCCGCCGCTTCAGCTTCTGCTTCAGCCCCGAGGCCGAGGCGGAGGCCGAGGCGGAGGCCGCGGCCGGGCCCGGGCCCTGCGAGCGGCTGCTGAGCCGGGTGGCCGCCCTGTTCCCGGTGCTGCGGCCCGGCGGCTTCCAGACGTACTACCGCGGTGAGCGGGCCCGGCGCCCTCGGGGGGCTGCGCGGGGCCGTGACGCAGGCTTGCCCCGCGGGGCGGCTGCTCGTCCGGCCTGGGGCGCCCGCGGGGGCCGACTCCGGCCGCTCTCCGGGGAGGGGGTCGGCGTCGGCTCGGGCGCTGCCGGCGGGTGTCGGGCCCGGGGGTCCCGGGGGCGCAGGGCGCCGGCCCTCCTCCCGCCGTGACGTCGCAGGTCTTGGCCCGGGGCGCGCTGGGGCGTCCTCGCAGGCCGGCGGCGGGCGCTCGGGTTACGCTGACGGCTCGCTGCTGCCGACTCGGGGCTGGCGAGGGCCCCGGAAGCGCCGCCGGACGCGGAGGAAGGGCTGGCGGGGGAGAGCGGGGAGGCGGGCCAATGAGCGCGGCGGGGCCTGGCGGGCGAGCCCGGGGCGGCGGCGGCGGCGGCGGGGAGGAGCGGTCGGGAGCGGCCCCGGGGCGCCCGAGGCCGGCCTGAGTGGGAACGTTCCCCCGCGGGCAGGGGACAGAAGGACCCAGTCGGGACGTTCTGCAGCAGCGTCGGCGGAGGGACGGGAGCCCAGGACCGCGCTCCGTTTCTTGCTGCGCTGGTGTGGCGGGGGGGTGTGGGGGGAGCCGGTCGGGGCAGGGAAGCGGGGCGCGGGGGGGCGGGAGCCAAGGCCGGCCCCTGGGAGGGGCAGTGCCGGGCCCACCCTTAGGAGCACTGCCAACTGGCCAGACCCGTTCCTGCTTGGTTGGTTTTTGTGACAACTTTATGGAGCTATCCTCCACTTCCCGTGCAGTTCACCCATTTCACGTGAACAGTTTTGAGCGACTTGTGCGACCGTCCTCCTCACGGGTTTAGAACCTTTGCATCACCTGCGAGAGGAACTCTACGGTTGAGCTCTCTCCTCGTCCCCTTCAGCTCTAAGCAGCCGCTAATCTCTTTCCCGATGGATTTCCTTATTCTGGACATTTCCTAGAAACATAGACACGGAGCCCTACACTTTCCTATTCTTTTGTAACCGGCTTCTTGTACTCGGCATGACATTTCCAAGGTTTAGCTGTGTTGCAGCTTGTGTCCGGACTTCATGCCTTTTTGTGGTTGAATAACATTCCATTTTGCGGACATACCCCGTTTTGTTTTTCCGCTCCTTAGGGGATGCGTGTTTGGGTTACCACCTTTTGACGCTGCCCCTGTTCTTCCGGTGGGTGTTGCCTCGGGTGGCCCACAGGGCTGGCGCAGCCTGCGGGTTAGGGGCTGGTTTGGCCTGCACGGTGGGACTTTCACACCATTTGCTAAATCTAAAAATCAGAGAGTTCATACAAATACTGTAGCTTCACTGGGGGCGGAAGCAGGCAGATGTACTCATCTCCTTGACTCTCCTAAACCACAGGAGGCCCACGGCCTTTGGAGGGGCTGGGCCCCCAGGAGCCAGTCGCAGGTGGGGATCTCCTACATTGACGTTGGGTCTCAGCCCGGTCAGCCGTGGACCGAGGCAGCACCGGCTTAAGGGGCAGCTGGCTCGGCTACAGGAGCGGCACCCCGCACGCTCTGCCTCCGTGGGCGCCCGGGCCGCACGTCCGAGTGCTTACCTTCCAGGCGGTCTTACAGAGCACGGGCGGTCTGGCCTCCGCCGCCCCCTGGCTCACACACGTGTGCGTCCGTTCCTAGGCGAGCAGACGCCCCTCTAGCTCAGCCTGCGCCCTTCTCAGCAGCTGGTATGACTGACAAGGCTCGGGTACTCACATGCGGTCTTGTAAACAATCTAGATGAGGATGGAGACTTGGTGGCCTTTTCCAGTGACGAGGAACTGACCATGGCAATGTCCTATGTGAAGGATGACCTCGTCCGTATTTACATTAAAGGTAAAGGTCTGTTCTGGGCGCTGCCGGGTGCTTCTTGCTGCGTGAAACCTGCTTGAGGTTACTGAGCAGTCCCCTCCAAGGAGCGGGCAAGAGCCTGTGGGTTAAGACCGAGACTTCATCATCTCTGTGCTGGGCCTGAGAGAGGAGTCCCGAAGGGGTGGGGCCTGGGGACCTCTGGGTTCACTCTGTCAAGGGCCGGGGGCTGGGGGCGGCTTTGGGGATGCAGTGGGGTTTATTTTAACGGGGGGCAGGGCCCCAGCAATGCAGACACAGCTCCCTGCCACTTCTCACTTGCCTGGGCCCCATGTACTGTACCAGGCACAGGGACTGGGACCCTCCTGGCAGCTTCTTGGGTCCCCTTGTTGCTGTCACTTGAACAGCTGGGTTGTGCACGGACTCCAGGTCTGGAGGGCAGGGCCAGGGGCCCGCTGACTGAAAGCCCCCCAGTCGTGACGAGCGGTTCGTGTGGGGTCCCACCTGCAGAGAAGAAGGAGTGTCGGCGGGACCACCGCCCCCCGTGTGCTCAGGAGGTGCCCCGCGGCCTGGTGCACCCCGGCGTGATCTGTGACGGGTGCAATGGGCCCGTGGTGGGGACCCGCTACAAGTGCAGCGTGTGCCCGGACTACGACCTGTGCTCCGCCTGCGAGGGGAAGGGCCTGCACCGTGAGCACAGCAAGCTCGTGTTCCCCGGCCCCTTCGGGCCCTTCTCCGAGGTGAGGCTGGGGCGAGCACGGAGCGGGCAGGGCTCGGGGAGGAAGGAGCCCCCTGCTCTGGTGTCACCCGGCCCTTCTGCTCACTCCTCCCCAGGGCGTCGCTCACAGCCGCTGGCTCCGGAAGCTGAAACACGGGCACTTCGTGTGGCCCGGCTGGGAGATGGGCCCCCCAGGGCACTGGAGCCCGCGTCCTCCCCGGGCAGGGGACGCCCGCCCCGGCTCCGCAGCCGAATCAGGTGAGGGTGCTTCACAGCCATTCGGGGTGCGTGGTCCTCACAAAACCCTGCAAAGTGGGGAGCATCATCCTCATGCCACACCCAGCAAGACGGAGGCACCTCAGTGCCCAGGGCCGCTAACTCACCCGCACGAAACCGAGGCTCGGCCCAGATGTGGCTCAACCCTAAAGCTCCCTCCCCTGTCAAGGCTTTTTTCTTTTTTAAAAATGTGCGCTATACCCAATGTGGGGCTTGAACTCACGACCCTGAGCTCAAGAGTTGCATGCTCTACTGACTGAGCCAGCCGGGCTGCTCAAGTGTTTTGAAACCCAGGCACAAAGTTAAAAACAGATGGCTTGTGTTCCAGAATTTAGGATTCTGGTTGTAGTCTGATTTTATTAACTTACTGTCCTCCGATTTACCTCCTCCTTTGGAACAAGGGTGGGGATGTTGGTTTGATTCTGATGTGGTTTGAGCTAGAATGTGGTCAGCATTGTACACCGCATGTAGCGAATCCCCCATGGGCTTCTGAGCACCAGGGGCACACGGGGGCCCGCAGCGGGAGAGAGTTCGGGAAGGCTGCTGGGACAGGACCCCCGGGGCTGGAGGGCACCTGTGGGGAAGGTGATAGGACCATAACAGGTGTCGAAGTCATTGAGAAACCTGCTTTGAATCGAACATTTTTTGTTTTTGTTTTTTTGAAAACCAAAGCTGCTGGTCCGTCGGAGGATCCCAGTGTGAATTTCCTCAAGAACGTAGGGGAGAGTGTGGCGGCCGCCCTGAGCCCTCTGGGTAAGTGGCGGCCTCTGTCCTTCGAGAGCAGGAGTGTGTCGATCACTCGGTGAGGGGGTGGCTGGGGGGCGGCTTGCCCCCCGGGTCACCGTGGAGGAACGGTGACTGCCGTGCCCTTGGGGCCGGCCTTTGCCATGCGCTGCACCGCAGGCCGCTCAAAGTTAAATTCTGTGACACGTTCTGGAGCTTTCCCTGTGGAGTGAAGTGGAATCAGCGAGTGTTTGGTTGGGATAAGCCCAGTAGCCTCAGCTGCAGGGCTGGCCTGTCGGCTTCTGACTCTTCTTCCCACAAAGGACAGTCTGCTTTCCCCCCTGACTGTGAGCCCTGGGGTTTACTCAAGGACTTGGGGGAGTAGTTAGCTGAGAGGCCATTTCTCTTTGCTTCCCTTCTGTTTTTTTGCAACCCCAACCTTTCTGGAGGCTTCCTGAGTGCCCGGCTTATTGCCTGCGCTGGGGAGCCCGGTGTGATGGAGGGTTTCCAGCAGCCTCGGGTCCGATGTGAGGTCACTGGATGGGTGGGTGAGCCGCAGCGGGTGCCCCCCCTCGTGGTGGGACTGGCCCAAGGCTTTATTTATTTATTTTTTTTAAAGATTTTTTATTTATTTATTTGAGAGAGAGAATGAGAGAGAGAGAGAGCATGAGAGGGGGAGGGTCAGAGGGAGAAGCAGACTCCCTGCCGAGCAGGGAGCCCGATGCGGGACTCGATCCCGGGACTCCAGGATCATGACCTGAGCCAAAGGCAGTCGCTTAACCAACTGAGCCACCCAGGCGCCCATGGCCCAAGGCTTTAGAAGGCGCCTGCTCTATCCGCTCGCCCTGACGGGGACGGTGGGAGTCCGCTACGACTGTGACTTCTGGTCCAAGGCGACAGTGGATCCGTGATCTCTGGCTGGAAGCGTGCTCCACTTTGTGACTTCAGCGGCAGCAAGTGTCCACTGTCTGAACGGATGCTGACGGGACGGGGAGGCAGTTTAGCACTAGCTTGAGGCCATTTTGGCTCCCGCTGCACCAGGCCGGGACACAGCTCAGCAGGGACCCGTGAAACCCCTCAGACCACGTACCGCGGAGTTTCGTGCTTGGAGTTAAAGGCCTTCGAGAGAAAGAGAAAAGAACGGGTTCTTAATGCCTTCTAGGAGGATAAAAGTGGAGCGGCGATCAGGTTATAAGCAGGAGATAAGCTAGTGCTAAACCCCAGCTGCCTCACAAGACGCGGTGATGAGAGTTGTGCTTTGGGGGCAACGGGAAGCGGCTCTTTGGAAGCTACTAGTGGATCGTGGTTCTCAAGGCTGGCCGAGCCTCAGAATCACCAACATGGGTTGTTTTTGGTATAAATTTTGACGTATGGAGATTTCACTGAAATTATTCTGAAGAACAAAGTCTTTCGCTAAAAGAACGAACCAGACAAGCTGGGAAGTCCCGAACCCCAGTCTAGGTTCAGGTAGGGAACCTTGGAACCGTGCAGAGTCCCAGGTCCACCTTCTGGATTCTGGTAAATTGGCCATGGGTCGGGCCTGGGATCCATGTGTTTTGAAGGCTTGCCAGGGACTCTGGGTCCCACTTGCTGTCCATCCCGAGGCCCATCTGAGCCGGTGGCCTGTTTCAGAACTTGACCCGGATTCCCCACTCAGGGCAGAGGGGGTAATTTTGGCAGCGCTCAGAGGCGTTGTAGGCTAAGGGTGAAGGCCTTCTCAGGTCTTTCAAAGTGGAGGGGGTTGCTGTGTACCAACTGGGAAGGAGCCTAGAACTCTCCAAAACAACAAGGAAAATTTCAGTAAATATGCCTCTGAAGCAGTTTCAGTTGAGGAGAGCCACTTGAGGAATTGATTAAACTCTAGAGTTAACGGGTATTTTCCTTTCTTATGAGGAACTGACAGCTAGGGTGACTCATGCTAACGGCCTAGAAGGGACTGTTCCCAGAGCAGGGGCCCCAAGGGACAGCCAGTAATGCCTCCCAGAGGGCAGACCATGTGCAGTGACTCAGCGATTTTAAAAGCAAAGACCTTGTTTGGTAGGTGCCATGAGGACCAGCTGAGCGGGTCTGCCGCCAGCCTGAGTTTGCAGTCCCTGACCTCTAGGACCCCAAACCGCAGGTCCTTTCCTTGGCCTAGGGTTTTCAGAAGACACTGCCCCTCACAGGCTCTGGGGGAAGCAGGGCGCAGTCTGCAAGCCCCTAGGTCTCAGGTTATCATCCGCTGGAGAAACTTGGGATTCTAGAATCTCTCTGGCTCATTTATGGAAGTCCTGTCATTCGCCCCCATAGAAAAGTGAGACAGTGTATGGGTGTTCATTGGATGTTCTTCCAACTTTCCTGTGTGCTCGAACCTTTCTTTTTTTTTTTTTTTAAAGATTTATTTATTTAGAGAGAGAACATGGGGGAGGGGCAGAGGGAGGGAGAGCATCTCAAGCAGACTCCCCACTGAGCGCCGAGCCCCATGTGGGGCTTGATCTCACAACCCTGATATCATGACTTGAGTTGAAACCAAGAGTCTGAAGCTCAACTGACTAAGCCACCCACGCGCCCCTGCTTGAACCTTTCATGATGAAAAGTTGGAGGGAGGATAGAAGGAGGAAAAGGACTTAAATGTTGCAGATGGGGGTACTGGTAGCTAAGCCCGCTTTTATCTGTTTGCTCCTCACACTACCAAAGTAACAGTAGAGGGATTAAACACAAGAGTATAAAGCAACGTGAACAAAGAAAAAGGGGAAAAAAGTCCTAGAGGACAAGGTAGGAAGACCTCACACTTTGAACGGTGGGAAATGCAGTTGAGGGTGGTGACCAACAGCGTGGAGGCATCAGAAGCCACATGCCTGCCTGCACAGGGGTCCTGGTGAGAGGCAGGAGGGCTGGTCAGGGAAGGCCCAGGGCCAGGGGATGGTTGAAGACCACTCTTCAGGATCATGTAGCGATCACTGGCTGGTCAGCCAGATGCTCGTCCTTGCCCAGCCACGCACGAGACCTGATGGTTAGCTGCTGGAGCATTTGACCCAGGGAAGCTTCAGCCCTAGGGACCCAGGGCAGGGTGAGGCACCAGCCTGAAATGGGGCACCATGAGTGGGCAGTGGGTTTAGCAGGGGCTGGGGCGTCCCTGCTCAGGAGAGGCTGGATGTGCCAGAGCCGGGTCCCACAGCTTTGCCGCCTGGGATCCCGCTGCCTGGCCAGACACCCACCGGGTCACCCTACAGAGGGAGACAGATGAGGGCCCTGGCCCCTCAGAGTGCTTCCTGGCAGCCTCTTCTTAGTGCCTTGCTAGGATCAGAAGGCCACGATCACCAGCCATTTGGGAACATCTCTCCATGGGGACAAGAAGGAACTTGGGGAAGGACTTTACAGAAAAGAGAATGTCAGCGTTCTCCGTGAGATACAAAGAAAAGTTTTTCCATCCTTGAAAAAAAGAACAGGATACCATAAAAATGATAAAACAGATTAAGATAAGATCAGAACAGACTGTTTTTTTTAGAAATTAAGAAGAAAAATAGCCAGAATAAAGAAAACTTCAAAAGAAGGCTTCGATTTTAAGGTCATTTCAAGGAAATATTCCAAAAACAAAAGAGAGGCGAGAAGAGAGAAAAGGTGAGAAGATTTGAGGATTAATCCTGGAGGCCCAGGGTAGGACAAATAAAAGGAATTCTAGGAAGAGAACAGACAAAACTGAAGGAAGGAAATGAACAAAGAATATAAGACCATCTCGGCACAGAAGACATTAACCTCTCAATTGAAAGGGACTCCCAAGTGCCTTGGACAGTGACCAAAAAAGATCCCGCCCCAGAGCTCGGTGTCCTGTCCTGGAACCCTTTGGAGAAGGGGAGGCTCTGGAAATGCTCCAGGTTACTGTAAGAGCTCGAGAGTTCCAAGGGCCAACACTGGAAGACTGTGGAGCTGAACTGGTTTCTCAACCTAGAGGGCTATTCCCAGGTGAAATGGTCATGTCTGAGGGCAGAACAAAGCTATATATAGTGGCGTTCACCTAAACACTGCACGTTTTCACTGAAAAGTTTTTGAAAGGACAGGGGAAGGGGAGGTAAGTGTTGATCTAGAATAAGCAGCGCACTTGAGCCGTGGAGAAAAGGCAGCGTGGGTTGGAAGCCGTCTGTGGGGAGTGGGCGGGCTGTGTGGTGGGGGCCAGGGATCTTCGCTGGAGCCTTCTGGAACGGTTGGACTCTAAGCTGTGGGCATGTTGTCCTCTGATAAATTAATCAGAAACAGCACCAGTGACTGCCCTCCGTCCCCGCAGTGGGCACGTGCGCCTGTGTGAGGGACCGCGGGCGACCCGCTGGCCGGGGCTTCAAGCCTCGTGGGCCTCCCACAAAGCCAAGCAGGATTCTCGAGTTTCCATCACTGCCTCCCCCCCGCCGCCCCCAACTAATGTGAGGCTTTGTGCGGTCCTGGGCGCTGTGGCCGGGGCTCTGTGGCCACTCTGCTGTGTGGCTCCCTGTTCCTAGCCTGCTGCCCACACAGGGCAAAACGGGCTCTTGATGGGCTTTCTGGCTCCAGAGCTGACCCGGGATGTTTGCTGAGATTAAGGTTTCATTAAGCTGGAAGAGGCAGGGCCAGTAAGGTGGACAAGTCAGCAGACATTTTCTAGGAGCCAGAGTCTGGGGCCAGGGTATGGGGAGCAGTGAGCCCTTGGGATCCTGAAGGTCAGATGAGCGGCCATCTGCCTTGTGGCTGCTGGGCTGGCCTCGTGCCCTGCCCCCCCCCCGACTATGCTGCTGCTCCCCCCCCCCCCCCCACACCCTGTCCCTGGCCAGGAGGGCCTCCGGAGGGCTCACAGGTGTTTGCTTCCTCCGCGGTCGCTGCAGGCATCGAGGTGGATATCGACGTGGAGCACGGCGGGAAGAGGAGCCGCCTCGCCCCTGTCTCTCCAGGCAGCTCCGGCACCGAGGAGAAGTGCGGCTCCCAGCCGAGCAGCTGCTCTTCGGACCCCGGCAAGCCGGACGCGGACCCGGAGGGCGCGGCGCGGTCCCTGGCGGAGCAGATGGACAAGGTGGCCCTGGAGTCGGTGCCACCGGAGGCAAGTGCCCCGCCCCGGACAGGACACAGCCCAGCAGACCGCCCTCCCAGCTTCGAGGGCTTCCTTCCCGCTGCTAGAACGTTCCTCGCTTGCCCGCAGGAGTGCGGCGGGGGCAGCTGGGGGCGGCTGTGCTCACGGGGCTTCTGTTGCAGGAGCAGATGGAGTCGGATAACTGCTCGGGGGCAGACGAAGACTGGACTCACTTGTCTTCCAAAGAAGTGGACCCGTCCACGGGGGAACTCCAGTCTCTACAGATGCCCGAATCCGAAGGGCCGGGCTCTCTCGACTCTTCTCAGGAAGGGCCCACGGGACTGAAGGAAGCTGCGTTGTACCCCCATCTGCCACCAGGCGAGTGATTCACGCAGTTCTGTGTTTCTACCTTTTTCCCTCAGAACATCCCCTCCCCTCCTTTCAGCAGCCGGACCCCCGAATCCCAAGGGCAGTGCGATTGAGAGGCCACCCCCCGAGGAAAGCGTCGATCTCTGAGCGGGGGTCACGGCCAGGGTCCCCGTGGGACCCGGGCAGGAAGCCACCACGTGGGGCGGTGGCATGTGCGGGGCAGGAAGGCCAGGGGGACCGCGGCAGCCCGAGCACAGCTGAGCGGCAGGGGCGGCTGAGGCCTCGCTCTGGCTCGTCACCGTCACAACAGTGTGGAAGCAGCGACACCGGGAAAGCCCCCCGCGGGCCACATTTGGCCCTTTGGGCTACTGGTCTTGGTCTGCTCTGCCTCAGAGCAGGGGCGGCAAGCAGTCACTTACGGGCCAAGAGTGATTTTTTTTTTTTTTAAGATTTTATTTGCAAGAGTGAGCGAGCCCAAGCAGGGGGAGCGGCAGAGGGAGAGGGAGAGGCAGGCTCCCCGCTGAGCAGGGGGCCCGAGGCGGGGCTCGATCCCAGGACCCCGGGACCATGACCTGAGCCGAAGGCGGACGCTTCACTGAGCGAGCCACCCAGGCGCCCCTGATTCTTTCATTTTGATGATGGTTGGGAAAAGGTCAAGATGTGAACATTGGATGACGGCCAGACGTCAGTGTCCAGGATAGACGTAGCGGAGCCCGGCGGTGCCCCGTCGCTTACAGGCTCTCCGCGGTGTTCCCTTGTGATGGCAGACGCGAGTCAGGAGACCGTACAGCCTTGCAGAGCCGCTCAAAATCCTCACCCTCTGGCCTTTTCCGGGGCTCTGCCTGGGAGGGTCGCTGCGCCGGGTGGAGGGCCCGTGGAAGGGCTGGTCCCCACAGGCACGGGCGCGCTGGCTGCCCCCCTCCCCCTGCCTCATGACTCTCATCCTCCCTCTGGCAGAAGCTGACCCCCGGCTCATCGAGTCCCTCTCCCAGATGCTGTCCATGGGCTTCTCTGACGAAGGCGGCTGGCTCACCAGGCTCCTGCAGACCAAGAACTACGACATCGGGGCGGCGCTGGACACCATCCAGTATTCGAAGCACCCGTTGTGACGGCTTCTGCCCCCTTGTCCCACCCCCTTCTTGTCCCACCCCCTCTTGTCCCACCCCCTTCTTGTCTCCTAGTTGTGTTGAGCTAGTGTAGAACAGCAGGGCCTCTCTAAGGGCCAGTTTCTCTGCATTCTTCTTCCAGAATCTGGGGGGCGGGGATGCACCAAGCCATCCAGGGCAGTGGAACAAGTGACGGGGGGGGGGCCCCGTGTGTGGCTGCCCATGTCGGAGAAGCGTCTGCTGGCTTCCAGGGGCGGACGCGGGGCCCAGTGGTGTTCTCCTGCCCTCCCCCCACCAGGATCACACCAGCAGTCCAGAATGTCTTGCCTAATGGCCTTTTTTTTTTTTTTAATGACTAATAGTAGGCTGACATGTAGTTGATTTTCTGCTAGAAACCCGATCAGCTCCAAATTTAAGAGTACAGCTGACATCCTGCTGGGTGGGAGAGGAGTGAGGACAGGGCAGTCCGGGACTGGGCTTCTTGAATCTGCGAATGAGGAGGGGCTGAGAGGGAAGGAGGCCGGACCTCACAGAATACTGCCTGTTCCATAACCGCTCTAGCGAATGAGGAGGGGCTGAGAGGGAAGGAGGCCGGAGCTCACAGAATACTGCTTGTTCCATAACCGCTCTAGTTCTGTCATTTCCATACGCGTCTGTTGCTTTTACAGTAAGAAAACCCTGTTATAACCATTCTGTTGCTATTTTGCAATCAGTAATTAAATGGTATAAGCACTTTAATCAAAGACGTTACAACCACAGATGACCTGATAGTTGTGTTTGTCCTTCTTGACCGTTTGCGTAAGTCATCCCCGGTCCTTTTTTTTTTTTTTTTTTTTTTAAAGATTTTATTTGAGAGAGAAAGACTGTGCGAGCGTGCACAAGCAGGTGGGAGGGGCAGAGGGAGAAGCAGACTCCCCTCGCTGAGCAAGAAGCCCCATGCGGGGTTTGATCCCAGGACCCTGAGATCATGACCTGAGCCGAAGGCAGATGCTTCACCGACTGAGCCTCCCAGGTGCCCCCCCACCCTAGTCCTATTTAAAAACTAATTAGGGAGCCCCCTTTGCAGTGGCCGAGAGGTCCAGGGGAGAAGGGTTCATGTAACATGTGTCCGTGTCGGTAACTGTCTAGTTTCAGTTCACAGGTCGTCCTCAAAGTCCTCACCAGTTTCAAAGAGGTCACACAGTCGCACGAGTGGGGGCTCTTGTACCCCTGTGACCGCAGGCCTGCCCTTTGCCAGAGGACCAGTGTCCTGTGGCTGTCCGGGGGGCTTTCCGCAGGGCCTCTGGGACCCCGATGTGAGAGTGTGTGTGGGCCAGGGAAGCTTGGGTACACTGAGGGGCCTGCTGGGGCGCCCTTCCCTTGGGATCCCCTGCTCAGCCAGTGCTGCCCCGGCTGGCTTGGGGTCTCTGTGCAGGGGTACTGGGGGCTCTGTGTCCACACGTGGGCCATTTCCAGGCAGCAGAAGGAAGCGATCCCACTTGGATGACGTGGCTCTTAGCTGCGGGGCCGGACGTGGAGGACCCCCCTGAGGAACAGAAAGCTCCCCGGTGCTCCCATCCTTGTGGCTGCCGCCTTCCATGACCTTCCCGGCCAGGCCAGCGTGGTCCTGCAATGGAAGCGAGAGAAGAGAACCGTGTCCTGACATGACCAAGGGATGGGAGGGAAGGTCCCCCTGCCTGCACTGCTGCTGCCTCCTCTCCACCTCGGGGCTCCCACACTTCTCGCTCTCTGTTCCACCTACTGCCTTGCTCTCGGGCCGGCAGACTAGGGGCCTGCCTTCATCTAGTTTTATTCAACACAGTACTAGAAGTCCTATCACAGCAATCAGATAAGGAAAAGAAATAAAAGGCACCCAAATTGGTAAGGAAGAAGTAAAACCATCCCTGTTTACAGGTGACATGATACTTTATATAGAAAACCCTAAAGACTCCACCTAAAAACTATTAGGACTGATAAATGAATTCAGTAAAGTTACAAAATGAATATATAGAAATCTATTGTGTTTCTATACACTAATAATAAAATAGCAAAAAAACCAAAAAACCCCCAAAAAACCAAAAAAACCCAAAAACAAAAAGGGACGCCTGGGTGGCTCAGTCGTTAGGCATCTGCCTTTGGCTCAGGTCATGATCCCGGGGTCCTGGGATTGAGCCCAGTGTCAGGATCCCTGCTCAGCGGGGAGTCTGCTTCTTCCTCTCCCCGCCCCTGCTCGTGCTCTTTCTTGCCTCTCGCAAATAAAATCTTTTTTTTTTAAAAAAAGAATAAAATACAGAGGAATAAATTTAACCAAGGAGGTGAAAGGCCTATACTCTGAAAACTGTAAGACACTGATGAAAGAGACTGAAAGGACACAAACAAATGGAAAGATAAACCATGCTCATGGATTGGAAGGATCAATGCTGTTAAAATGTCCATACTACCCTAAGCAATCTATGAAATTCAATGCAATCCACATGAAAATACCAATAGTATTTTGCACAGAACTAGAAGAAATAATCCTTAAATTGCAAAAGAAAAAACCTGGAGGTATAATCCCAGATTTCAAGATATACTACAAAGGTACTGTAATCAAAACAGTATGGTACTGGCACAAAAACAGACAGCTAGATCAATGGAACATAACAGAAAGTTCAGAATTAAACCCATGATTATATGGCCAGATAATCAAGGACAAAGGAAGCAAGAACATACAATGGGGAAAAGATAGTCTCTCCAAGAAAGGTGGTGAGGAAACTTGACCATTTTCTTAGACTATACAAAAAAATAAACTCAAAATGGATTAAAGACCTAAATGTGAGAACTGAAACCATAGAACTCCTAAGAAAAAACATAGCCAGTAAGCTGTTGGACACTGGCCTTGGCAACGTATTTATGGTTATGTCTCCTCAGGCAAGGGAAACAAAAGCAAAAATAAAATACTGGGAGTACATAAAAATAAAAAGCTTTTGCACAGTGAAGGAAGCCATTAGCAAAATGAAAAGGCAACATACTGAATGGAAAAAGGTATTTACGAATGATGTATCTGAAGATGGTTAATATCCTTAATATATAAAGAACTTACAATACAACTCAACACCAAAAACCCAAATAATCCAATTAAAAAACAGGCAGAGGACCCAAATAGACATTTTTCCAAAGAAGACATACCAATGGCTAACAGACATATGAGAAGAGGCTCAACATCACTCAGCATCAGGGAAATACACATCAAAACCACAATGGGATATCACCTCACACCTGTCAGAATGGGTAGTATCAAATAGGTAAGAAATAACAAGTATTGGGGAAGATGTGGAGAAAAGGGAACTCTTGTGCACTGTTGGTGGAAGTGTGAATTGGTGCAGCCATTGTGGAAAACTGTATGGAATTTCTTCAAAAAATTAAAAATAGAAAAACCATATGATCCAATAATTTCGTTACTGGATATTTACCCAAGGAAAGCAAAAACACGAGTTTGAAATGATCTATGCATATTTGCTGCAGCATTATTTATAATAGCCAAGATATGGGAGCAGCCCAAGTGTCCACTGATGGGTGAATGGAAAAAGAAGATGGGGTCTATATCTACATAATGGAATATTACCCAGGCATAAAAAAGGAACTCGTAAATACAGAGAACCGGTGATTGTCCTTGGGAAGGGTACAAGGGGATGGGCAAAATAGATGAAAGGGATTAAGAGGTACAAAGTTCAAAGAGATGAAAAATATAGCATAGGAAATACAGTCAATAATATTGTAATAACGTATGCTGACGGACAAGGACTATCATGGTGAGCACTGATTCATGTACTGAGTTGCCAAATCACTATGTTGTACACCTAAAACCTAATATACCATCATATGTCAACCATACTTCAATAATAAAAAGAACAAGAGCAGATCCTAGGTGAAGACAGTGCCTCGGTGTGAAAGGACACACCTGGGTAAGTGAAGGTGAAGCTGTGAACAGCGCCTCAGAAGTCCGGGGCAGGTCCCATGTTGGACAGTCTGACAAAGACCTGCCACGCCACGTCGAGGGAAGAGAATGGTTCTGACTCAGAAAAGCCCTACTGGTCAACCTTGGTTGATTCCAAGGCATCAAGCTGTCCTTTTGCCCGGAAGCTCACATCACTGAGATTGAGCATGGCAGGGAAATGGTCAGGCCAGAGAAAGGAGTTGGCTTAAGTCAGAGCAGACAAACACTCGGGTAGTAAACAATTCTGTGTGTGTTTCATGGTTACTGGGACCAGAAGAGAAACACTTCAATCACTCAATCACTGACCTTCTGGGGCTCCAAGGTAACTTCAGAATCACCTAGGTTCTGGACATCGGGGCTGTGTGGAGGCCAGACTGCGCTCTGGCTGCATTTCCTGGTGGAGGGAAAGCACTGTCGAGAATCCAGTCCCAGCACCACACCTGGCAGTCACGCCAGCACAGGTAGGGACCTTGTCCTCCCACACAGCTTCCCACCCAGGTGGCCGCTCAGCTTCTGCCCCACTGCCAACAGCAGGCTGCCCGACAACATCCAAGGCAGGCCGCTTCTCTGCCCCAAGCTTGTAGTTGCTAGAAAGTTCTTATTTTGAACTGGAATCTACCTCCCCATGTCACTTTCACTTGCCCTGTAGGGGCTACCCTGGATCTAGAGAAGGTAATGTCTCAGAAGACTCACTGAAATGCAGAGTAAGTCTAGAGAAGAGACCTACAAAAGGTCAGTCTTCCCGGCAGCAGGCGACAAGCTCCCAGAACCGCCAGCTACTCCGGCCACACTTCACTTTGTGCGCAGTCACAAGGTGCCCGTGCTGACATCCCGCCCAACCCTGACTGCTGCACGACAGCACCGGCACCCGGCAAGGCCAAGGAGGGCTTGGTGGTGCGGGTCCCTGGCGGCCAGCGCCAGCCAGGCTGCTCCCCCCGCCGGCGGCACCGTGGGGGTGGGGCGATGGCTGCACTGATGAGTGGCTCCGCACCTTTTTCTAGGCGGGCCTGTGTTGAAGGGAGGCTCTGGCTTCTCTGTCCTGCACAAGGGCGGTCTCTCGAAACACACTCCTCTTTCTATCCCCAGCTCTTTCGAGTCTCTTTCCAGATACTTCAGCCAGCGGTTCTCTGAGGACTGAGGTTTTTCCTACGGGATTGGGGAGTAAGTTTATTCTCAGGACCCACATCCGCCCTGGTACCGGGAAAGGCATTTTGCCGGGTGGAGGGGGGGACTGGGGAGACAGACGTCCTGAGGCACCACTGGGGACCGTGAACACTGGCACAGAGCTTGGGAAAGCTGCTGGACACGACTCATCAAGGAACTTTCCAAATGTCCACGCTCCCCGACCTAGGGGTTCCAAAGGAAGGCAAAGGCACAAAGATGCTCAACAAAGTGAGGTAAATCATACCGAATACTCACTGTAGCAAAAATCTGGAAATAATGTACGTGCCCAATCATCATGGGGTAAATACTGGTACCACCACTATATTCTGTAGATACGGGCATCACTGCAAACTCTACAGCAACGCAAGAACGACATGAGTGAAAACTCCGGGGTGCAAACCAGGACTTGTCATAATCGTGACGATGTAAAATGGAGTCCCTCAGTGGACAAACTGAACGTATAGTGCCAACCATGTGAGAGCTGCTGTGTAAAGTGGTGTATGAGCAACGCTCCCGTTTACAATACAAATGTGAAGAGCTGGGAGAGGGAGAGCACTGCCAACGCGCTTCTGTGAGCAGAGGCGGGCTCTGTCCTCAGCTGGGCGGGGAGCCTCAGACAGCTGCTCGCACCCCCCCGGCCCTGGCAGGACACGTACCCATGGGGTCACCTCCTCAGTCACTCAAGCTCCGACACACACCGCCCACCCAACGCGGTCTGAGCACCTACGTTACTGGGCACCGGGGCAGAAAACTGGATGTGAGCCCCGCCGGGAGGCTTGGTCTGGAGAAAGGGAACCCGAAAGCCAGGTACTCTGCCAGAGCATCCTTTCCCTAGCTGAGGTGTGCCCAGGGCGCGACGGGGCCAAGGCGAGAAACACGGGGAGGTAAGTTCAAGCTAAGTTCAGAGGAGTTCTCCCAGCCAGAGACAACGCCCTTTTCAGAGTCCTGTAATTACTGCTACGCATGGCTGTCTCCTGCCTCACAAAAGGATGGGTTTACTTTTTGTGTTCCCTGCAGCTTTAAGCCAAGTGTCCGTTATCGATCGCGTTTGCTGCACAAAAGACCAACAAATGAATAAATGGAACCCCCTCTGGGACACACTTACCTGCACACTCCCACGCTCAGCCTGCCCGGGCCCTGCATTTTCCTCTTCATCAACATTTTCGGGTTCTTCCAGAGACCTTGGTGAAAGATTGTACATGTGTCCTTAGTGAAATCACCAGGGAGATGGAGGGCAAGGAGATGGGGACAGCAGGATATGAATACTTGACAGTGGATATCAAGGACTGCTCTAGAGATCTTAGGATCTTATGTCTGTTGTTGTGATGTAATCTGGTGATCTTCAAACAGTTCAGAAGGGCCTGCGAGGGGGGACCATTTGTTGTTCAGATTTAGGCTGGTCAAGCTCTCCATCAATGGGAAAGGCGACACAGGGCAGAAGGGGCTGACTCTTCACCTAGACAGACCCGTGTTTGCATCCCGGCTTTGCCAATGACTGGCTGTCACTGTCACAGTGTGACTTTGGGTTCATCAACATACCCCAGTTCCCTCACCCACAAATGGGGACAAGATGGTATGGGTGACTATGAAGATGAAAGGGAGGACGTGTGCCCATGCCTTGCTGAGGGCCTGGGATACAGACAGAGTAACATCGGCTGAAGCCTCGTAGCACAGGGTCCCTCCCATCAGCACTGGCCAGGTCACCACTGCACAGAGTTACACAAGTCCTTAGAGTTCTACCTCAACCCTTGCAAGAGAGGAGAGGCACTGTGTGTCACAGTGACTTCCGCCAGCCTCCCCGCGGCAGCAGGGCTCTCTCGCCACATGCAGAAGTGTGGGGGGCCAGGGCCTCCATGGCCTCTACTGGGACTGACGGGCCATGAGAACACGTACCATGCGAGGGCTGGAGGTTGGCGCAAAGCCACGCCCACCCGCATCTGACAGGGTGGTTACATGGCACCATCAAATGGGGACTCTCTCTAGTGAGCAACCGGATGTGGGCATCTATTCCTCAGTTTCTTCATCCGTATGTAGAAGTCATCGATCCTCACAGGGCGATTACAAAGAGGCAATGAGGGCATGCACGTGCAACACCTACCCGGCCACGTGGTTGATAATCCGGCGTTCACTTGGGCGGTGTCCTACCAGCACCTGACCAGAACTCCGCTCACCGTTCTGACTCAGGAACTCAACTCCATCAATAAAGGACAGCTTGCAACAGTCTGAAGATACCAGTCTGTCTTCTTGCTTTAAAGTTACCACAGAGAGGGCGCTGGGTGGCTCAGTCGTTAAACGTCTGCCTTCGGCTCAGGTCATGATCCCAGCTCCTGGGATTGAGCCCCACATCGGGCTCCCTGCTCGGCGGGAAGCCTGCTTCTCCCTCTCCCACTCCCCCTGCTTGTGTTCCCTCTCTCACTGACTCTGTCAAATAAATAAATAAAATCTTAAAAAAAAAAAAAAAGTTAGCACTGAGAAGTTGGGCGTCTGCTGTTCCTTTGTAGGTGCTCTCTCTTCTCTCCAGCTACTTTTCAGCTCTTCCCTTTGTCTTCTGTGTTCTGTGATTTCATTATGTTGCTGTGTCTAAGGGCAGATTTTTTTTTAACCTTGAAAATTAACTTAAGGTATGAAATAAACTAAAATTTAAGTGTATAGTTAGATGAGCTTTGATGAATGATATCTTTGAAACTATCATCCAGTCAACATCTAGAAAAAAAATTTTAATTGAGATATAATGGACAAGATGTGGAAAATTTTCATCACCCCTAAAAGTTCTCATGTGTCTTTAGAGGCAATTCTCCTCTGCCCCAGAAAACCCCTGATCCCTACAGCATGTAGTCTTTTGTGTCCGGGTTCTCTCACTTAGCAGTGTTTTTGAGATTTGCCCATGTTGTTTTCAGTGTTGCAGCGCTCCACTGTATGAACATACCACAGTTTATCCATTTACCTTCTGATTTATCTGTATGTCTAGCCTTTCACCAATGTTGCATTGTCTCAATTACTGCAGCATTATAGTAGATCTTCAAATCAGGCTGTAGAAGTCCTCCAGCTCTGTTCTTTTCAAAACTGTCTTGATAATTCTAGGTACCTGTATTTTTATATAAATTTAGGATCAGTTTGTCAATTTCTACCAAAAAAAAAAAAAAGCCCACTGGAATTTTGATTTGGATTAGGTTGTCTCTACCAATTTCGGATAAACTGAAATCATCATGATACTGAGTTTTCCAATCCATGAACATGTTACATCTCTTCATTAATTTAGCTCTTCTTTAATTTCTCTCAGCAATGTTTTATAGGTTTTACTGAATAGATCTTGCACATTTTTTGCTGCATTTATCCCTAAGTATCTAATTTTTTGATGCTGTTCTAAATGGTATTTGATTTAAAAAATCATTTCCAATTGCTCATAGCATTTATATAGAAATAATTTAATTCTGTATGTTGACTTTTTTAGAATTTATTTATACGAAGGGGAGAGCAGGGAGCCCTACGTGAGCTCAGTCCCAGGACCCTGAGATCATGACCTGAGCTGAAGTCAAACGCTTAACCGACTGAGCCACCCATGCACCCCTGTATGCTGACTTTGTATCCTTGTGATCTTGGTAGAATATTAGCTCTAGTAGCATTCGTATAGGCTGGTTAGGATTTCCTATATACACAACCATGTTGTTTGCAAATAAAATAATGACTTTATCCAGTTTGAGATTTATTGTTTATTAAATCTAAGAATGTAAGCCTCTGATTCTGGAAAATGCTCTGGTCTTTTCTCTTCAAATATTGCGTTTGCCCCACTTTCTTTATTCTCTCTTGCTGGAACTCTTCCTGTAGCTTCCATGTTTCTCAACTCACATTTTCCATGTTTTTATTTCTGTGTTGCATTGTAAATACTTTCTTCAGATTTAACTTCCATTTCACTGATTCTCTCTTCAGCTACATTTAATGCTTAACCTGTCCACTGAATTTTTAATTTCAATGATTATGTTTTTCATTTCTACAAACTCTTTTTGGTTCGTTAAACCTACCTGGTCATTTTTAAAAGTCCTTTACTTCTTCTTCTTCTTCTTTTTTGTACTCTACCCCCAGTGTGGGGCTTGAGTTCATGACCCTGAGATCAAGAGTTGAATGCTGTACTGACTGAGCCAGACAGGTGGCCTGAAGTCCTTTGCTTTTTAAATTACCAACCCTGTCTTTTATCTCATTAAATGTATTAAATATACATTCTGTACTCTGAAGTCTTTGTGTGTCTCACTTTTCTGTTGTTTCTGTTGTCTTTTGCTCATGGTGACATATCTCCTTGAGTGTTTAATGATTTTTAACTCTGAGTAGATGCTTCTTGGAACTTTATCTGTGGAAATTCTCTCAGGCCTGGGTTGAGGATGTATGCTCCAGAGGAGCTGCATTTACCTTTGCTTCCTTGGACAATTTAAAAATTCTCAGCTTGAGGCTTTTCACACAGTGCATGTAAAAGGCTGAAAAGCCATGTGACAGCTTTCTTGTGTTTATAAAACCCTAGAGAGAGAGTTCCCTTTCTTAGCCAATGCCAAGGTCAACATGCTCCCTGCTGCAGAGAGGGTGCATTTCTAGTTCATTTTGTTCATCCACCGAGGGTGTAGTATTTTGGGGACTCCGCTTTCTGTGGTGGTCTCCTACTGACCCTCCCACACTGATCAGGCCCTAGGCCTTGCCTTTGTCTCCCGCACCCTTCCCAGCCATCTAAATGGAAGCTCTGGAGCAGCTTACTCTCTGGATCTTGGCTTTTGCTTTATTTTTGACTTCTGATATTTCGCTGACTTCCTTGCCATTTCATCAGTGTACTCAAAATACTATAGTTAGCATTTTTAGTTATTTTCAGTGGGAAGACCATTCAGGGGAACTAATCACCATACGGAAATCTAAGGGATTTCTCCATCTTCTACTTCTACTAACCACTCAAGGGGAACACAGGCCAAGACAAGATAACCATGCCCTTCTCAAACAACTGTACCTGGGTGACATCTCTGAAATCTGTCCCTGCAGCAGATTTAATTTTTGGACATGGCGTCTACACTCAGCACCAGAGCCCTCACCATAAGTCTGAAAAACAAAAAATAGTAAGTGTAAAAAGTGTTGACAAAAATGCTGAGAAACAGATCCGTTAGTGAGGTACCTCAGGAAGGGGAACGCTGTCCTCTGCAAGGCCCAGAAGCACCATGCAGAAATCCTGATGACTGACCACTGTTTCTGGAGTAATTTATTCACAAACTAACAGTCTCAGGGACTAATAGTTCTTGGCTATCTGGCTGTCCTTCTAGCACTCAGAACTCTACATATCAAAGACACACTCAGCCCCAAGCCCCACACTAAATGGTTAATGAATGTGAATAAGAAATGTGGAAGAGAGGGGGGCCTGGGTGGCTCAGTCGTTAAGTGGCTGCCTTTGGCTCAGGTCATGATCCCTGGGTCCTGGGATCGAGCCCCACGTCCAGCTCCCTGCTCAGTGGAGAGCCTGCTTCTCCCTCTCTCTGCCTGCCTCTCTGCCTACTTGTGCTTTCTGTGTGTCAAATAAATAAATAAAATCTTAAAAAAAAAAAAAGAAATGTGGAAGAGAAGTAACACGAACCACCAATAAACATACAATAGGATACTTAGTATTCACTGATGATCAAAGGAACATAAAACGAAGTACTTTTTTTTTTCACTTAGCAGTCGCTTATTTGTCTAACAATATTTATCACACACCTATTATGTGCCAGGCCCCTGAACTAGGTAAGGACAATACAGTACAGGAGTGGACAAAAATCACTGTCATTGTGGAGTGTACATTCTAGTGAACACTAGAGTGTACATTCTATATGTTATATAAACATATAACTATGTGGCCATCAGATGAGAAGTACCACCCAGGAAAATAAGGCAATGAAAGGTGTAGAGTGGGGACAGAGTAGACAATTTTATATAGGGTTTTCAGGGAATAGATCACTAAGGTGACATTTGAGCACAAAACAGGAAGATATGAGGGCCGAAGCCATGTAGACACCTGGGGGAAAGCATCTGGCAGAAGCAATGAAACGGACATGAGAGCAAGGACACTGAGCCTGGCATTTTGGGGGAACTGTAAGGAGGCCACATGGCTAGAGCTGAGTGGTCTGGGGGAAAATGGTACAAGATGAGGTCTGAGTGTAGTCCCAACCACAGGCAGTCAGGCTCATGGGCACGAGACCTGTTCTGTTGCTGCCATCTTGAAAACATTTTTTTGTTTAATTTTTTATTTGAAATTCTTAATAATCTTACCTTTGAACTTGTGTAAGTGAAGTCTGATGGGACAATGAGTCATGTCTGTAAGCAGGGATATACACTCTACACATGTCCATTGTTCCTTGCTGCACCATTTGCATACAGCATGCTCAATGACCCAGGAGCACAGGATTCCAGTGGACTCACCACAAACAAGTGCGACTATTCACGGAGAGTCGGGAGTCCAGACGCTGAGTGTTTGCCATCTACACCTGAGTAGGTGGAGGCACCCACAGCCTGAGAGGCCAGGCTTTCCACAGAACAAGAGCTTGCTTCAGATGCAGAGAAAATGGTGTTCTAAACACACACGAACAACCAAGGAACCCTATCATATCTTTTTTTTATTCCTGTTATTTGCTTAGAACAGCTGATCACTTATACTGAAAACGATGACACGGAAGGAAAAGGCAAGGCAGGGAGACCCTTGTTTCTTTCCCTTTCAGTCCTTCCTTACGCATCAGGGAGCTGATGGGGGATAGTGTGGGGAGAGAGTGTGCATATTAATAAGTAGAAAAAAGCTGAATTAATTTTGTGCAGCATTTCCACTGTCCTGGTAACGATGAAATACACAGGCATGTATGAGCTCCAAAATACAAGTAGGGCAATTTAGATGATCCTGCAGATACAGTAAATGCTCTTGTATTACTCTGCATATGGACTACACACTCTTTGCATTTTAAACTGGTGTTGCACAATAGCAATGGTAAAATTCATGCTAATAATTTAAAATAAATTGGTTTTTCTTAACTTAGGAAGACATTCCACAGTAAATAAAAAACATTATGAGAAGTCAAGAGAAACCAGGAAAGAAAGGAAAAACTTAATATTTTAGTACTTTTCACAGCTTTTTTTCCTGCTTTCGAACAAGGGGCCTCCCATTTTCATTTGGTACCAGGCACACTTGGCCCTGTGTGCAGGACCAGGATCTTGCTCTAACCTGGAAGGCTGGGGAGAGTGGCTCGGCCCCGCACACGCTGAAGCAGGACTCAGGCTGTGGTGCTGTGGGCAGGCTGCAGGGCAGCGACAGGGCAGGTGGCAGGAGGATGCTGCCAACCGTGGTGTGGCCCAGACCACTGTAGTAACAAATGGTCAGTCTGGGTGCAGCCTCATAGACCTGATGGACTGGAGGAAGAGTGTTTAAAAAAAAGGAGTCACGGATGACTTCGAGGTTTTTAGCCCAAACAACTAACAAGGGACTTGGCACGTATGTGACCAGGAGGACTGTGGGAGAGCAGGTGGGTGGGGGGAGGCGAGGCCTTCTGTTTGGAAAGGGGGGTTCTGGATGCCTGTCAGAGAACCAGCAGAGAGCTCAATGGGTGGTTCAGGGCTGGGCCTGGGGTCTGAGACAGACATCCCAGAACTGTCAGATGATCTCCGCTCAGACCACTAAGGGAGTGAGGCCAACAAACTGAGCACCAGAGCAATTCTCATGTTTAGAAGTTGGCGGGATGGGAAAGAGCTAGCCAAGAGGACTGAAACACAGCCAGAAAGACAGCAGGAGAACCAGGAGTGGGATTACTGGAAGTCCAAGTGAACACAGTGTTTGAGGGGGAGGAAATGACAAACTGTAACAGACGCTGCCAATAGGTCAAGTCTCTGGAGGCCTGAGAACTCCCTACTGTTTTTAGCAAATGGAGAGCACCACTGACTTTGACAGGAGCCATTTTACTGCACTGTGGGGAATAAAAGCCCAGCTGGGACAAGTGCAAGTGAGAATGGGAGAGAGGAACTGAAGAACGGAATGACAAAGCTTTGCCAGACGCTACTTGACATCTGGCATAAATGGCAAGCTGTGTGCTCGCCAGCACGGCGGGGACCGCAGCCGAACGCTAATATCCTTCTCCCCTCATCTGGGCACAAACTGGATGACGTTTTCCAGTCTTCCTTGCAGTCGGGGGTGGCCATGAGACGTTCTTTCTAATGGGATGTGAGCCACTTCCAGGCCTGACCCCTAGAAGCCTCCTGTGTAGCTCCTTCCTGCTCTTACCCTTCAGTGGCTGCAGGCAGCAGGAGACAGGCCTCGGGGAGTAACAGAACCTCCAGATGAAGGGGGCCTGGGTCCCTGAATGACCGCACCAAGGACGGCCGCCCTGTGGATCTCAATCCCTCCCAGGACTGTTACAAGAGCAAGAGAGACGATCTGTGTTGCGTGAGGCTACCACCGTTTTGTTGTCTATTTGTCACTGTGGCCTAGTCCACCATAAGCCAGGCACCACTGCACATGCACGGAGGTGCGAGAGGAAAGCGGAGCCTCCTCCTGGAGAATTTAGAAATATATGCTGACGTGAAAAACAAGCAGCAGTCACTAGCTCACGAGCCAGCTCCCTGTCCTCGGAAACCCAATCTCGGGGTGGGTCTCAGCAGCTGTACTGCTGACCAATGATGTGATCCTCCCTACTCCCACCGTCCCAGTTGGCTCAACCAGATGTGGACATCTGGGTCAACGGGGCCAATCAGATCGCTTCTCCCAGTTTATTAATTGGGACTCAGCTATTCTAGTTGGCTTGAAGTGAGAGTCTGTGCTCTGTGGGTGGAGTCTGTGACTACGAACTATCTGGGGAGAGAGAGGAAGGGAAGGACGGGCAGGAAGAGGGGAAGGAAGATGTAGGGAGAACCTGGATGCAGGGAAAGAAGGGGAAGAAAAAATGATGCTTGCATTGTCCGCAGTTTTGCAGTTCTCGGGGCTGGTCCTTCAAGGGCTCAGGGATGAAACTCCCCCCTTGCATTCCCCAAGATACCCCATTACCTTGCCAGTACTTTTTTTTTTTTTTAATTTTGTTGAAGCCATTCTGAAGTGGGTTTTTTTTTTTCCCCACTATTTGCAACTAAAAGAACTTTGGTCAAAAGATTACTTTGAAATAGCAATTTAACTTCTAGGAATTTGTCCTAAGGAAATAATTGGCCTAGTGAAGAAAGAGGTCTTTGTAGGAAGCTGCACTGCAGAGTTGTTCGTAACAATGAAAACGAAAACCGACCTAAATGCCAATCACTGTGGGATTGGTCATTCCTGACTCAACAAATCTTTACTGGGCGAGCACTTTCTGTGCCAGGCACTGGGCTACATGAGAGGGTGTATCAGTGAACAAACCAGGCAAAGCTTCTGCTCTCATGGATCTTCCATGAGATAAACGATACTCATGTAAACACACTCGGATAGAATATCTAAATCAGGATAATGAGAAGAGCTAGGGGAAGACCCAACAATGAGCACAGAGGCCGTCAGAGTGCAGCATGTCTGGATTGTTTCAGGGTCTGAAAGGAAAGGCTTTATGGCTGAAGGAGGAGAACGAGGAGCTAAGGTGGGAGAAGTGGCATCAAGGGCCGGAGAAGGTGAATGAGGGGCTCAATGAGGCAAAGGGTGCAGGACAGTTTGTGGGTGTAAAGAGATGAGGTGGAACAACAGGTACCCACTTGAAAAGAACTGAAGTGGCCTCAATAAGAGCTTTTCCCCTGAGCTTCCTTCAGTCCATACACTCTCTCTCGAGTGTCTCCTGATGGCCTCCACTTCCTGAGCCCACCTCGCCCACACGCTGCACGCACCCACACACACCCACCCGGCTGGGTCTCACTGCCTGGTCACCTCCTTACAGGCCCTCCACTTTCCTTGCATTTGCTCAGTCTAGTTTTAAGTGACCTGCTTAAGTGTGCATCAGTTTCTCTTCTATGTGAAGCCCATCTGTGAGGGCAAGAATGACAAAGCTTTGCCTTCCCTTGTTTCTTCTGTGCCTGCACACAGAAAGTCCTCAATAAATACTTGCTGACTGAATAAACAATGAAGGTAACTTTCCAGCCACTGCTCCATCCATTTCACTTCCTGAAGGAACAGGAACCCAGGGGGCAAAAGTTCTAGATCTAGGGCACTCGTTCCCAATACTGGAATGCTGGGACTCCACAGAAACACGCTTTTGCAGGGCTGTTAGATGCCCTGTTTCTCAGGACTCACCCGCAAAAATGACTGCTTCTCTCCACAAGCTTTGCATATCCACTTGAGACTCTTTTTCTCCTACAATGAAATTCCAGAAATTTGGCTTAGATGATTATTTAAAACAGGTGGGGCTGAATCAAAAATAATGATTTTAAAAGATCAATGGAGAAGCACAGAAGTCTAAAAACAAGCAACATATATGTAAAAAACCTAGTATATTATAAAGGTGGCATTTTAGGAGTAAAAAAACAGACCAATAAATGGTGCTGGGAAAACTGGCTGTCCATATGAAACAAAGTCAAGTAGATTTCTACTACTTCCACAACATTTAATTTCGATTCTTGATAAATTTAACTAGATGGGTTCTCTCTTAACATGAAAAAATACCTTACATTCAGCTCTAAAACTGGAAAATCACTACCAGCACGCCCATGAAAATCAAGAACAAGCCGAAAAATCCCCATTACTATTCAACTATTGTTGTTTTTCTGCCAATGGAATCGGAAAAGAAAAAGTAATAAGAGGTATGAAAACTGGAGAGGACGAAAAAAATTATCATTATAGATATGATTTTTTTTTTTTACCGGAAAACTCAAGAAAATCAAATGCAAAACTACTAAAAACAGTAAGATAATTTAATATAGTGGGGCTGAGTACAAAGTTAATATAGCTTCAAAAGTTAATAGAGCCTTTATATAAGCAAATACCTAGTTAGAAAAGGTAATGGAAGAGTCCATTTAAAACAGCAACAAAGAAAGTGTTATCAAAGGCCACAAAGTTGCTTAAAAAAATGGAATGAAGTAGCATGCTTAACATCAAAAAGATGCCTGGGTTGATTTATCAAAATTAATATGAGTATGATCATAATACAAAAACCATCAGTTTTTTTGGTGAAGTACCCAAAAGGATTCTAAGGACAGCAGCACCTAAAGCACCTACTACAAATTTATGTGGGCATATCCTACGATTCAGCAATTCTAATTCTCTAGCATCCAACTTCAAGCACCATAAAAATACTGCTTTCTTTGGGTATATCTGCAAGTAAGAAATGCACTTATTTAAAAAAAAGGTCTGGAAGGACACACAGTAACTGGCTAGCTCTGGGGGTCTGGAGTCTGGAGAGACAGTATGGGCTAACAGGATCTTTGCAGTCAGACAACCCTGGATCTGCCATTTATTATTAGACCACTTGACTTCTCTGGATTTCTGTATTCTCATCTCTGTAAAATGAGAATGATAGATACCTAATCCAGAGGTTGTTGAGATTACATGGGATGTGTGAAATTGTCACATCTGCAATTACTGTTAACTCTTTTCTCTAGTTTCAAATCACTTTTCATAGTTGAAAATGACCGTGAGTGCGTACTACATTACATGTGTACAATAATTAAAAAATGGAAATG
This sequence comes from Halichoerus grypus, assembly GCF_964656455.1. NCBI lineage: Eukaryota > Metazoa > Chordata > Mammalia > Carnivora > Phocidae > Halichoerus > Halichoerus grypus. The sequence continues at coordinate 144,558,487 of NC_135713.1, read as the reverse complement.
ATATCCATTTAATCTCAACTCCTAAAACACAGTCCAAAAAGTGAAGTAAGTAAAAACAATTTCTGAGCCCCCAAATAGCCCTTAGGGTCTCAGTAAGCTTACAGGTGCATACTCAGCATCTGACTTTTTTTTAAACATTCATTTTGAAGAAGGTGGATGTTATCCCTTTTCAGGGCACAGCAGATAAGCAGTTAACTAGGGGGTAGAGAGAACTGTCAGAAGTAGATTCGCTCGACGGCACTGTTAGGTGACATCAAGCAGAAAGACGAAATGCAATCCAGGATAACAGGTTAAGTGACTTCCCCTATCTTGCGTCTTGAAAGTCAGGGAAGCAGTACGTTTTGCAGATACCGATTATCCTGTTCAAAACACTCCATGCACGGGCTGTTTACCGTCAGCGGAACAGTCCCTCATCACGAGCATGGAGACGCCGCAGAGCGAAGGGGTGCACAGCAAGGCACGCCCAGTCGTGTCTCAGTTTTAAAAACTGTCATCTCCCTAGGAGTTAAATTAAGAGCCGCGTTGGGAGAGGCTATCCTCAACCTGCTTTTCCCAACTATCTGCACGAAGTCACGAGGCCGCCTCCGCAGAAACCATCCCCCCTGGTTTCTACGAATCTTACAACCACCATGCCAAAACCTTTAAAAAAGCTCTGAACGACGTTATGAAGAGGTATCAAAACCCAGTCCTCGGAGCCAGTCAACGTCACGAGTCCGGGCGTCAGGGAGACCCAAGCAACCGCACGGGACGGCGCCCGCGCCTGGGGGCAAGGCACCGGGAGGAGGCCCGGCCCCCCGCGGCCCCGCCAAATCCTGCCCGCCCTCCCCGCGCCCGGAGGAGGGGGAGGCCAGTGCCCACCCCACCTGGTGCGCCTGGAAGAGGCGACAGCTACAGCAGCGCAGCACCCGCACCCGCCGTGAGGGCGCCATGGCGGGCCCCGTCGCCGCTGCGCATGCGCGCTGCGCTCCTGTCCGCCCCGGCGTCGTCTCCCGCACGCATTCCCTGTCCTCCAGGCCCCGGCGCCGCCTCGCGTGCGCGTGCGCTCTGCGCTTCGGCCCGCCCCCGCTCCGCCCCCTCCCACCGAGGCGTTCGGGCCTCTCTAGCCCGCCGAGCGTCTCGGCGGTTCGTTGGGGTACCTGTGGCTGTGACCCGGGAGCTCAGCGGCATTGTTGGGGTTTGCGTCAGCCAGGTCACCGACTTGCTGTCTGGGCCGGGCCGGCCCCCCTCTCTTCCTAAGCCCGCGTCTCCGCTGCGGCTCGCTGGGAAGACTGAAGTTGGGCAGGTCGTCCAGCCGCGACTCCGGGTCCGGCCTTTGTCCGCGCCGTTCCCTCGGCGGCTTCTGGTCGCAGACAGGGAGCGGGAGGGCGCCTCCCCGCCCCGGCCCAGCCCCTGGGGCTCGGGGTTGGAATTCGCGGGACCTCTGGGCGGAGGCGGCCTTTGGTAGCCGTTGAGCCTGAACCCCGAGGGCTGCGGCACCCAGGATCCCGGGGGGGTGGCTCACCAGCCCCACGCTTCCCGGAGACGAGAAGCGGCTGTGAACGAAACCAGTCCCCCCCGGGGAAGCCCCACGGCGACCCACTCTGGAAGGTTGGGGGGCAGGAGCCCTTCTGTCCCAGCCGCTCTGGGACGCACCCTAACGCCAGCCCGCGTGCCCATAACATAAACCATCTGGTTAGCGTTACAACACCGGATCCTGACAAGGATGTGGGAGAGGAACCCCTCTTGCCGGATTCTGGGAGAAGGGTCAGATGGAAAAACCATTACGGAAGACGATCTGGCAGTTACCCTGCACTAAGAAAATAATCTGACTCACCCAGATTTATCATTTGTGTACGAGTGTTCACTGACGTATAACAGGAAAATGGAAATAGACGTGCTAAAGAATGGTCGCTTACTGTAACCCAAAATGGGCCATCATGCAGGTCCATTACAGAGAATCTGAGTCCGACGTGCAAATGCCGGCATGTGTATTGATGGAAAGCAGAGAAGTTACAAAGAGCACGTAATTTGAGTTAGGTAAAACCAGGCATTATTTATTTCCAGGAGCGGGGTGGAGGGTTTACGGTTATAGAGGATTTAAAATTGTTTATATTTTCCAAATTTTGCACAGTAGCCTATATGAGAAAAAAACAAATTAGTTTAACAAATTATGTTTGAGGGGCTGGCTCCTGGGTGGCTCAGTCGGTTAAGCAACTGACGTCTGCTCAGATCATGATCCTGGGGTCCTGGGATCCAGCCCCCCTTCTCCTTCTGTCTCTCCCCCCCACCCCCTGCCCCGTACTCGCTTTCTTGTGGTTCTCTCAAATAAATCAAATCTTAAAAAAAAAAATGAGAGGATGGATTTACAAACGGACTGGCCAGACCACATATGACAACCTTTATAGCAACCAATGCCCAACGCCCCCCAAGCCAACCTACAACCTCTAGAGCAGACAGGACTTGGTCAATAACTGCCCATTTCCCTATATTCTGCACTTCCCTCTTCATCTCAGGACCAACCAGAGAAAGCCAATTACGCTCCTCACACCAACACAAAAGACACCCTTCTAAGGTAGCCAGCATCCACTTCCAGGCCAACAGCCTCTAATCAAAGCACACCTTAAGCCTTCCCTTGTTTTCACGCTAAGGCTTTCCTACTCCTCTACCTTTGAGTCTCTGCCAAATGCAAGGAATGATGGCTGACTCCTGTTCTATAGCAAGCTCTAGATATATAGTCCCTGTTCCCATTTGGGTGGTCTTTATTTTCACGTGTTCGAGTTATTGTGGCTGAAAGCAGAAGGCATCTGAAAAGAATGTTTTATGCTTAATGAAAAGAGCAGAATAAAAATTTCATGGGGCGCCTGGATGACTCAGTTGGTGAAGCAGTGAAGCTATGATTCTTGATTTCGGCTCAGGTCATGATCTTCGGGGTTGTGAGATCCAGCGAGAGCACAGAGTCCGCTTGAGATTCTTTCTCTCCTGCTCCCTCTGCCCCTCCCCCCCATGTGCATGCACTCTCTAAAATCTTAAAATTTTTTCGTATGTGGTATGAGTTCAGGTTTGAAAAAGATACAGAAAAAAATAAACACAAAAATACTGAGTAATCTTAAATACTGGGAAAATTGTTTTTCTACTTTTCTGTATTTTTCCCTTTCTACAATAAATATGTAATCTTTAAAAATTCATATACTTTTCTTGGGAATTATAAAATTGACTTGGTTTGGCATAACATCACTTGGTAAGCAGTTTTAAAATATTACGTTTACTTACAGAAGAGAAGTATTTTTAAAGCTTTACTTGTATTATCCATCTATTTTTTAGTGTTACTGTTCTGGTTATTTTGAGTGTCATTGCAGGTTGAATGATTAATAGATGAAAGTACTGTTATACATTTTTGTATATTATTTTATCATATGAAAGGCTAGATTCCTGTTTTATATTCTTCTGTTTAATTTCTTTGGCATATTCTTACATTTAGACTTCTACATGATATATAAAATACTTATCCAAATTTCACATTATTTAAATCTAATTTATTATGATTTAAGACTTAAAACTGCCAACTTTGTGGGATTTTTATGTATATCTTTACTTAATTTCATTATGGCCAAGAATATGGTCTTTCTGATATGAACCCTTTGAAATTACTTTATGGCAAAGCATGTGGTCAGTTTTTGTAAATACTAGGAATGAAATTACATTGATTAACGACATTTTGTTGTTAAGAAAGCAGTTATTCAGTTTCCTTGATGTTGTTTTGCTGCATTTATTGAGATGGGACCCAGCAGTTGTGAACAAGGTAAAATCATGGAGACCATTATTTAAAAAACCAGCCACAAAACCTATAGATAGAAAGTAGATTAGCGGTTGCTTGGGGCTGGGGGTGGGAACAGCGATTGGCTGCACGTGGGGAGGAGGGTGATGGAAGTTTTCTAAAATTGCATTGTGGTGATAGTCGCTCAATTCTGTAAATTTACTCAAAATCATTGAATTATAACTCAAAACGAGTGAATTTTACGGCATGTAAATAATGCCTCAATAAAGCTATTAAATTAAAAAACAAAAACAAAAACAGGCACCTGGGTGGCTCAGCTGGTTAAGCATCTGACTTCTGATCTCAGCTAGGGTCTTGATCGCAGGGTCGTGAGTTCAAGCCCTACACTGGGCTCTAGGCTGGGCAGGGAGCCTACTTACAAAAAAAAAAAAAAAAAAAAAGAGGAAAAAACCCCCAGCCCCAGATGTACCTTTTTTTTTTTTTAAGATTTTATTTATTTATTTGTCAGAGAGAGAGCGTGTGAGCAGGGGGAACTGCAGGTAGAGGGAGAAGCAGGCTCCCCGTCGAGCAAGGAGCCCGAAGTGGGGCTTGATCCCAGGACCCTGGGATCATGACCTGAGCCGAAGGAAGACGCTTAACCGACTGAGCCACCCAGGCGCCCCTCAGATTTATCTTTCAGTAGAGAGATGTCCCACGTGACTGGGGTGGGGAGCGGGGCGAACGCTAGACACTGATGATCAGCTCTTGCTACAAAGCTAGGGGGTGCTCATGGCTCAGCCTGTCACCTGTGGTCCCACAGCAACTTGCTGAGCCCAAGTGCTTGCTGCAGCCCAAGCCCAGGCCCACACCTGCACCCGCTGGACCCAGGCTGCTTGTACCTGAGGTGCTTGGGACTCTCCCTCGGCAGAGGTCGGCTCAAGCCCTACTGGGCCTGCATCAGTACTTTCTGTGCCCTCATTCTCCCTGGGGGCCTGAAGCCCCACCCCTGTGGGGGTCTAAGTGCCCAGAACCTCTGGAACATGGCCTGGGCCCCCACCTGCCTGGGAAGAAGCCAGAAGCCCAAGCAGTAGCTGAGGCCACATTAAGGCTCTGTACACAGTATGGTATTGAGTTCTTTCAGGGGTTTATTAAGGCATTGAGCACAGTGTGATTTTCAGCCAACTGAAATGAATATAAGGAAATCTATCAGGACCTGAGGGATGTGCTTTTAAGGTTAATGGTGAGGCTGACGAGCTGAAAGAGCATTTAGAGTAACGCCCGCATGGCATCCGCCCCAGTGCACTAGACACTTTGTGCCCGTGTCCCTCAGCCAGGGGCTCAGGGGCTCCTAGAGAGCACCTTGATGCCCAACGGGAACCCCTGCCTGGTGCCAAATGGCAGGAAAGCCCCCCCGGAGTACTCAGCTGCAGGACCGCCCCCCCCACCCCCCACCCCCCGCCAGAGTGGAAGGTGCCGTGTGGCCTGGCCACTGAACGGGGCACAGAGGCATTGGGCAAGCAGGCCAGGACGGACAGCCTCTGACAGGACACAGCGACTGAGGCGGGTCCCACCAGGCAGGCAGGAAGAGGGGGCTGGGAGCCTCTGTCTGGGCCCAACTGGGGCTGTTCAGCCTTTTTTTCCATTTACAACTCACTGCATCTGGGGAGAACAGGAGGGGTGCGTCCTGAGGGAGAAAACAGAACAGGAGGGAGGAGGGGGCGAGGAGGAGAGACAGGCCAGGTCCCCGTCAGCCTGAAACTCCAGACTGTTCGAGGTCACTGGACGTGCTGAACTGTCTCTCCACCTTCTTTTGGTCCTTGATCTTGAGTCCAATGTCCACCCTCTTCTCAAAGAAGTTCACCAGAACGGACTCTGTCAGGATGGAGGCCAAGATCTGCTCGAAGGAGATGCACCAGTCTATGTCGACGGTGCCCCCGCCGCGGGTGGGGGCCGGGGGGCTGCGGGCCTCCGCGCCCACCAGCACTGTGTCGTCAGCCAGGTCCTCGCACTGCAGGGAGCCTGTGCTGACCACCGAGTAGGAGGACATGGACATGTCGTCTTTGGTTTCATCGTCGGACAGCAGCTGCGAGGGGGAGCCCCGGCCCTCGCCACCGCCCCCGTCACCCACCACCTGGCTCTCCTGGGGCGCTTTCCCGAGGTGGGTGTCTCCCCCCGCTTTGGCCTGGGGGTCACCGGCAGCTGGAGGCTGAAGCTCCGGGGCTGGGTCCTGTGCGGGGTCTGGGGCTGGTGGCTCGTCATCCTCGGGGGCACCATCCCTGGGCTTCCTGCCTGGCTGGGCGGAAAACTTCTTCCCCACCTCGCCGATGCGGAGCAGCAAGCTGGCCACCGTGGCGATGGCGTGATACAAGTCCTGCTCCATGGGGTCCTCGCTGAACATATTGTACAGCGTCTTGCACAGCTCAATGAACTGTTCCTTTTCAGGGAGACACAGAGAAAGGGTGGGGAGACAGTGAAAGATGGTCAGACTGGCCTGGGATCAGCCAGACTGCCAGTGCTGGGTTGTCTTGTTCGTGGTCTCCAGGCCTGCGCCTTGCTGTGCCCATTTCACAGACCGGGACATGGAGGCGCAGAGAGGGAAAGCGACGTGACCAATATCACACAGCCTTAGAAGAGCTTTCTCTTCCAGCTGCGTTTCTTTCAGCACAGACAGTGCTGGGAGCCTCTCCCTGTCCCTATCACTGCACTGCTGGCCGAGCCAGACCGAGTTCTACACCACTTCCCAGACCCAGGGGCTACAGGACTTCTTCAGTGTGTTTCAGAATCGCCTTGAGTTTTTCATCTTCAACCAGGATGGAGGGTGAGGACAAAACAAGCACAGCCTGGGTCCGTTGAGGGGGTGGGGAGGTCTGACACCGCACTCAGGCCTCCTGCCTCGCTCCACGGGGCACCCCATTCTTCAGGATGCAGGTGAGAGACGCCCAGACCGCAGGTGCCTCTCTGGGCAGGGCAGGGCTGTGGTCAGGCTGCGGCCCCAGCGCTGAGACCCTTGGTAAGATGCCGGGCTCCCGACCCAGAGGCCAGCGCTTGAACAAGGGGCGGTGGGTGGAGCAGGCCTGCGTGAGCACGGCAGCTGGGAGGGCCTGGGAGGAACAGGAGCGCTGGGGGGCTGACTCGTAAAGGGGTCGTGTGGGCCCGTGGGTCAGAGGCTCACCTTCCCTACTGCCTCTCTGCTGCATAGATACTGATGGAATGTGAACGAGCCATCGCCAGCAACCACCACCCAGGATAAGGCCCCAAAGCAACTGGCCTGCTGTCCTTCTGGAATCGTCCCTGACTGCTGTCTGACTAGCAGGTGCAGGAGGTAGGCAGGCGAATTTCCACCCTCCAGCGGGCACTGGGAGGGAGGGTGGGGAGCCACTGGATGGGGGAACCCAGCCTCGGAAGTGTCTGTCGTGGGCTCTGAATGGGCCTACCTGGTTCATTTTGGGAAGATCCTTAATCGTCTCCTTCTGAACCTCTTTCTCTTTGGCCCACATGCGAAGGTAGTGCCGATAGTCGGGAGGGCTGGTCCCCTTCTCCTCTGTGTATTGGGAGAAAAAAAAATCTGTCAGATCGAGCTGGGGGCCGGTAGCAGGCGGTGAGCGGGTTTCAGTGTTGTCTGGCACGGGGTTACCTGGGCCCTTTTATGAAACACCCCGGTATTTGGGGAGGTGGCAGTGGGAAGAACACTCCAGAACACCCGGATGTCTCCCCTGAGTTCTTATGCTAAAGTAAGGCCTGAGCTGACGAAGAGGGCCCCAACCTGTCTCCCCCAAGATGGCGAAGGAGGGACGTGGAGGCTGCAGAAAGCAGGTGCCCTGGAATGAGGTGGCAATGGGGTGTGGGGGTGGTATTCACAGCCACAAGAGAGTCAGGCCTGGGGCTGATGCGAGTGGCTTCCCCCGGCAGCTGGCTTCCCTGGGTGGGGGCCCCGCCCGCAGGGAGGAGCCCCAGGATCTGCATCGGCACTGGGAACAACGGCCTGCCTGTACCTCTTTTTTCTTGGCCGTCGTCACTTCCGCCTCCCTCCTGCTCTTCCTGCCGTAGTGTTTCTGGACAACCGGAAAAGAGAAAGCACACAGGGAATACCCCCGTGTTGCGGCTGCAAACCTCGGAGGCCTGTGAGCAGCCCCGTCCCATCTCCCGCAGAAGCAGAAGCCCAGGGCCTGCTCGCCTTCTTGGCCTGCTTACGGGGAACCAAGGCGCCGCCAGACCCGCCTTCCTCTCTGCCAGAGGAATATAAGTCTCGGCCCTCGCCGAGAAAAAGCCCGAGAACTAGTTTCTCTAGTGTCTGCTGAAAAGGGTCAAACCCAAGGCGGTCCTGATTCTCAGTTCAACCCTCCACCAACCACCGCACTGACTGATGAGGAACTGTGTGTACGGGAATTCTGTGCCGGGCACCGTATTTCTTAAAGTGACACATTTGCTGGAGGTGGCCCACACTGTCCCCTGTGGGGCCCATGAACGTGGGGAGCAGCAGGTGGCCCAGCTCTCCCAGACCTGCGGGCCACAAGGCCGCCGGGGGACCCTGGTGGGTGGCAGCCTCCCAGCGCTGTTGGCGATGGCGGGGAGTCTCTCTGGGCTCAGGCTTCTCACTGCTGAGTGGAGGCCCACTGCCGGGGGCTGCGTGCGGTCTGAGGACAGGGCTCTGTACCCCCGGGCCCTGGCCTTAACTGGAACCCCCGGGGAAAGCTGGGAAGGGCCCGTGATTTTCCCAGATTCTGAGTGTAACAGAATACCCATCTGTTTCTTTGGTTCGTACACCTGAGGCTTCCTATCAAGTTCAAATTAAGCCTTCTGACATGACCAGCAGGCCTGCCTTGGCTATCTGGATACGCACTGTGTTTCTCTTTTGGCCGTGTATTATCCTTGCTGGGTACTACCTGCCACGAGGACTTACAGGCTGGGGTTTTAGTCAACGCCAGGCCCGGAATGCCCCATCACCCTGGATCTGATGCCCCCAATGGGCTTTACATGTAGAAAGGAACGCCTCCGAAAAGGCACTCAACAAATGTATCTTTCCTTAAGGGAAGAGTTGTGTAGGCCATGAGGACATTTTCCACTGCCCTCCTCCACCTGTCCATTTCACACTGTGGCCACGATGGCATCTGGGCTTTCTCCCATGAGCGTGATGATGGAATACTGTTTGCGTGTGGCCGCGGAGCTGAGGCCCCGGTGCCGTGCCATGTGTCCTCATTTACTAGCCCCCTCGACAAGCACAGAGGCCGCCCCTCTCCTCCCCAGTAAGCTGCGGCTTGGTCCCGGGTCCTCCTCGGGAGTCATCCACACAGGAGGCATCCCTGGGACCAAGCGAGTCCAGGCCTCCTGACCATGTGGGGTGGGGGGTGGGGGGGTTAGGCAGACGCAGCCCAGCACAAAGCGGGTGCCCCTGACCCCCAGGGACTGACCTTGAGCCTCCCAGGGCAGGAAAAGGTCCAGATCTGAGGCCAGAGGAGATGCTGGGAGAGCAGAGGAGTGGATGAGAGAGGGAGGGAGAAGCCAAGGTCCAGGAAGGCAGAGACAAGAGAAACAGGAGTGAGAACACCCGGGGGGGGCACCCTCCCAGAGAGAGGCCATTGCCGTCACCCGTGGCTCCCCAACACAGCACGCTCCCCAAGCCCACCGAGGGCTGCGGGCCACCTGTGCGGGGCCCCACGACAGCCCGGCTGCAAGGCCAGAGGCCCCCGCACCGGGGTCAGCGGCGCTCACCTTCTGAGGAGCTGTCCTCGGTGAAGTAGTGGGTCGCTTCCAGGGCTGACTCGGCCTCCTCCGGGCTCAGGGCTGTGCTCAGAGGGAAAGGTGAGTGAGGGCAGGCCCCGCTCCCCGTGTGGCGTGCCCTGCCGCCTGCCAGGGCCCGTGATACGGTGTGGGGTCAGAGTGGTAACGATGATCACGGATCCCGGGTAGTGTTCCTTTCTTGACTTTGATGTTGTGTTTGAGAACGTCACATGTAGCCCATCTAAACACCTGATCAGTGCAGCTGGGAGTCCAGTGAATGGCCAGCCCCTCCCCCCCACCGCCCCACTGGTGGGGTGCAGAGCACTCTGTGGGGACCAGGCCCCTGCGGGCAGCCACGCAGGCACCAGTCACGCACAAGGGACTTGCTCTTCTCACTCTATGCATCTTGGGCATCGTTCCACATTGGCACGTTCTTTGTGATGAAGTGGTCCCCAGGGTTTCAGACCCACATGGTTCTGTGGGGGGGACTCACTCTCCCCACCGTGCGGTCGGGGATGACAGGGGTTGAACAGGCGGCACTTGGGGGAGGTGGCAGGGTGTGGGCTGTGGGCGACGGGAGGCAGACACAGGTGGCCCATGTGCCCTCACCTGGAGGACCCCAGCCCAGTGGGGTCTGCCCAACCCAGGCCTTTCCCTCAGCAGAGTCACACATGGCGGGCACCAACCTTCCCTGGAGGCGTCCCTGAGGCCAATGTCCCGTGTTGGATTCCAGGTGAGATCACCTGTGTCCAGGCCTGGGGCTTCCAGTTCTGGCCATACAGAACCACCCCCCAGGGGAGCTTTAAAACTGCATTCCAGGCCAACGAAGTGATGGCCTCTGGGGTGCGCACAGCACCGGTGTTCCAAACACCATTCCGCCCCCGTGGACGTAGCCGCTGACTCCCTGGGGCAGTTTGTGAACAAGAGCAGAGCGCCCCGGGCTAGAATTCTCACCTGCCTGAGTCTCAGCTTCCCCCTGAAAACGAGGGAACCTCATCTTGGAGAACTCTCCATGCTGGGCAGGGTGAGCTGGGCGCACACAGCGGGAACCCACAGATTATGGGACCTGGCCTGAGGACCAGCTGCCGGTCACCCTTCTCCCCACCCTGTGGCCTCTCAGTGTCCCCAGGAGGCTCAGGCAGAGTGTAGAGAAGCCAAGGGAGAGCAGCCCCTGTTCATGGCTGCACAACAGGGCTACCCAGCCATTCTGAGGGCCGTGGCAGTGCCCCCAGGCTGAGCCTCTGGGGATCAACAGGAGCGGCCTGTGACCCACCGGGGTCCCCCTCAGCCAGGCCGAGTCGCCTGAGACATTCCCTCTCAGGTTGTGCCCCTGCCCCTCCCGCTCTGCCAGGATGTGGAGCCCCCCGGCTGCCCGAGGCCCAGCAGCTCACAGAGGCCTGTGCCTTGGGACGCTGCAGCCCCCACTCGGTACACGAGGCCCTTGCGGGGGGTCGGGGAGGAGGCTCACCTGGGGGCAGGTGCAGCTTGTACAGTGCCTTGAGCTTCTCTGTCAGGTCCCCGTGGTACAGCCCACCTGCACAGGGAGGCCAGTGAGGAGGCCTGCTTGCAAGAGGGCACCAAAGCCCCCCGGCCAGTCTGCACTGGAGCCCCTCCCCTTCCCAGCCGGACTCTCCTGGACAGGTCCTTGGAGCCCCAGGCCTCCCACTTGCCCCGGAGCTTTGCCCTTCTCAGGGTCGCCAGACCCACGCTGAGCAGCCCTGGCCCGGGGGAGGTGAAGTGGAGGGGAGGACCCCACGGCACCCCCACATGTTCCCAGTGGGAAAACTGCCCTTTCCATATCAGGGGTGCTGTTGCAGGGGGAAGACTGGCTGGGCTGGCATCTGGAGGCCTCTTGAGGAGGGGCCCTGGGGCTACTCACTCATCCCCATCACGAACTCCTTGAAGTTGATCAGAGAGTCCTTGTTTTCATCCAGGAGCCGGAACATGCGCCCGGCCAAGACTGGCGTGTGGGCGCCGCAGGCCCAGGGCGTCAGGCTGGCGAAGAGCTCTCGGAACTGGCTTGCGTCAATGCGGTACTGCTCCAGGTAGGGCAGGCTGGGGTCCCGATGCACAGCTGTGGGCCGGCTGCCCCCCCAGTACTGACTTGCCAGGTGCTTGGCCTGCAGGCGGCACAACGTGGTGAGACGGCCGGGCCTCCCAGCGCCCCGGCGCTTAGGACCGCCCGGCTGGTCAGTGTGTCCTCCCCCCTCCGCTGTCCCGAGTCCGCACAGTCCCGGGGCTGGGAGCACCGGGCCCGACCCAGCATCTCCCAGAACCGCCCACACGAGCACCATCAGCCTCTTGCTGACAGACGCAGGAGCGGAGACACAGCCCAGGGCTGCTGGCCACAGCAGGTCACAGTGGGGAGAGGCGGCACTGCCTGGACCATTCCCACCGTAAGGCTCAGGTACGGCTGCCAAACCAGAGGCCACGGGGAACCGACAACAGGCGGTCTGGACTTAGCTGTTTCTGCCTGCTCTTCACACCTGTTCCCCTTCTTCTGTTAACAGCACCCGAAATTTTTTGGGAGAGCCCCTCCTGTCCACATCAGGCCGTGGGATGGGCGCATGGCCTAGATTTGGCTCAACAATAAACACCCTCCTATAGCCACAGCACCTAACCTGAGTTAGTCCAACAATTAACCCTGGATTTTTTGTTAAAACCACTTGGAAAGAAAAGGCTCTTTCCCCTGAGAGAGCGGGATGACCCTGGAGCTGCGGACGACAGTCCTGCCATTCTGTAGGAAGACCAGTCCAGAGGACATCTGAGGTAGGGGAACTTGGCAGTATGTTTAAGCCCCTTGATCCAGCCATGCCTGAAGCTGTGAATTCCTAGGCTTTCCAGTAACATGAACCAATGCATTCCCTCTTGTGTAAGCTGACTTGAGTGGATTTTCTGCCACTTAAGAAAGTGTCCTGCCGAAACTCCATGAAGGATTAAATTCTACCACATGAGGTTTGTGGCAACTGCATCTGAAGATGCTTTTAAATCAATTTCTCGGAGCACCTGGGTGGCTCAGTCTGTTAAGTGTTTGTCTTTGGCTCAGGTCATGATCCCAGGGTTCTGAGATCGAGCCCTGCATTGGGTTCCCTGCTCACAGGAAACCTGCTTCTCCTTCTCTTCCCTGCTTGTGCTCTCTCTCTAATAAAAATCGATTTCTCCTCTGGCAGGAGCTTGCTGCACCAAGGATGCACTTAGGGGACTAGGATGGGGTATTGGGCCTGCCCTCGCTCTTGGCTGTCACCTTAAACACCATGTAAAGGTCCTCCAGCTCTTCAATTGAGAAACCAATGTCCCCAGGTATAGCTCGGACCTAGAAGAAAAGAGAAACAGCGTGTACTGACGGATTCTCAAGTTCCAGGTCTCTGAGAGAATCCCCACGGGACAAAGGCTAACACAGACCATCCTGGTGAGGTTGCCGGCTGGCCAAGCCCTCGACGGCAGTCCATTCAGGGAAGGAGGTATGGACCACACGCTTATCCCTGGTCACCCATCCCGCCACTCAGTCCACACTCTCCAAGGTCCTTCTTGGTGAGCGCTGGGGGGGCCTTTCTGTCCTGAACACCCAGTCAGGGACACAAGGTGAGGGGCAATCCTGTAGTGACTGCCATCTGGATCCTTGGAAAGACTCTGGCACTGGCTCTCTGGAAGGTGTCCTAGAACTTCCCAATAAATGCTCTCTCCAGAGTTGGGGAGGACAAAGGCTTATAGCAGAGGCACAGTGGGCTGGATAGGTGGAGGGTGGCCGAGCGCCGCTACCCAGGGGCAGGGGCGAAGCCAGCAGGCTGCAGGGTTCAGCCCACAGCAGGAAGACTCTTGGCCTTTAGGCGCTGGGGGGGTCAGAGAAGCTTCGCAGTGACCAGCCCAGGAGCAGAAAACAGTGACCAGGCCTCTCCCACTTCCTCAAATTTGCACCTTCACTCCTGGATTCCAGTCCCACACGACTGGACTAGGGGGCTCTGTACCTGGCCATGTGGGCAGGAGCAGCCCACCTGGGTCACGACCCCCGCCCCCCCCCCCTCCCCCAGCAACCTGCAGCCGTCAGAGCCCAGCCCCGTCCATACCACGCTCCGCTTGGCTGTGTCCTCCAAGGACTGGATCACTTTCAGCCTCTGTTTAAACCGCATCTGTTCGATGTCGTCAGCCCTCAGGCTGCTGAATTTCTACCGGCCGGAGGGGACTCAGTGAGATAAGGCAGAACCACAGAGCAGAGAACTGCCCCAGGCACGGCCGCCCACCCCCACAGGCCCAGCTGGGGCAGGCCGGCCAAAGAGCCCCAGAGGGTGCTGACCTCATAGGACACTCTCAGGAGGTCGAAGATGTCCACTTCTGCTGGCGGGTCATCCCCACTAGTCAGCAGGGCATGGAGGTGTGGGACAGGAGGAGAGACACTCTGCCTGTTGACCACGTTATCCAGGTATCTGCAAGGGTTAAAGGACAGAAGGCTGGACCCCCACAGGCAACGGGGGCTCTCTCCTACTACGTGACGTGGAGGGACCTGATCTGCCTAGACTCCCAATCAGGAAGCGAGGGTGCTGAGGACGGGGCATCCTCCAGGAGGGCGGGCAGAGGCATGCCCAGGAGGGTGCCCTGGCAAGTCGGGGGTCCCCCTGGAGGCAGGAGAGAGGCCTCACCCCTCATGAGGCCTGAGCACTAACTCTGGGAAGCCAGGCTGTCCTCTGGGGGTCCCTTGGGTCGGGACCCTTTTTTTTTTTTTTTTTTTAAAGATTTTATTTATTTATTTGACAGAGAGAGAGAGATAGCAAGAGCAGGAACACAAGCAGGGGGAGTGGGAGAGGGAGAAGCAGGCTTCCTGCCGAGCAGGGAGCCCGATGTGGGACTCGATCCCAGGACCCCGGGATCATGACCTGAGCTGAAGGCAGACGCTTAACGACTGAGCCACCCAGGTACCCGGGTTCGGACCCTTTTTAAGCCCAGACCCTACCACACCAGGAGAAAGGTCTGTCCCAGTGGGAGGGATGACAGGGTCCTGGGTTGGCTCGGCGGGCAGGCGGCAGCATTCCTGGCAGGCCAGGGTCTCTGGGAGTGTTCCAGGCCAGGTGAATATGCACACACGGCCAGCAGGACCCTACAGAGCTCAGGGCCTGGGCCAGTGTGAGGCTGCGCCGGGGACCCTGGATGGGGGGGGACTCAGCTTCTCCGTCCAGAGAACCATGAGTGCACGGGGAGTCCCAGGGTCAGATTCTGAGGAGAAAGAGCCCTGTGGGCTACTGCTGGCTGGGACTAGAGCAGAGGGACTGTGGGCGGCACAGAGGCGGTGGGGGTGGGGGGAAGGGGCTGGATCCCAGATAGTCTGCGAGGGCTGGATGTGGGGACCTAGGGGGCAGGTGGTGGCCCATTCAGCTGTGAGAGCAAGCTGGCGCGGGCCCCTCCATCTAGGTGACGGTGACGGGGAGGGGGAGGGATGTTGCTGAGCTGGGGAGAGCAGCGTCAGGACTGCTCGGAGACAAGAGCAGGATACCCAGTGTCCGCTAGGGGCTGGACTAGGAGGCTCCGGCTGCCGCCCCCCTGCCCCCTCCCGGGTGCTCGGGCCCATTTTATCGGCTCCCAGAGCTGTCAGGACCCAGGGCTGTTTAGCTGGCACGTCCCACCAGGAAGCCTCTCTCCTGCACCGCCCCCCACCGAGTGTTCGCGGCGGTGCATGCTGAGCGAGGAGTGCCCAAGGCCGGAGATGGGCTGGGCTCTGCCATCCACGGGGGCGCCAGCCAGCGGCCTGGCGGGAGGAGGGGGGCCGGCTCGGTCACCTGCCCAGGACGGTCATGGCCTCGCCCTCGTCGCTGCAGCCCAGCAGCTGCTCCATGTTGGCATCCAGGATGGCCAAGGCCACCTGCAGGATCACCTTGATGCCCTCGTAGAAGAAGCAGTCAACGATGACCACAGCGCTCTCGAAGGGCATGACGCTGAGGAAGAGGGTCAGGAACCAGGACAGGGAGATGCTGGAGATCACCCCCAGGTCCTGCATCTTCTCGGACAGCTGTGGCAGGAAGTCTCTTGTGAGCTCCTCGAAGATGCCTTGGTCCACCAGGGCCCCTAGAGAGAGGACGAAGAAGTCTGAACGCCGGGCCCACGCCTCTGGCTTGGGCCCCAGGGTGGGTGTGGGGAGCCCACCTGATCCCCGGCCAGCTCCGCTCACTCGCAGGGCTGGAGGAAACGGGAAACAGTGTGCGGGTTTCCCTCTACGGCGTCCAAACCACTGTGTGAAAAGAATACTTGCCCCCACTGTGCTTGGATCTGCTTTTGGGGAAATACAAATCTCTCCCTTCTAGAAGTGTCTGCCGTGTGTCCTGCCCTGAAGCTTGTGAACAGATGTGTGATTATAAAGGACCCCGAGAGAGGGAGACCCCCAGAACCAAATGGTGGGGGAAGGACATCTCAGAGCCACAGACTGAGTCACGTACATAATTAAGTATGTTTGCCAACACATCTCCACTTAATCACGCAGACTCTACGGGCTGCCGTTCCTGGTTGCTGAGGCCGGGTGACAGGCACCCGGGGATGTATGGACTCCCTGCCCTGGCTGCGATATGGAGATCTTGCACAGTAAAAAGCCTTGCGGAGAGTTATAGGAGCGAGAACAGAGGCCCCAGGCCTCTCACTGCCGGCTCCCGGGGAGCTGCATGCAGTCTGGGCAGACGGCCGGGAGTCTGCGTTGGGTCTCCACCTTCTAGCTGCGTGCTGATTTCTCAGCCTCCTCATCTGGGGAATGGGGACCGTGAGTGTCTGCAGCCCGCTGCGCATCTGAGAGGCTCTGAGAGCTCACCCGTGCAATGTGCCTGGTGCGGAGGCTGGCCCAGGGAGAGCCGCCACCCCGCGGGGAGCCGTGGGGCCCCAGCACTCACCCACCACCCTGGTGTTGTAGTAGTCGGGCAGCGTGCGCTCACAGAGGGCCACCAGCAGCCAGAAGGCCTCCTCCTCACTGCCATAGAGCAGAAGCACGGACGTGACGATGTTCATGGCCTGTGGGCACAGAGACGGCAAGGGGGAGGCTCACGGGGCTGGGCTGCCAAGTAAGACTGCCCCGTGCCCCCAAGGGGCCTGCATGGCCTCACTCTCCAAGCAAGTCCCACAACGACAAACTATCCCACCCAACTCCAGGCCATTTGCCAAAAGGCCATTTGCAGGAAACCAATTTGACAAAAACCATCAGCCAGACCCCTCCCGTTGGGCCAGTGGGCACTTGGAAAGCCGAGAGGGAGGGTATGAGCATGTGGCCCTTCTTCAGAGCGGTTTCTGGTGTTGGAGGTGTGACAGGGGGCCAGGCGGATGGGAACGTGAGCCCCATGCAACAGCTACACGGCTGCAGTGAAACGGGGGGGGGGGGGGGGGGGGCGGCGCACAGCCTGAGCCGATAGCAAGGCTTCTCAGAAAAAGCTTTTGCTGGCGGAGCTTCTCTTAAAAATTCTCTAAAGCCAGCACACGGACTTGCCCTGCCCCGGGAACAGGTCACGCAGAACACTGGCCGTACGGAAAGGGACTTCAGAGGGGGCGGCACGCTTCTGGGAAACCCAGACGTGGGCTCCGGGAAACAGAACGCCATCGGACTGGGCCGGGGAAGTGCCCCCCGGATGTAAAATCGGATGCTGCTGGAAGTGCAACTTGAAACCACGATGAGATGCCACCTCACGCCAGCAGGGTGGCTACTGCCCACGGACCGGAGAGCCAGCGTGGCAAGGGTGGGGGGCAAGTGGAACCCTTGTGCATTGCTGGGGGGGCACGTAAAATGGTGCCGCCGCCGTGAACAGCACTATAGGGATTCCACACACACAAAATGGAAGGTCGGATCACCACACGGTCCAGCAGTTTCACTTGTGGGTACGGACTCAGGAGAAATGAAAGCCGGGACGGGAACAGACACCGCACGTGCCCGCTCACGGCGGCGCTCCTCACAAGAGCCCGAGGCAGAAGCCACGCAAGCGTACAGCTGAAGATGCACGGGTGAACCGAGTGTGGCCTATACGCGGAGGGCAATACGGTTCGGCCTTAAAAGGGGAGAAATTCTAACACAGGACGCGACAGGGACGAGCCCCGAGGACGCTGCGCTAAGGGAGTAAGCCGGTCACCAAAAGGCGGATCCTGTGCGACTCTGCTTCCAGGAGGTACAGAAGGCGGGCAAATCCGTGCAGAACGGGGAGCAGCAGGGGGGATGTCTGCAGACCCTCAACACCCAAACGCCCCAGCCCCCGGCCGCGGCACACAGAAGGCAGTATGTGCTATGGGGGGACGTGAGCGGTGAACGCTGTCCCTAGGTACAGCTCTCTTGGGGGTCAGGCTTTTCCAGGGGGCACAGGGCACAGTCACTCAGGCCTCTGCCGAGCAAGCCACTGGCAGGAGGTGCGGCCTCTAGGCCCGGCTCGCCCCCTTTACCTGACAGTAGCCGATGGTGGGGTTTCGGAAAGCATAGGCAGTCAGCACCCGCCGGAGGGCAGCGATGCCCAGCTCGTTCTGGAAGGCGGGGTGCTCGGGCATGGAGCGGTGGAGGTCCCGCTCGATCTCCTCCGTGGCCAGGCTGGACTTCCCCGTGGACTTCTCCACCAGGTCAGCATAGTAACCAGGGTGCGTCACCATCTCGTTCCAGGCCCCTGTGGACACACAGCTGGCAGCCGTCTCCCTTGCCCTCCCCTCCCGCGGGGGCCCTGGGGTCCGTTAGGAGGCGTGAGGCAAGGGTTCCCTGGTGACCAGTCCTGGGAGGGGTCGCCCCCCCCGCCCCAGTTTGAATGGCCTTCTCGTGAAACTGTCCAAGTGGCCAAGGGCGTGCGTGCTGGCAGAGCCAGTCCCAAGGAAAGGAGGCCCGCAGTGGGAAGGCACCGTCTGGGCGACAGAGCCCTACCCTTGGTGTCTGCGCCCCAGGACGGTGCCCCCGGCTCAGGCCCCTCACCGCTGAGAGCCCCATTTTGGCCTTGGAAAGGGCTAGCAGCTCCTGTCTGGCTGACTCGGGAGGCCGGGTCAGGGGGGCTCTCACCCAGCAGCCCTGGGGGGCCGGGCCAACGCCGGGGCAGCTCACCAGAGAAGAGGAGCCACAGTTCCCCGCGGAGGCTCTCAGGGATGCCCTTCAGCACCAGCTCCCGCGTTTTGGCCGTGCGGTACATGCACACACCGCGCCCGTATTCAAAGAAGTGAATGTTCCACGACTCCTCTTTCATCTTCTCCTTGGCCTGGGGAAAAGCAAGCACTGGGTCTGGGTGTGCGCGCCGGGGCCCTCCTCCATCTGCGGCGCATGTCTATGAGAGCCCAGGCCGGGCGGGGCACAGCACCACCCCGAGGCAGCAGCGAAATGAGCCTCCGTGCAGAGGCCTAGAGTCTGGGGTGACCGGCCCTGCCCCGCGGGTCAGGCAGGGTGCCCCTGGACACTGTCCTTCGGGGGCCCGAGGACCTGAGGTGGCGTGCAGGCACGAAGCCCCCTCCCAGGCCCGGGTCCTGCATGGTGATGGGGTCCGCGCTCTGGGCTTACCCCCTTGGCCCCCAGGTCCTCCATGGGCGAGTTTCCCTGGAAGAGTTTAAGCAGCCCCTGCGATGCGGTCGGGGCCTCCTGCACGCTGGAGCTCTGGCGGCCCCCCAGGGGTGTGGTGGGGCTGGCGGGCTGATCTGAGGCCTCTGCAGGAGCTGGGGAGTGCTGAAAAACACAACACAGGAGGGAAAGCACCCGGTGAGTGAGCTGCCCAGAGCGGGGTCTCTGATGTGCAAGCCTGTCAGCTGTTTGAGCACGTGGCCCCCGGCCTCGGGATTGGCTCCGGTCGGGACTGTCGGGAAAGAGCAGCGGGCCCCACAGAGCCCAAGTGCTGAGCCACAAAGTGGAGCGGAGGTGGGGCGACACCGGGGCCAGACCGGCCCGCCCAGCCCTTTGCAGATGGACAGAGTCCTAACTGAGGCAATCGTCCCGCGGGAGCCCTTGATGACTGCTGAGCCAGGGAACGAGTCCTCTCCTATCCCCTCTCCCTCAGGCGACCTGTCCACTGTGCCCTCAAGGGCCCTTCCAAGAAGAAGGGGCTCCCACAGGGCTGGATGTTGCCCCCAGAGCTCCCCGAGTTTCTGTCTTCCTCTGGCCCCCACGTCTGGTGTGTGTGGTGCACCCCACAGCGGTCACATAACCTCTTGGCTCTGGACACTCGTGTCAGCTCAAGACTGGGTGCTGTGGCATCCAGCGAACTAGAACTGTGTGTGTGAGGCGGGCTCCCCGCCTGCAGACCATCTCTGCCACGGGCACCACGGGCTACTTCCCCCACGGGGCCTCGCCCTGAACAGGGCCTCGCGTGAGAGGGGGCCCCAGGTGGGAGCCCAGGGATCTGCTTTCCCACCGCACAGCCAGCTGAAGGGCAAGAGAAATGGACCGTGCAGTGGCTCGGGGAACGTGCCGGGGTGGGGGGCAGCATGGGGCTGGCGGAGGGAAGGAGGGATCAGGGACAGAGGTCTGCGGGGGAGCCCTGCCTTTCAGGGCTCTTCCCCTGGTTTTCTGGAACCCTCCCCTGGCAAACGCATCTCCTCAGGGGAGCCCTGGCAGCCCTGACCCTTCAGGCCCAGCGTGGCTGATGCGTGACATCCGTCCCCTGCTCGAGCACTGTCCCTGCGGCCTTCCAGGTGAGCTTGCCGTGGGTAATGGCCTGCGCAGGGAGCTTGTCTCGTCCCCTGGCCCAGGGGCTCAGGAGGGCCACAGCTGGTGCCTGTTCTCCCCTCGGCTCCCTCCCTGAGCACCCACCGGCAGGAACAACACTGCTCTGAGTGGACATTCGTCACTGGCTCCCTGCAACCCACTTCCCCTTCTGCCAGCAGCCAGCTCCCCATTTCTCGGGGGGGGGGGGCACATTTCTCTCCGCTCTTGGCTTGGCACTTTGTGGGCTCCACTGAGAACCAGGGTGAAGCCCTGAACTAATAATTAGCTGTTCCCACCCCAGGGCTCAGGGGGGCGGGGCTGGAGGCACTGTGTCACCTGGTCGCCACCGAGGACGTGCAGGGGTGACTCTGCAGGGAACGCTGGGATGAGCCGAGGATGCGGGGGTTGCCACCAGCATCCGGGTCCCACACACGGCCCGGGAACTAAGCCCTCCTGGCGGAAAGCCCAGTCCAGTGGGGAGGGGTCCCTGTGACGTCAGGCGGCCCACCGTGAGGACTTCTTGGCTTGTGGGCCAGTAAGCCCCACCTTTGCATGTCGTGCTCCAGCCTGGGTCTTGTCATCTCAGATCCCCCCACCGCCACCCCTACCCCGGCCACGGTCCCATCCTCCAAGTGGCAGGGGCAGGGGATGCTGGTTGGCTTCCTGCAGGACCTCACCCTCTCTGTGGTCCTTGTAAGAGAGCCCTCTTCTCGGCTGTAGTGAAGGGTCCACAGAGAGTACGTGTGAAACCCACCGAACAGTACTCTTTGAATATAAATGGCATATTGTATGTCAGTTTTGCCCCGGAGATGCTGTCTTTAATAAAAAGGCGGGGGGGGGGGTGGAGAAAGAAAGAAAAGGAAGAGAACTCTGCTAGGTCCCATCCACAGTCCATCCCTCTGCCCCCGGCTGGTGTTCCGGAGGTGGATTTTCATGACGAACTGCGCAGTCTGTGTGGGCACAACCCCAGACCAGACCGACATGGAGATTCTGCTGCCCGCCTGAGGTTCCCCAAAGGGACCGGGACACAGATGGACCTGCAGGCCCCAGAGCACCTCCGAGAATCAGGCTCTCAGTGCTGCAGAAGGGCACGGACTCCAGGGTGTGGCCTTGGCGACGCCGTCCAGTGTGACGGCTGCGTGCGAGACGGGGAGCTCACGGGCCATGCCGCCTGGGAGTCCTGCGTTTTCCTGGGCCTGTCCCTCCCGTGCCTGCAGGTGACCGCCTCACACATCCGTCCAGTGCAAACCTGCCGACCCACCTCCCCACCTCACCTCCTGCTCAACAGAACCTCTGGCCTCCTGCTAGACTGAGCGAGCGAGCGGGAGCAATCTGAGGCCCGTCGCGGCCACGGCCATCAGCCAGCCTTCCTGTGTCCGTGGCCCACAGGCCCAGCCTTCCACCTCTGGGACGGGGACCCTCCTCTAGGCGACTGCCCCCGCAGTGGGTCCACGGACGAGATCCAGCGGGCGCCGTCCCTACAAACCCTCCTCGTGCTTCCACGGGGGGCGCTCACACACCATGTGCACTGAGCTGTCCACCTATGCTCCCTGCGCTTTAGTGTGTGTTACACCTCAACTAAAGTGACCCGTTCTGCTCGGCTGACCTTTATAACAAACTCCTCAAAAGAGTTGTTGAAACTCACTGCTTCCTTTCCCCCAGCCTGCCAGGAAGTACACCTTCTCGTTTTGGTATCTAACATCCAGCACCCCGGTCCGTCCCCCCAGACCCTGTCGATCCCTCCTGTGGGCAACGCTGAAATTCACGAGCGCGCCTCTTCTCGCCCTCCCTGCTCTCCCTGCCAATGTACAGTGATACACTTTCACTCCCAGGTAAGGAGGCAATCGATGAGCTTATTCTACTTTCCATGCCTTTTTTAAAAAAAGATTTTATTTATTTATTTGAGAGAGAGAGAGCAAGTGAGCACGTGCACGAGCAGGGAATGGGTAGAGGGAGAGGGAGAAGCAGACTCCCCGCAGAGCAGGGAGCCCGACGCGGGGCTCGATCCCCGGACCCTGAGATCATGACCCGAGCGGAAGCCAGAAGTTCAACCGACTGAGCCACCCGGGTGCCACTTAAAGCGGTTAGATTTCTTAAATTCCTCCATGTTCTTTACTTACTGCCTGTGGTCTTCACTCCTGAATCTTATTTTTCCCATATAAAATTCTTTGATCATGGTTTTTTAAAATTATATATCTTTAAAATGTTACTCTTGGGGCGCCTGGGTGGCTCAGTCGATTGAGCGTCTGACTTTTGATTTTGGCTCAGGTCATGATCTCAGGGTCCTGGGATCAAGCCCCACATCAGGCTCTGCACGGAGTCTGCTTGAGATTTTCTCTCTCTCTCGCCCTCTGCCACTCCCCCCCGCCCCCAGGGTTTTGTGCTCTCTCTCTCTCTCTCAAAAAAAAAATAAACCTTAAGAAAAAAAGACATCTCTGATGCTTATTTAAAAAAATTAAAAATAAATAAAATGTTACTCTGTATAAAATGTTGCTATCTAAAAGTCTGAACCTACTCTGATTTTCTTCTTTCATAAATGACTTGGGTCTTTTTTGACTGGTTGCCCCAAAGATTTTTTTTTTTAATCTTTAGTTTTTACTGCATTCTGTTAACAATATTGACTATTCTGGACTGGTTTTCCCAGAAGTACGACGTGCCCTTCCACCATGCACAGTCAAGTCTTTTTACGCTCAGAAAAGTTTTCTCGATTGGTAGTTTCTATCAGTTGTTATTCTACGCTCTTCGGTTTTCTGTTTCTATTATTTTACGGTCTTTGCTATTCTACGCTCTTATACATAAGTTGGATCTTCTTTGTCTGACTTCTTTATCACAGCTCCTGACCATTTTTTTCTCTTTCTTGTTTGGCCCTCCCTTGACCCCCATCCCTTCCTTATCCCTTCAAGTCTATTCATTGTTGTGTTCTCCTTGTGCAATACTTAATTCTGAAAAATTTCTCCTGAGTCCCATCAACTCTTTTCTGTTGACTGGTCACTTTGTTTCTGAGCTTTCTAAAAATTTTTATTTATACCATTCTTTAGTAGTTTCTATTATTTTTTGAATTCTTTTTAGATCATTTTGAAATATTAGGGTGTGGTTTTCATCTGCTTTGGGGGAATACTGTTCTGATGGACTTTCATTGTCTGTGGAAGGTTACCTGGTTTGTTTTTTTCCCCTATGATACCTTTGTATGGGGTGTGATCATAATCCTCTGTTGCTCGGGTTTAAATGACATGAATTCTTCTGTACTTTCGGGAGGATTATGTACGTGTTGGGAAGAGGTGGGTCAGGGTAGCTTTCCACACTGAACATCTGGGGACCCGTCTTCTGCTGCACCTCTCAGCGTATCCCCCTCCTCTCAAGATTTCCTATCCGTTTTCTCTAGTGTCAGAAGCTTCTCTCCCCCCCCCCCCCCCCCCCGGGTTCCTGCCCTGCTCAGTCCAGGTCTTGTTTTCCTCAGGGAGGGAGGGCTCTTTCCTTTTGGGGGTTGTGGTGGGTGTTTCAGATCCTCAGGGCAGTGCGCCGCCCTGAATTATCTGATCTTCCCTCCCTCCTTATGTTTGGTTTGCTTATCTGTAGAGTGGAGCTGAGAAATGTCCCCAGGTCACTGGCTGTATCTCAGAGTCACCTGCCGAGGCTTCTGTTCAGTGAGCAGTCTCTCTTGGGGGTGTGGGGAGGTGTTTTATGGTGGTTTCTGGGTTCCCTGGCTCTTGGGACTGTCAGAACCCCTTCACTCTTCCCTTTACCGCC
This sequence comes from Halichoerus grypus, assembly GCF_964656455.1. Taxonomy (NCBI): domain Eukaryota; kingdom Metazoa; phylum Chordata; class Mammalia; order Carnivora; family Phocidae; genus Halichoerus; species Halichoerus grypus. The sequence continues at coordinate 144,534,683 of NC_135713.1, read as the reverse complement.
TCCGCACAGCTGCTGAGTCTACGTCCGTTTAGAGTAACGCTACAGTTGGTGGTCTGACCCTACCTCGTCGTCGTCTGGGGTTTGTGGGACACCCTTCCCACCTGCCTTTGTTAAAGTTGGTCTGGGCCTTTTCCTGAGGAGAGTCGGTAAGATTTAAAAATTACCCTGCTCCCACCGCCTTGTCCCAGTTAAAGGCCCCTCCACTCAGGTTTTTCTTCCTGTCTTTCCACTGAGCGACTCGGGTCAAGGCCGCCATGACCTGTGTTTGCTGTCTCCAGTAGCCGGGTCTCGGTGCTCGTAATGCTTGACCTCCGACATCATACATCCCAGCCTGCACTCTTCCAGCCTGCTCTCCCTGCATCTTCCCCGCGGCGTGAGATGGTGGTTGACCCTCTGAGCTGCACAGCCAACATCACAGATGACACCAGTGTCATCACCTTGTAAACCCCTCTCTTTCGCCCAGACCCAATACTGAATGTACGGAACCCATCCATGATCTCAGATCTACTTCCAGACCATGTCCTATACACTAACACTGAACAATCCAAGAAGGAAATTAACAAGACAATTCCATTTATGACAGCATGGAAAAGAATCAAGTGCTTAGGGATAAACCGAACCAAGGAGGGGGAGACTTGTAAGCTCAAGACTACAGAATATTGCTGAAAGAAATTAAAGAAGGCATAAATAAACGGAAAGACATTCTGTGTTCGTGGATTAGAAGACTTAACATTGTTAAAATGTCAATACTCCCCAAAGTGACCTACAAATTCAGTGTAACTCCCTGTCAAAATCCCAATGACTTTGTTTGCAGAAAAAAAAATCTATATTAAAATTCACATGGAATCTCAAGGGCAGGACCACAAATAGTGAAAACAATAGCCAAAGAGGATGAAACTGGGGGAGGGGGTCTCATACTTGTTGATTTAAAAGTCTGCTATAAAGCTGTACTGGCATGAAGACAACAGACCAACAGAACAGAACTGAGAGCCCAGAACTGAGCCTCGAATATGTGGTAAGTGATTTCTGACAAGGGTGCCAAGACTGTTCAATGGGGAACGGACAGAGTTTTGTAACAAATGGTGCTGAGAACCGGGTATCCAACTGCAAAATGATGAAGATGGACCCTTACCTCACACCATACATGAACATTAACTAAAAAATGGAACAAAGACATAAATGTAAGAGCTAAGGCTATAAAACTCTTAGAACAAAACACAGAGGAAAAGCTTTATGACTTTGGATTGGCAATCATTTCTTGGATATGACACTAAAAGCACAAGAAATGAAAGAAAAATAAACTGGACTACATAAAAATGTAAAACTTCTGTACATCAAAGGACACAATCATCAAAATGAGAAGGCAATCCATGGGAACGAGAGAAAATATTTGCCAATTATATATCCGATGGGTTAATATCCAGAATATATACAGAGCTTCTACAACTTGACAACAAACAACCCAACTCAAAAAAAAAGGTGAAGAACTTGAATAGACATTTCTCCAAAGAAGCTGGACAAACGGTCAATAGGATATGAAAAGATGACCAATATCACTGATCACTGGGGAAATGCAAATCAAAACCACAATGAGATACCACTTCACACCCATTAGAATGGTTATTGTAAAAAACCTGGAAGATAATACGCGTTGGCAAGGATGGGGAGGAACTGGGACCCTTGTGCACTGCTGGTGGGAATGTGAAATGGTGCAGTCACAGGGGAAGAAGGTATGGCAATTCCTCAAAACATTAAACACTGAATTACCCATTGACTTCTTGCCAGCAATTCTACTTCCGGGTATCTCCCTCTAAGAACTGAAAGCAGGGTCTTGAAGAGATGTGTGTACACCTACATTCATAGCAGCATTATACAATAGCCCAAAGGTACAAGCAACCCAAGTGTCCCTCAAAAGATGGACGGTGGCGCCTGTTAAGCATCAGACTCTTGATTTCGGCTCAGGTCATGATCTTAGGTTTGTGAGATCGAGGCCCGCGTTGGGCTCCATGCTGAATGTGGAGCCTGCTTAAGATTCTGTCTCTCCATCTATCCCCCAGGCCCCTGCTCACGCGCTCTCTCTCTCAGAAAAAGGATGAATGGATAAACAAATATGGTATACGTCTACAGTGCGATATTATTCAGCCTTAAAATGGAAGGAAATTCTGACACTGCTACCATGAGGACAAACCCTGTGGTTGCACAAGAGGTGAATGGACATCGCGCCACTGAACTGTATACTTCAAAATGGGTTAGATGGTGGATTTCATGTTATGTGACTTTTACCACAATTAAAAAAAAAAAAGGACATCCTGAATTTGACCACTTCTCATGAGCTCCACTGCTCCTACCCTCGACCAAGGCTCTAACGTTCCATGTCCTGATTACTTTAGCAGCCTTTCCACTCCTGTCTGCTTCTACCCGGGCCACTCCCTAGTCCAGCACTGCCCAAGGGACACAGAATGAGAGCAGCATATGTAATTTAACCCGTTCTAGTAGCCACATTAAAATACAGGAGAGAAATTGGTGAGATGAGTTCTAATAACAGATTTTATTTAATGCACTCTAGCCAACATATGGTTATTTCAACATGGAATTACTATAGAAAGTTACTGAGATCTTTTATGTTCTCTTTTCTCATAGTACACGTTCGACCTCTGGCGCGGAGTTTATGCCCATGGCACACTGCAGTTTGGACCAGCCACGTTTTCCAGTGCCCAACAGCTACGTGCAGCTCCTCTGCTGAGCAGCTGTGCCTCTCACCCGTTCCCAACCTGACAGGCCAGACTAATTCTATTAGAACATGCACAGATCGTGTCCCTCCTCCGGCCAGAACTCGCCAACGGCTTCCCATCTCACTCAGAGTCAAAGCTGAAGTGCCGACAAGGCCCACAGGCTTCCATGATCTGGCTTCCTGCTTCCTTCTAACTCACCTTCTGCACTGGTCTTCACTTGCCTCTGCGGCTTGTGCCAAGCAAAACCCCACCTCTGGGCCTTTGCACCTGCTATTCCCTCTGCCTCCAACACCCTTTCCCCAGGTACTTCATGGCTTGTTCCCTTGGGAGCCCCTCCTTTCCCCTGATCCCTTTATCCTGCTCTATTTTTATCCATAGATCTTATCACCACCTGCCATACCTCAGATGTTTGTTTGCTTATTGTCTGTCTCCCACTAGAATATAAGCTCTGTCTAATCTGTTCACTGCCCTATTCCCAGTGCCTGGGATAGCACCTGGCACCTAATGGAAATGCAATAAAAACATCTTGGGGGGGACACCTGGGTGGCTCAGTGGGCTGAGCGTCTAACTCTTGGTTTCAGCTCAGGTCGTGATCTCAGGGTCGTGGGATTGAGTCCCACATCAGGCTCCCTGCTCAGCGCAGAGTCTGCTTGTCCCTCTCCCTCTGCTCCTCCCCACCCCACCCCCCCGGGCTCATGCTCGTTCTCTCTCAAAATAAATAAATAAAATCTTAAAAAAAGCCCCCAAAACTATGCTGGGTGAACAGTGAGCGTTCAGAAGGGGCCAGGGGTCTATGCTTACTCTGGCCTGGTAGGCCCTGTCATTTGTCGTGTTGGGCCTCATGAAGGCAGCTCAACATTCTTTTCACCCAACCTAAACTCACTCTCTCTTGAAATCCCAGATCAAGCCCAATTTCCTCTAAGAAACCTTCCTAAATGTCTCCAATGATCAGAGTCTGTCCAGCCCCTTCCCATCCTTCCCTATCTACTTACTGAGCATTGACTACGGGGGTGGAAAATATAAAGGCCTCCGTGGGCCAGACCAGGTGGGGCTTTGGGGAGCTGGAGGGCATGTGCCACCGCTTGGCTCCAGGGCCACCTGGCGGGAGTGTGGGCCCCGTAATGCCAGGGTTGCTAATTTTTCCAGAGAAGCCAGATATGTGGATTTTTACATGGACTCTTCTAATCATGAAGTGTTTTTGCAAACTCAGATTGACCCACAGCACACATATCTTGTTATACCAGGAAGTAATCAAATATGGCCATGGCTGTGCCAACCTCAGTGAGCTCCCTCTGGTCACAGATGGACTGAGGGGAATAACTGTCATGGACCGAAACAGCTGCCTAAGTCTGTAAGTTCATAATTATAATGACAAAACGAACATCACAAATGCCTCGATCATATCTGGAGGATACTAGAAATGCAGCTCATCGTTTTAACAACTGGTGAATAAAAGCAGGGGATAGGGGCGCCTGGATGGCTCAGCCGTTGGGCGTCTGCCTTTGGCTCGGGTCATGATCCCAGGGTCCTGGGATCAAGCCCCGCATCGGGCTCCCTGCTCCGCAGGAAGCCTGCTTCTCCCTCTCCCACTCCCCCTGCTTGTGTTCCCTCTCTTGCTGTGTCTCTGTCAAATAAATAAAAAAAATAAAAAATAAAAAAATAAAATAAAAGCAGGGGATAAAAGATTTCATTTGCCTTTCCTAGGTGAACTATGCCTCAGTAGCGAAGTAGTTGATGAAGGGGGTTCTCTCTAGGGACATATTCCAGGCTCATCAACAGAAGGATTGACAGTAGACTGCCGCCATCTTGCAACCCCTGATCTATGCAAAGCCCATCAGGGACTGAGAACAGTACATGACAGGATGACCGGGTGTTGTATATAGCTCTTGGTGGAAGTACATAGCTCCTCAATCCCACGTACAAGCAGACTCGCCCCTAAACACGCAAACAACTGAACCTGAATCTGATCTGGGTCTCACTATTCAACCACCAACCTACAGGAGACAGGGGACAGAAGAATACTGTAAACGCCTCCAGAGGGATGCCAGCAGGCAGAACCAGACCGTGAGACCCTCTACAGCACAAATGACCCCGTTCCTTCAACAAAATGCCGCAAGAAGAAAGAGAGACGGAGCAGACATCTCCAGATCAAAAGGAATTTAAGAGACATATTGACTGACCACATATGACCTATGTGTACTTCAATGCCAATGATGCTCAGACAGTAAAAAGTACATCTACGTTTGGGGAAACGCGAATACAAGTACAGTTGACCACTGAGCAACCCGGGTTCTGGATGCGCAGGCTCACTTATGTGTGGATGTTTTGGATAAACACAGCACTGTAAATGTATTTTCCTTCCCTTAAGATTTTATTAATAACATTTTCTTTTCTGTTACTGTTAAGAATACGGTATATAATACATGTAACATACCAAATCCAGGTTAATCAGCTGTTTATGCTGAGTAAGGCTTCCAGTCCAGGGTAAACTCTTAGTAGTTAAAGTTTTGGAAGAGCTAAAAGTTCTACGTGGATTTCTTTTTTTAATTTAATTTTATTTTTATTTTATTTTTAAAGATTTTATTTATTTATTTGAGAGAGAGAATGAGAGAGAGAGAGAGAGCATGAGAGGGGGAGGGTCAGAGGGAGAAGTAGACTCCCTGCCGAGCAGGGAGCCCGATGCGGGACTCGATCCTGGGACTCCAGGATCATGACCTGAGCCGAAGGCAGTCGCTTAACCAACTGAGCCACCCAGGCGCCCCTCTACGTGGATTTCTGACTGCGTGAGGGGTTGGCGCCCCTAACCCTTGCATTGTTCAAAGGTCAACTGTATTTGATATTAAGGAATTACTGTTAATTTTGGTGTAATAATGATATTGAAGTTAAGTCTTTAAAAAGAGGGTCTTCCCTCCTCCAAAAAAAATCCAGGTCTTTCCCTGTAAAAATCCCTGAAAGACTGAAGATTGACCAGAGAAGTACCAGTAAATGAACCGACGCTGGATAGGCCTCGACTATGGCAGAAGTTCCTGTGGGATGGAAGTGAGGCTGGCTGGTCAAGCCCGAGAAGGTTTCTTACATGCAACGGGGCTTGAGGCAGGCGGGGGTGCTCAGGAGGACTGGGGGGCCGCGGCGGGGTACAGAGGGGCCTGTGAGCTCGGGCAGCACGTGTGGCCGGGACACCCACGTCGGGCTAGGTTAGGCTCGCCATCCTGCACCCAGAGGGGGCCCTCCCACCTGAGGCCACGGCAGGCACCAGCATGGAGGCTGATGGCCGCCCGGGCTCTCCTCCTGGCCCTGACCGCCCCGCCCCACCGCTCCCATGGGGGCCTCTCACCTCCGGGGCTGGGTCTGCGGTGCTGGCTTTCCTTCCCCCACCGTTGCCTCCTGGCTGCTTGGACGGCATTTTCTGGAGGAAGTCAGAGATCCTCTGAACTAAGAAATCGCGGTCTTTCAGGTTGGCGAACAGGAAGGTCATTTTGCTCTTGGTGCTAATGGACAGGGGGCTGGGCAGGACACTGGAGCTGTCAGCTTTTTCGACAATGGTCACCTGAGAAGGCAAAGCGAGCACTGGGGGTGGGTGTCTGGGGATGGGAAGCTGACCGGCCCTGGGTGTGTGGGAGCACAGTGGCCTCACGCAGTTCTCTCCGGGCCAAGGGCACTGGCTGGGCCCCACCGCGTTCCCGTGCTGAGTCTGCCGCTTATCGCCATGGGACTCTGAGCAAGTCACCTGCACGCGCAAGCCTGGCTTCCCCCTGCTGATGGGGGCGGTGAGCCCGCCGGCCTCGCGGGACCACTGTGAGGATGATGATGCAGAAGTGCTCAGCCCCGCTGGCGGCCCATCCGGCTTCCCAAAGACGTCCAGTTACTCTCTTACTCTAAAGCACGGGGAGCAGCCCTGCCTGCACGCTGTCCTAAGCACCGGCTCCCCGGGTACTTGCCAACAGGGGCGTCCCGGGCCCGGCTCTGACCCTGAGGCGTGTGGGCAGCATCATAGGTGTGGAGGGTGCAGAATGGGCTTTCAAGGGATGCCTCTGCGGAGCCTGTGGCCCAGGGGGTGGACAGACAACAGACAGGCAGGGACTGGCCTGACACACGAGGAAAGGCTGGAGAAGCTGGGGCAAGAGCGAGCAGGGGCGGGCAACGAGTGTGTGCAGGTGTGCGTGTGTGTGCAGATGCATGTGAGCATGTGTGTGCACGTGTGCACACAGGTCTGCACGCACGTGAGCTAAGATCTAAGAAGGGGGGAACGGTCCACTGAAGGTCCCACGGGTCCCGGCGGGGCATCGACATGCGCTGACGGACATTCTCAACTACGCGGGGGGAGGGGACGAAAGGCTCAGGTGCAGGTAGCACCCTCCTGAGGGGGCGGCCGTGGACAGGAAGGGACGTGCGGGGGGGACGCGGGAACAAGGCCCGGTGAGGGTCCAAGCCAGCTTCTGCTTGCCAGCTGAGCCAACGGACAGCAGGAATGCTGCTTCCTGAGGCGGGGCGCAATGTCCGCTCTGCAGCCTGCTCTGAGGGGGAAGCCCTGTGAAGGCCCCTGGTGGGCACACTGGGGATCATTGGCACCAGGCCAGGGCCTCTGTCCTGACCCCAGAGCCCGAGTCCGTCCTGCTCCCCGCCTCAGCCAGGCTCTCTGCCATCAGAAACACCGGGATCATCGGGAGAAACAGAGCTGAGGCCTATGGAGACCTCTGCACCCACCCCCAGGCCTTGGCCCAGGACAGACTCACGGCCCAGCAGGAACAGGGAATGTGGGGTCAGGGGTTACCTGAGCCCTCAGCCGGAAGCTTCTGGAGCTGTGGCTCTTTTAAGTCCCTTGCCTCGGACTTGCCTTGGGGAAACGAGGCAGCACACAGAAGAACCCCCCTCCCCCGACACCTACCACCGCTGCACCCACAACTGGAGGGCTTTGTAAATGCAGGGGGGCCTCACAACTCCAGGCTGTTAATAAAATCAAGATACTGCGATCTAGGTTATAACTTAAGAACCTCACTGTGCTTCACAGAGCTGAACAGCCACTCTGCCCTGCTGGGCCACGAGGAAAAGGAGGCCTGAGGACCTGCTCTGACCTTCTGCGGGGGGGTCTGTCAGTGCTTTCCACCTTATGGGGGCCCTCTCCCTCACTTCCACACCCTTCACTGCAGCATAGGACAAACGGCCTTGCTTCCGTCAGGGTCACTGTGGAAGCCTAAGAAACCTGAGAAAAAATTATCTCTGACAGATGAGAGCCGTCCCCATCCCTGACGGGTGAGAGCTGACCCCTACCTGTGACAGGTGAGAGCCATCCCCATCCCTAACACAGGTGAGAGCCGTCCCAATCCTTGATGGGTGAGAGCTGACCCCTACCTGGACAGGTGAGAGCCATCCCCATCCCTGACGGGTGAGAGCTGACCCCTACCTGTGACAGGTGAGAGCTGTCCCCATCCTTGACAGGTGAGAGCTGACCCCTACCTGTGACAGGTGAGAGCCGTCCCCATCCCTAACACAGGTGAGAGCCATCCCCACCCCTGATAGGTGAGAGCTGACCCCTACCTGTGACAGGTGAGAGCCGTCCCCATCCCTAACACAGGTGAGAGCCATCCCCATCCCTGATGGGTGAGAGCTGACCCCTACCTGTGACAGGTGAGAGCCGTCCCCATCCCTAACACAGGTGAGAGCCATCCCCACCCCTGATGGGTGAGAGCTGACCCCTACCTGTGACAGGTGAGAGCCGTCCCCATCCCTAACACAGGTGAGAGCCATCCCCATCCCTGACAGGTGAGAGCTGACCCCTACCTGTGACAGGTGAGAGCCGTCCCCATCCCTAACACAGGTGAGAGCCATCCCCACCCCCTGATGGGTGAGAGCTGACCCCTACCTGTGACAGGTGAGAGCCGTCCCCATCCCTGACAGGTGAGAGCTGTCCCCATCCCTAACACAGGTGAGAGCTGACTCCTACCTGTGACAGGTGAGAGCCGTCCCCATCCCTGACAGGTGAGAGCTGACCCCCTACCTGTGACAGGTGAGAGCTGTCCCCATCCCTGACGAGTGAGAGTGGACTTCCAGTGGCCCTGCTGGAGTCTGAGTCACAGCCAAGGCAAGTGTCAGGAGAGGAACAGTGAGGTGGCCTCTGAGAGTGACATGGTGGGGCTGGTCAGGGGTCAAAGTCCTCCCAGCTAAAGCAGGCCTTTGCTAAAGTCCAACTGCTGGACCAGGAAGGCAGGCCTCAGGGACACTCACCCACAGGAGGCCTCTGGGATCTGCTCAGGGAAGCACAGGACTTTCCTGGAGTTACCTGAGCTCTCCCAGCATGCCAAACCCCAGCCTGTCTCCCCACCAGGTAAGGTGACCCCTGAGGCAGCATCCAGCTCACCCGCCTGGAGGGGCCCGGCACAAGGCAGGGGCTCAGGGAAGTTGCTGACTCACCACCGAACGCCGGGGGGCTGCCCTGGGCTGGCGACCCCCACCAGGTGCCGCAGCGGGTCAGGGCAGAGCTGGTGGGGGGACCGGGGGCTCACCTCCCGCAGGGGTATGATGAGGTGGCAGGCATCTTCCTCTTTGCTGGCGAAGCAGATGTAGTTGCTGGAGATGAACATCTGGCCAGGGATGTGCAGCTTGTTGAACGGGGTCCACAGGGTACAGCCCGTGTGGCCATCCAGACGCTCGTCCCTGGGCAGGCGGAAGGTGGCCCGGTAGCACTCATTCTTGGCTCGGGCGTCCAGGTCTCTGGGAAAGGCCGGGGGGTGGGAGGAAAGGGGACAGTAGTTAGGGCCAGTGCGCCTGCAAGCGGGCTTCCACGTGGGATTGGGCTCTTTGGGGTCCTCCCATGAGCAAGTCATGGCCAGGGGATCTCAGAGTTCAATAAAACACACACAGCAGATGGCCAGGTACCACGAGACACATTTGTAGGACCAGCAAACAGCATGCCCTGGAGCCCTGAGGGCTCTGGGGGACACCCAGAAGCTTGACAGGGTTTGACATGTCACCTGCTTGGTGCTGAGGGCGGACAGGGCCCTGGGGCCTGGAGGTTCCTACACCTGTCCCGCACACCTCTGCCCTGAGGTTGCTGTTGCCCGGGAAGACCCAGCCCCACCTGGACACCCAGACAAGGACCTCCTGAACTTAAACACGTGACTCTGTGGATGAACACAAAGGCAGGCTTGCCCGATGACCATGTGAGGCGGCCGCCTGGCACCCTGCTCCTGGCCCCCTTGGTGGCTCTTTCCTTGTAAACATCTCTTCCCCCAGCCGCACGGGGGCTGCCGGCAGCCTAAGCAGGGCCTGGAGGGCATACCCTGATGGATGGTGTCAAGTCCTGGCCCTTGCTTGTTTCCTTTCTGGAAGGTTCCAAAAGCACCCAATCAAAGGCATGGGGAGAGTGACATCCTTGGATGGTGCCCTCTTGTAACTATGTGCAACCAGCCCTTTTCTGGGGCCTTCCTCCCACAGGGCACCTGGAAGGGAGAGGAGGGCCAGCCCCTCCCACCCCAGGCGGCTGCGCACCGCTTCAGAGCCGAGATGTTTCTGTGTGGCCGGGCAGGCCGGGGCAGCGCCTTGTCCTCCAGGAAGCCCTCGCTGTCCAGCAGCTGCCGCATGGCCAGATTGGCCAGCTGCTCCATGAGCTTGAAGGTCTCGCCGATGTTGAGGAACATGGAGAAGAACAGCTCCTGGTCCCGGGTGTCCACACGGATGCTCTCCGGGAAGAGCAACGTGGCATTCTTCTCCAGCCTTGTGACGTCCACCCACTGGACCACCAGGCTCACTGGACACCAGCAGGGACACACAAGCCAGTGGGTCACACGGGCCGGAGGGCTGGACAGCACCTGTGCCCGAAACCCACTGGGAAAGCCGTGCCCCGAGGGCATCACGGACCGTATGCCACCCGCCCCCCGCCCGTGTCTGAGCCTGGCTGTGCTGGGACAGGGGCTCCACGAGGAGGGCCCGGGCCATGGGGGTCTCCACTGTGTCCCAGGCCAAGCCGGCACCCCGCCCTGAGAACGTCCTGGTGACTATCTGCCCCACAAATGGCTGAGGGACGACACAAATGCATGCGGGGAGGTGAGCTGGCGGGTACCCTGCCTGGTGAGGAGGTGCCAGGCGGGAGGAGGGCAGGGCAAAGGATGTGGCACGTGTGTGCACGGTGGGGCATGGCCTCGCTGCGCTCAGAAGGGCTGAAGCCCTGAGGGGCTCTTTCTGGGGGTGGCGTGGCAGCAGAGCGCGCCGGCTGCCCCTGGGAAGTCAGCCTTGTGCCCAGAGGCCTAGGGCTTCCCGCAGCACCACGTAACCTGGAGCCGCTAGGGGATGGCATCTGCCCTAGAATGTTCAACTTAAAGGAGGGAAGGGAGCCCCTGACCCATGGCTCTGGGAAGAACCAGGTTGGTGGACGAAGGAGGGCCAGGAGCCCCCAAGAGCCAGGTGCGTGCCCGCCTCAAGTCCAGGTCTCCTTGCTGCGGACCTCAGAGGCACACTGGGTTTCGGGGAGATCCCCCGGGGGGTGTGTGTGCGCGCAGAATATCGGGGGACCGCGCTGGAGGAAGCGCCTGAGGAACTCTGGTGGCCTGGAGAGGCGGGGACCGTTCTGGGGGCGGGGGTCTGGGGGCGGCTCACCTTCCTTCCCCAGCAGGAAGGAGTAGAAGCACAGGTGGTTGACGGTCAGGTAGAGCCAGCCCTGCCGGGGCACGCGGCCCTTCCAGAAGCTGCAGGAATAGTAGTTGACCAGCTTCTCCCCCTCCGGCATCCCGAACTGCTTCCGCATCTTCAACTCGGCCTCCTTGAATTTCCCAGGGTCCTCGTCTCCCTGGGGCTGCAGGTTCTTGTTCTCTTCCGCGATGATGCCCTGCAGGGGGATGAGGGGCCTGATTCCTGGCAGGCCTGGGGCGGGGGTGGGCAGGCGCTGCGACCCTGGACTCCTGGCCACTGGCCCCAGGGCCACAAGCTGGCGAGGCTGAGGCACGTGGTCAGACAGATGCCAGGCAGGTTCCCTCAACTCCTTAGCTAATAATACCTCAAGCATGGCTGCCTGGAAGTAGGGACTTTTAAAATAAACATTTATTTCCACGTAAAATTTCTGGAAAATATAATAAACATGCTAAAAACCCCACACAGTAGAGCAGTGTGTTCAGGAAGCACAGAGTCTCCCCCTTGCCCACTGTAGCCACGCTGCTGGTTTCCTGCAGGGCTACAGGCACTGATGTGCCTCTGAGCAAACACGTGGTTTTCTCTTTCCTTCTTTCTTTACCCAAATGGCATCCAGCTATGGCAATGTTCTGTAAAGTGCTGTTCTCACAACGGGGATGTTCTGTATTTATTTGACTTTCTCCCCTCTCCCTCAATATACCAGGGGCTCCTGCTTCTTGATCCCACCACAGACCAGCTGCAGGCCCCTCCCAGCTCAGGGCCCCCAGACCAGCTCTAGACCCCTCCCAGCCCAGGGCCCCCAGACCAGCTCTAGAGCCCTCCCAGCTCAGGGACTCCAGACCAGCTCTAGAGCCCTCCCAGCTCAGGGACTCCAGACCAGCTCTAGACCCCTCCCAGCTCAGGGCCCCCAGACCAGCTCTAGACCCCTCCCAGCTCAGGGACCCCCAGACCTGCTGCAGGCCCCTCCCAGCTCAGGGCCCCCAGACCAGCTCTAGACCCCTCCCAGCTCAAGGACTCCAGACCAGCTCTAGACCCCTCCCAGCTCAGGGACTCCAGACCAGCTCTAGACCCCTCCCAGCTCAGGGCCCCCAGACCAGCTCTAGACCCCTCCCAGCTCAGGGCCCCCAGACCAGCTCTAGACCCCTCCCAGCTCAGGGACCCCCAGACCTGCTGCAGGCCCCTCCCAGCTCAGGGCCCCCAGACCAGCTCTAGACCCCTCCCAGCTCAGGGACTCCAGACCAGCTCTAGACCCCTCCCAGCTCAGGGACTCCAGACCAGCTCTAGACCCCTCCCAGCTCAGGGCCCCCAGACCAGCTCTAGACCCCTCCCAGCTCAGGGCCCCCAGACCAGCTCTAGACCCCTCCCAGCTCAGGGCCCCCAGACCAGCTCTAGACCCCTCCCAGCTCAGGGCCCCCAGACCAGCTCTAGACCCCTCCCAGCTCAGGGCCCTCAGCCAGCTTTAGACCCCTCCTAGCTCAGGGCCCCCAGACCACCTATAGGCCCCACAGACCAGTTCTAGACCCCTCCCAGCTCAGGGTCCCCAGACCAGCTCTAGACCCATCCCAGCACAGGGCCCTCAGCCAGCTCTAGACCCCTCCCAGCTCAGGGCCCTCAGCCAGCTCTAGACCCCTCCCAGCTCGGGGCCCTCAGCCAGCTCTAGGGCCCTCCCAGCTCAGGGCCCCCAGACCAGCTACAGGCCCCCCAGACCAGCTCTAGACCCCTCCCAGCTAAGGGCCCCCCAGACCAGCTGCAGGCCCCTCCCAGCTCAGGGTCCTCAGACCAGCTGCAGGCCCCTCCCAGCTCAGGGCATGTCCATGCTGTGTTCTGCTAGCATCTTCACTGTCCTTTAGGAACGTGTGGCAGGAGGAACTGTCCCTACCAATGGGAATGAGCTGGCCTGGCTCACAGGGTTGGGATTCGGTTTGCTGGCCGACAGAACGGGACTGTAAAAATCACTGGACAGATTTTAAATGATTGAGTCCATAGTTTCAGGCATATTCGGGTTTCTTATTTCTTCCTGAGTCCCAGCTTCAGTTATATTACGTGGTAGGCCAAATAAGAGTCCCCCAAAGATGTCCACATCCCAAACCCCAGAGCCTGGGCATAGATTACCTTATGTGGCAAAAGGGACTCTGCGGATGAGATAAAGTACGGATTCTGACCCAGAGAGAGGGTCCTGGATTATTCAGGTGAGCCCAATATGTCATCACAAGGGGCCTTGTGAAGAGGAGACTAGAGGGTCAGAGCCATGAAGGGAATGAGAGGACACGAGTGGGGAGAGAGAGGGCGTGATCTGAAGACGCCACGCTGCCAGCATCGCAGGTGAAGGAAGGGGCCCAGACCGAGGAAGACCAGCGGCCCCTAAAAGCCGGAACCGGTGAGGAAACGGGCCTCCGGAAGGAGCACGGCCTGCCCACACCTGGCGTTCAGCCTGCGAGACCCGCTGTGGACTGCTGACTTCCAGAACTCCCAGATAACGGGCCTGTGTGAGGCCACGAAGTTTATGGGAACTTGTTGCAGCAGCGATGGAAGCGAATGCATCCTAGTGGGAGAAAGTGTCCGCACTGTCTAAACTCTTCGATTTACTCGTTCAAAGCTGTTCATGGCATCTCTCTCTCTTTTCTAAAACTCTGCTTTTTTATAGGTGCTCCTCCCAGTTCCTTCCCAACCCTGCTCATCTGAGGCCTCCTGCTTTGGTCCTGGGTCCCTTTTGCCACAGGTTTGTTTGTATCTTAGGTCGTTCCCTGGACCCGCTGCCTTTCTGCATTGTTCTCTAACAAGAGTCCCTTGACTATTTCCTTCTGATTTCCTCATTTCTGGGCTCAGACAGGCTAACTTACTGAACTCGACGCTTGGCTCATTAACGTCCTCTCCTCATAAGATTTAAGCCTTCGAATTTCCTGCTGTGTACTGCTTTCGCTACAGCCCACAAATTCGGATACGTAGGAGCATTCTGATGATCATTCTGTTCTAAATATTTTCTAATGCGCATTTCTTCTCTAACCCATGCATCGTGAAGTTTTTGTCCTGTTTTGTTGCTTGCTTTGTTTGGGTCTGGTGGGTAGGAAGCATTCACAACGTTGCTTCATCATTATTATTATTATTGCCCAGCTTGCTCACTGGGACAGTGGAGACTTGCCTCTGCTCTCCTTGCCTTTTCTCGCGGAGCCAGAAAGGCAATCGGGTCCTGCTCAGAGCCTCAAAGCCCACGGGGAGGAGCCAAGGAACTCTCAGCGCCGTCTGCCCACGTCTAGAAAGTTCTGGAGTAACAAAGTCACGGGGGCCTGCCCAAAGCAGCCCTGAACGGCTAGACTTGGACCCAGTAAGAGCCCTCTGAGAAACCTAATCTAAGGCAAAATCACCAGACAGAAAGAAGACGACACACGTGCGCATGCGCTCAGGTAGATGCTCATTACAGCGTGAATCAGCCCCCGAAGAGGAAAAGCCGAAGCATCTCTGCGCTATGGGTTTTGACACACGGCTCCAGTTTTCAGAGCTGTAACACACCCCACGGAGTGTACCACGCGTGACTTCGCAAGTCCCCTGAGCCCGACGCGCGCAGCGCAGGACTCAGGAGGAAGTGCTCGGTCAATGCCAGGCTAGCAAGTAGCACGGCTCTCATTTTGCAGAACAAACGGTGCTGCTTCCCCTCCCACCCTCGGCCTGTTTCCGCTGATGGTGCTGCAGGGAGCATCGTGGGACCCACGCGTCACTCTGCACGTGCGCCTACGCCATATGACCGACGCCAGGGAAGGGAAGTGCTGTGTCAGGGGGCACACGCAGTTGTAAGTCGTGTGGGTTTCCTAAATGAAATGTGCCTCCGGCTGGCCTAGCCCTTCCAGCATCTTCCTGTGATGTGAGCCAAGGGACTGGCCGTCAGCGGTGTGCGCCCACCTATTTGCTCTGAGGCCCTTTGCAGGGCACGGGAAGCCGGGGCTCCGCGTGGTCTGAGCCCGGCGCCAGCCTGGAGAGGCGGGGTCCTGCCTGGCAATGAGTTCCATCAAACGCCCCTTTCAAGAGCAGGAGGACAGGGTGCATGCTTGCCTTCCCCCTCTGCCAAAGGGAGATGTCTGCCGAGTGAATGAGATGACACAGGCCAACACTGCCCACCCGGGAACCGGAAGTGGAAGGGGGACCTTACGTGGATCTTGCCCTTGACGAAGGTGGTGATGTCCTCCTCATTGTCGAAGATGGACAGCGTCTGGAGTAAGTTACTTTCCAGCCATTCCCAGTGCTTGGTGATCTCTTTGCGGGAAGAACCTGTGGGGAGGGGGGTTTGGTGGAGTGAAGAAGAGGAAAATCGTTACAATCACAGGCCTTAAACGTAAGTTCAGAGGCTAATAACACGGATGACCTGATTTGCTCTACCCAGGAGACTGCAATCTTCAGGCTGCTTGCTGTTTTCCTTCTCGACGTTGAGTACAGGTAATGTAACAACAGTCACGCATGGTCCCGGTGAACCCGAAAGTAACTCTGGCAGAACCGCAGCGGGTCATGCGGAAGGAAGGCCCGCACCTCCGCTAACACCAAGACAGACTGACCACGACTTTCCTCTGTGTCCTTCCAGAAGCAGTCTATAGATCTGCCCGTTTGCCTGGTTGTCACGATGTTCCTTGGGGATAAAGGATTTCATGTGGTCTCTGATATACAGGGGACTAAGTGACTGCGGTCCTCCAGAGGATGCCTTCCTGCAGGACTCCAGGCCCCTGGCCGGCTGGTCTCCTGCTGGGCACGCCAGAGGCTCTCACCCCTCTCTCTGAAGCCTGCTGCAGCCACCCAGGCCTTTGCCTGCAGGCCCCTCCTCCCCATCCCTGCTCACATCCCAGCCCTGCCTCCTCCGGGAACCCCTGCCTGACCCCGTCAGCTTCTGGCTGGCCCCCAGTATCTGCCCTGCCTTGGAGGTGGTCCCTGGGCTCCTCAGGGAGGGACCCTGCAGGGCACAGCAAGTCCAGCGGTAATGGAAACACTTAGAGAAGGCAGTTCACCACCACTCCCAAGGGCAGGGCGGCTGTTTTCTCGCGCACCCCCCCTGCCCCCAGGAACTGGGAAAAGGGTCCCCCGGGAGGAGAAGCAAAGGGATAAGGGAAGTCTTCTGCCTGGCCTGCTTGCCCTGCCTCTCTGGGGTTTTCCTTGTGCCTGGCGGGGGCTTTGCCCTCAAGAACTGCTTTCTGAACAAATGAACACAAGAAGAAGGGGGAAGGGCCTGCCTCCTTCCAGCTGACCCAGGGTGGGACAGTTTATGGACTGAGAGTGCCCAGAAGGCCCAGCTGACCCCCTGTGACCCATGCCTGCACACTGGCCATGGAGGGAGCCCGAGCGAAGACACAAGACCAACATGGCTGTGGCCCACAGACATTTGTGCCCAGAGAATCAGGCACCCCGTCCTTCCCTGCCTGGCTACACTCTTCCACCGGCTGGAGACTCCGTCCTGCGGCCGTCCTGGCCAGGCCGGGTTGGGTCCCACCACCTCCTCCGTCCCCGGCTCGTTGCTCTGGCACATGTCACAGCCCAGCTGGGCTGGGTGAGGGGTGACTGTTTCTTTACCCTTACCCAAGGAGCTCACTGCTCTGACAATCAGTTCTGAGTCAGGGCCCTCCCCCTCCCCCGTGGGCCAGCGTGAGGCTGCCTCTGTGAAGGCAAGTAAACCCAGGACCGTACGACTTACAGCGAGCCATAACACACAATCCAAAGGACCCCTGCAGGCGCCTTCAAGCATCCATTAACGACCTTTCCCCCCATTTTTCTTTGGGCTTCTCACGTGGCCTCTTTTTCCTGGTGTACAGAGACCAAGGTCTAGCTGGTAGGAGAAGGGATTTCTCTCTTTCTCTCCTTTCTGCCAAGAACCCCCTTTTGAATTTGGAAGTTAAATCTGCAAGTGAGGCAACTCCTGGCAACCTCAAGCAGAAGAAATCTTGTCCACGCGATCTGTGCGGATCTGTGTGTGCTTTGTACAAATACTCACATGTGTGCATTTAAAGGAATTATTAGTTAGAAGTAACTCAGTCTTCATTTAGCACTAAGTAAACACAAACTGTGCCATCTTTGTGTTGGGTTTAGGGACTAAAAAGAATGTAATCGCTAATTATTATGAAGTGCTATTTCTGCTTTCAGACCTTTTTGTGGAGTCTCTTATTTACTTCTTAGAGAATCGTGGAGACAGTACCATTATTTTCATTTCACAGGAGGAAACTGAGGCACAGAGAGGTTAAGTAAGTGGCCCAGTGTCACAGAGCCGGGAAGTCACCAAACCACGATCCTAACCCAGGCTGCCTACCTTGGCCCTCCGGGAGCTGCCAGTCTAGGGGGACAGCCAGTGAGCCTGCAGTGTATAAGGTGCTGGTAAAGACAGGGCGAGTCTCAAGGAGCCAGAAGGAAAGGTGGCTGTCTGGGTCTGGGGAATCTGGTTTTCCATAGGAGCCGACACCTGGGCGGGGTCTCAACAGAGTGGGAGGCTGGGTGGCTGGGGGGCGGGGGGGATGCCAGGCACATGGATCGGGACAGGGGTGGCTGGGGACTTTGGGCCCTGTGAGTGTCTGGTCTGGCTGCAGGCCAGGTGTGACCTGAGGGGAGGACAGAAACGGAGGGGGGCTGACCCGGAAAGGCCTTCAGGGGCGGGCTAAGGAGTCGGGATGCACTGGGCAGGTGTGGGCATGACCACATCTGGTTTGGCAGAGCTGAAGGGGAGGGGCGTGCCCAGCAGAGGTCAGGGCAGAAGCTGGAGCAGCTCAAAGCGTGTGGCCCGAGGCTAAGGACTAAGGCTCCCCAGCTCTGGCCGGGCTCCTCCCCACCTCCTCCCCAGCATCAGGCCCAGCTGCCACCAGCGTGGCCACCCTCCTCCCTCCCCTCACTGCCACTCCTGCCTCCTCCCCATCTGCTCCCTGAGAAAGAACATCGCTGAGATAGGAAAATCTTGAGGGCCCATTTTAGAGTCACGTGTCTCGCCCCAGCCCAGGCACATAGCGACCTCCCTGCACCCCACCCCACAGAAGCCCCTCTCTCCCACACGCTCTGGAACCAGCAGGGCCGGGGTCCTACCGTGCCCCACTTGGCCTTGGGCACACCCAGACTTAGAAGCCTCTGTCTATGGATTCATACCCAGAGGAAAGGGCAACTCCGTTCAGGCCCCCTGGGAGGAAGTGGACTTCTAAAGCCAGGGTCTCAGCTGTGCACGCTCTTATCACCTTTCTCAGGCCTCCTAACCCCTTCTGGGCCACTGCTTCCTCATCTTCAAAATAGAAAAAAAACAAACCCCAAAGTTCCACCTTCTGGAGTTCTTGGGAGGTTTGCGCAAGTGCCTGGCCGGCAGGAAGTGCTATCTGAGTGTATCCGTGAATGTGTCCAAGTGACCTCAGCCAGGCTGGTACCCACTGACAGGGACCTCCTCCCAGACTCTGGGAGGGTCGCGTGTGTCTCCTCCCGGGAGGACGGCCACGGCTGACTGTCATTTTGGCGGCAGTTACGTTCTACCACGTGTCCTGGAACACGGAACGGGCCAAGACTGATCCCAGGGGAGCTACGGGGAGGGCTACGCTCCTGTAAACATCATCATCAATCGATCAGTGCGTGACTGTTTCACGCAGCTGTTTAAAGGCCCCTTATTTCATATATGTTAACTCCCTAACACCACACTCAAGGCCAGCATCGGCCGGAACTCAGGCCTGAACGGAGCTCCTCGAACACGCGTACCCTCCCCACGAGGCACATCGCCGCGTCTGTGCTTAGGAACACAGCCTGCCCCTCGGCACCCCACTTGGGGCCACTTGCACCAGCAAAATCACCAACCAAACCCACAAAAATGCCCAAAGTGTGGGCCTGTAGACCGCAGAAAGGACCCTCGTTTACCGTTTGACAGCCACCAGAAGGAGGCAGAAGGACGCCTCGTCCCTCTTTGGCTGGGAACCTGAGTGTCGGGCGGCTCAAAATTTTCATTGCACATGTCCACGACTGTCCACAGATAATCCCCACGGCGTCCAGGGCACCCGTGAACATCTGAGCTGCCTTCCTAAGTGAGATGCCGGCCTGGGCCGTGTGGGCTGAAGGAAAGGCAGCATCGGGTTCTCCAGAGACAACATCCAGCCCAGGAATGCAGGCTGTGTCCCCTCCCTCCTGGGGTCCCCCCCCGCTCGTCCAGGGCAGGCCCTGCCCAGCACCTACCACATGCCACTGTCCAGTAGACCTGTGAGTCCTGGGTCTGGTGCAGGATTCGGTAAGGGGCCACGCGGGCACTGGAGTCCAACACCACGTCCAGGGTGCCCACGAGAAGACCTGGGGGCAGGGCAGAGAGAGGAGGGTGAGGGAGGGCCACGCTCACAGCCGAGCCCTGGAGGCCGCCCAGAACGGCAGCACCGTCCTCGATGCCCCGGCCCAGACGGAGGCACGTCTGGCATCCCCCTCGTCCACCAAATGACTTCTTTTTCCTCAAAGGCCTATCGAAAAATCCCCTCCCACTTCCTGGCAGCTTCTGCTCATTCCCCAGACTCACAAACACTTGTAGGCAGGGGCTGCTGCAGGTTTTAGAAGGCCTTGTTTATAAGCTTAAACAATTCTGGGAGGCCCTCTTTAGGAAAAATACAAAATTAGGTTGTCTTCTGTTTTTAACTTATTTTTAATTTTTGTCAAAAAAATTTTTTCAAAATTCTCAAAAATGAGAAAGTACAACCGTCACAAATTAAAAACAAAAACAATACCACAAGTATGACAAAATTCAGACAAATAGTACAATGTGTTTTATTAACTGCCAGACACATCTCTTAAGGTACATTTTCCCCTGACATTTTTGGCCATGTACTCTGCCACTTTTTAAAAAAAGTAAGACAATGATTTTTGTAAGATCACTTTCCGTTATCAACAACAGGATGATAATATAGTCTTTCCTCTGCCAAGTAATCACAAATTTTTATTCTGGGAAGTGTTAAGGAAGTTCCTTGTGGCTTCAGAAGTCATGACTGAAGAGGACACAGCAATTTTTATAACTGTCCAATTTGGGAAAACACTCATCCAGTTTTTTCCATCTCTGAAGCATTTTAGGGCATTTCAAATTTTCCTTCTCATCACATATAGCCTTTGTCGATGACACCATTTCCCCGACAAATCAGAGGAAATGTCTGCCTTTTACCCGTGTTTGAGTCTCTCCTCTTCGTTAAATGAATTATCAAGCTACCTAATAATCTGTTCACTGTTCCTATTCGGAATTTATGTTTTCCTTTTTAATGAAGTGCTGCTTTTGGTATGCTCTGGAAATAGCCTGTTACCATTTTCCTGTTGATGTCAGAATAACTTCTACTGATTGTATTAACTCGACTGTAACACTTTTGTTTCATATTCCATTTTAAACTATTTTTTTTCCCTCCCCAATCTTGAACAAATAAAATTACTGATTACAAAAGAAGGTACCCATCACATACACCCAAGTTAGGAGTCTGTAATCTCTCACTTGTTTTACTGAAATGTTCTAAAATGTCTCTCTAAATTGCAGTTCAAGTGGCACATATTCAAGCTTTATCAGCGTTTGGAATAAACTTTTTTTTCATAGTTCCTGTTGGGGTTTCTCTTCTGGTCTTGGAAACTTTATTTTAATGCTTATTCTGTTGCCATATCCATGTTTCGAGACCTGAAAGCTTTTCTGCGGGCAGACCATCTCATCACACGCAGACTCTTCCTTCTTCTTCTTCTTCTTTTTTTTAAGATTTTATTTATTTATTTGACAGAGAGAGAGCACAAGCAGGGGGAGCAACAGAGGGAGAAGGAGAAGCAGACTCCCCGCTGAGCAAGGAGCCCGACGTGGGGCTCGATTCCAGGACCCCAGGATCATGACCTGAACCGAAGGCTTAACTGACTGAGCCTCCCAGGAGCCCCTTATACTCAGACTCTTCAAGGAAAGATCCAGGCTGTTATCTGTTTTTAAAAGCCAGCCTGAACAAAACCACATCACTAACTGTTCCTCCCTTGGGGAGACAGGGTTCAGGAGGCCATGCTGCCTATGACAGCACCGGGAAGGCCAGGCAGGGGCCACGGCAGGACTCACCAAACCTCGCTGGAACAGGGAGCTGAAGGAGTGGTTCCTGGGGTGGGGGTGGGTGGGCTCTGTCCTGGGGGGACACAGACAGATGCATGAGGTGGAAAGGCCCTTCTGTGCACAGGAAGGCGGAGCACAGAGGGTCCCAGCCACCCTCTGAGATGATCTTCAGAAGCACAGAGCACAGAACAAGCCGCTGGACCAGACTGGACACGCTGGTGTGCTGGTGCGACAGAAGGTTCTGGGCACCGTGCCTCGCCGTCCTGCACCGGCCGGCAGTCGCTTCTGGGGCTGACCATCAGTCCGACTCTCCAGAGGGGCTGCCGAACAGCTAGTCCAGGCCGCAGGTGCAGCGCTGGCTCCTGGGCTTCCTGAGGCTGT
Organism: Halichoerus grypus; assembly: GCF_964656455.1. NCBI lineage: Eukaryota > Metazoa > Chordata > Mammalia > Carnivora > Phocidae > Halichoerus > Halichoerus grypus. Next base: position 144,512,936 of record NC_135713.1, on the reverse strand, counting down.
TGGGAGGCAGCCGGGGCACTGAAGGGAACACAGTTTTCTTAGGAAAGGGACAGTGTCTTCCACATTAGGAGGTGTGGCCCAGGAGAGGGTGACAGAGGACGTCTGGGGGAAACTTCTGCTGCATCTGGCAGGACTATCTTCGCTGCTAATGTTTCAAATCAGGATGCTTCACAGAAATCGCTGTTGGTAACTTGTCACATCTGTGAGCGTTGGGCCCGCGGTCTTGTTCGGCCACAGTGGGCCACCGGAAGCACAGACGCTGGTCCAGCCCCGAGCCCGCGCCAGCTCGGCGGGCTGCCCGCACAGGCTTGGAGCAGGTGGGACCTCGGACCACAGCTGCAGAGGGAACGCCCGGTGGCCTTGCCCTGGGTCCCAGATACCCCACGACTCCGGGAGGTGCCTGTCCACCGACAGCGGTGCTGCCCAGGCGGACAGAGGGGCCCCTTGGCTGGCTCCCCAGAACAGCCTACACTGGTAATTAGGCACAGCCTCCAGGGCTCTCCTCTCTGCAGCTCCAGGGCACCAAGGAGCAGGAAAGGTGGGCGAGGAGAGACCGGAAGGATGGGGGCTGAGGCCAGCAGCAGCTCGGGCCACCTCCGATCTCGCTACAAGGGCAATTGGGCGGGGAAGAGGCAAAAGAAAACGTGTGCTTGTGTCACTTGGTCCCCGGAGGCACTTGGGGAAACTGAGGCAGAGGACGAGGACCAGGAGGTGTCGCCGACTTTCAGCTGTGACTCCCACTCCAGGAGGCTGCTCGCGCCTGGGCTCAGCCCCGGGAAGCTCACGGGCACCGCGTCTGGGCAGAGCCGCTGCCAGCTGTCCCCGCGCCGCCCGGGGCCGGCCGAAGTCACCGACCGGCCTCCTAACGCCAGCGCCGTCGCCCTGCCCGGGTCCTAGGCCCGCGCTCCCGGCGCGCCCGCCCCCCGCCCCCGCCTCCCCGCTGCCCCCCCGGCCCCCTCCTCGCCTCCATGACCCCCGCCCTCCCCCTCGCGCCCCGCGGCCCGGCCCGGCCCCCCCCGCCGGCGCGCCCTCCCCGCCCGGCCCGCGGCCGCGTCCTCAGGCCCGGCCTCCGCGCGCCCCTCACCCGTGAGGCCGCCGCCCTTGCCGTGGCCGCGGCGCCGCTGCAGCACGAAGAAGGGGTTGGCCCGCTCCGTCACCCACAGCGCGTTGGCCACCAGCACCTCCTCCGGGCCCAGCCACATCGTGGGGCCGCTCGCACCGGGCCGAGGCCGGCCAGGCGGAAGCGCCGCCGCCGCCGCCGCCGTCGCCGCCGCCGCGCCGGAGCCGAGCGGGCGGGGCGGGGCGGGCGGCGCCCCCTGGCGGGCGCGCGGACAGCACACGCCGGCTCCGGGCCCGCGGGGCGCGCGCAGCTCCCGGCCCCGCCCGCCGCCGGCCTCCGTCACTGGCCCGCCGCCCGGCCCCGCTGCGTCCGCCTCCCTCCCGCCCGGGCCCCGGCGCTGCAGGCTCATCTAGGAGCGACGGGCCAGCCCCGGGGACGCGGGCACCTGGCCAGAATGGCCGAGTGCCCAGGCCAGAGGAGCTGGTCGTGCGGAGAGCCGGGCCCCTGGCGTTTTGTGAGAGTGTTTTGTGGGGGAGGGAGGAAATGTAAAAAAAAAAAAAAGAAAAAAGAAACAGCGTTTGCAAAAAACACTTTCGGCGGATTGTGCTGGGCACCCCAGGGCGTGTTAACTTGGCAAAGGGCGGCTGGAGAGGGCTAGAGACGATTGTCGTCATTCTCAGAATTCGGACACAGGGGCCTGAGGCTAGGAGAACCTCCGGGAGCCCCGAAGCTGGCAGGATCCTCAGAAATCCTGCGGTCCACATACCTGACAGATGGGGACACTGGGGCTTGCTGGTCTAGGGTTCAGGGACAGGGCTGGCCCTGGGACATTGGGGTTTTCTGCATAGGCATGGGCAGCAGCCCCCTGGGCAGGGGATGGGGGGGTCCCTGCTCTCCCAGGGCCGGCCTGTAGGGGTTGACCCCCTCACCGTTCAAACACTGACCTTTTTTTTTTTTTTTTTAGATTTTTGTTTTTATTTATTTGAGAGAGTGCACAGGAGGGGGGAGCGGGAGAGGGAGAAGCAGACTCCCTGCCGAGCAGGGAGCCCGATGTGGGACTCGATCCCGGGACTCCAGGATCATGACCTGAGCCGAAGGCAGTCGCTTAACCAACTGAGCCACCCAGACGCCCCTGCTCTCCCAGGGCTGGCCTGTAGGGGTTGACCCCCTCACAGTTCAAACACTGACCCTTTTGAGGGAAAGGGGGAGCTGTGATCTACATCTGGGGCCGTCCAGAATGTCCAGGGCCTGTTGGGTGGCAGGATCATGCTGCTGGCCTGAGCCCGCCAGGACCCCGCAGGAGGGCAGAGGGAAGGGAGCACTTTGGGATCATCCCGGGAGGCTTAAGCTGGCTTAACCCAAACAGTTGGGTTTCTGTCACTGGCCTTTAAGAATCCAGTATGATAGATGATAGATGTAAAGTAGGCAATTTTCATGGCTGACAGCCAGAGTGATCAAAAGTCTTCTGAAATCTTGGGTGAGACTGAATCAACATGCAGAGGCCATTTTTCTCTAAGGCCTTGGAAGCTGAAACTGATAATGTGCTCTCTGGGGAGTCAGCTACCCTCAGGAATCTGGAGTACTTGTTAACACCCTGGGAGGTGGTAAAGGGTTATTTTGTTCCTTCTCAAGCTTGAGCATGTATCAGAATCACCTGCAAGGCTTTTTAAAACACACTTTGCTGGGCCCCACCTCAGAGGGTTTGCATTTCTAACAAGTTCCTAGGTGATGCTGATGCTGCTGACGTGGAGACCACCTTTTGATAACTTTGCTTTATAAGAAGGAAAGGAACAAACATTTATTGAGCACTTAGGCTGTGCTAAGCCTACTTCATTTTTCCCCTTCTTCTAAGATATAATTCATGTTCCATAAAAGACATCCTTTTAAAGTGCACAATTCAGTATTAGTATATTCACATAGTTGTTGCAATTATTACCACTAATTCCAGAACATTTCCATCACTCCAAAAAGAAGTCTCTTACCTATTAGCAATCAGTCCCCATTCCCCAACTGCCTCCGCACCCGTCAACCACTAATCTATTTCTGTCCCTCCGGATTTGCCCATTCTGGACATTTTGTATAAATGAAATCATACGCACTATGTGGCCTTTGTGTCTGGCTTCTTCCACTTACTGGAATGTGTTCAAGGTTCATGTTGTAGCAGGTATCAATCCTTCATTCCTTTTTATGGCTGAGTAATATTCCATTGTAGAAATACGCCCTATTTTGTTTAGCCATTCATCAGTTGGACATTCAGGTTGTTTCCCCTTTTTGGCGATTATGAATAATGCTGCGGTGAACATCAGTTTTGTGGGGACGTGTTTTCAGTTCTCTTGGATACATTTCTAGGAGAGGAACTGCTGGGTCCTATGGTAAGGCTGTGTAACTTTTTTTTTTTTTTTTAAGTACGTTCCATGTCTAGTGTGGAGCCCAACGTGGGGCTTGAACTCACGACCCTGGGATCAAGATCTGAGCTGAGATCAAGAGTCGGATGCTTAACCAACTGAGCCACCCAGGCGCCCCTATGTTTAACTTTTTGAGAAACCACCAAACTGTTCTCCAAAGCAGCTGCACCATTTCACATTCCCACCAGTGATGTGTGAGGGCTGCAGTTTCTCGTATCTCCACATTTGTTATCGTCTGTCTTTTTTATCATAGCCACCTTAGTGGGTATGAAGCAGTATCTCATTTGGTTTGGATCTGCCTTTCCCTAATGACTTATGATGTTGGGTATCTTTCCACGTGCTTGATGGTCATTTGCATATCTTCAATGGAGAAATGCCTATTCGTATGCTTTGCCCATTTTTCGATTGGGGTGTCTTTTTTATTGTTGAATTGTAAGAGTTATTTATATATTCTTTTTTTTTTTAAAAGATTTTCTTCATTTATTTGAGAGAGAGCATAAGTGGGGTAAGGAGCAGAAGGAGAAGCAGACTCGAGCAGGGGTGAGGGACAGAGAGAGAGGGAGAAGCAGACTCCCCACTGAGCAGGGAGCCCAATGTGGGGCCCGATCCTGAGATTCCGGGATCGTGACCTGAGCTGAAGGCAGACGCCCAACTGACTGAGCCAGCCAGGTGCCCCATATATATTCTAAATACTAGACTGTTACTAGCTAAATGATATTAAGCCTTCTTCTTACATTCTTTAAAATCTAATCTCCACGTGTTAACCCTACGAGGTATTTTATGAGCCTTACGTGAGAGACAATACAACTGAAATCCAGACAGAAGAAATTATTTGCCGAGTTCATACTAGTAAGTGGCAGAAGTGGTACTAATGTCCAGACCTTTTTGGGTACTAACTCTTTTCTACACATGTTGGCATTTGCTGCCTTTGTCCCCACATCCACTTCTTCCTGTGCAGCATCACGATTTTGTTGAGGAAACCACACCTTTAGAACTCTCAGCTCCTGTCTTTCAGGGGAAGCCACATTCACTCCATGGCTGCAGAAGTGAAGCCCATGCTGGCCTTGGCCACTGGCACACACTATCTCTGTGACCACAGTGGCTGGTTCAGCGAGATAGCCACGGGCCTCCAACCAAGCCAGGCAGGCTCAGAGAGATGCCCATTCTGGTCTGGGTTACCTCCTGGGGAAGGAGACCAGCTCCCGTGCTGATGGGGCTACCGCCACCCTAAGCCTGATCCTGGAGCTTCCCCGGAGGAAGCATAGCTAGGATGTGTGACCCGGTGTCCGTGTTTGAGGGCCAACCCATGCCACAAGGGACACGAGCATAGCCCCTGGCATTTTAGCTTTCGGGAGCCACTAAGTTCCCCTTTTGCTCAAGCCAGTTTGGGTTGGGGTTTCTGTCACTTCAACCAAGGGGGCCCTCATGGATACAGATTACCACGTGGCCAAAGGAGCTTTTTCAATAGGTTTTTATTGGAATGGTTATATTAGCAAATCCCACACATACAGGTATACACTATCGGCATATAGGTATATACCATACCATTTCACTACTTAATTATACTTACATTAACCATGTGGACCTGGGCATTGTGCTGCCCAGGACATTTCAAAGGGCTAATAAGATCTGATTGCCAAGAACTCAGCTCACATTCTAGCCGCAGGTATCTGTGTTCTAGACAAGGTAACTCCCCCCTACAGTGAGCCCCCAAACTAAGCAAATGATCGATTTTGCTTTTTTGGCTATTTGATGTGTGTTCTTTCTGGCACGAGCTATCCATTGGTGAATTAAAATTCAAGTGCATAGTTTCCCTTTCATCCCTCAAGGTGGAAGGAAGTCATTTGCCACATTTAGTATATCCCAAGCCTCCCCCACCCCCAAATTACCTGTACTACAGTTAGAAAAATAGTTTTGTATGCCATCCTCTGAGATGTTGTGCATAGTTAGCAGGAACCCAGAATGAGAGGAGCTCTGTGAATGACCCAAATGTGAAAGGGGTAACTTGAATATTTTAGATGAGTACAAAAGCTATTGAGGGTCAAAAACAATTGTGACATGTGTAGCCTACGGTTTGGACCAACCGACTCCTTCTCTTGTTTAGGAACAGGACTGTTCTGGTAGGTGAGGGCCGTTCTCCATACCCCAAATAGCATTTCCTAGCTTGGAGTCTTTTTCCTGTTTCTGTGATCACGCATTCTGACCCCAAGCACCAGCCAAGGGCGCCCCTCCTCCAGCTGATGGGGGTGGGAATGAAGGACACAGCGCCCTCTCCAGGAAGGCATGTGTCATTTCAGGCAGGGCACCCAGTAAAGACGCTGCCACCCTGACTCTGGCCACAGCTAGTGACTCCGTCCACACTGCATGCTGGCACTCAGTAGGCAGCTAACCTGCTTAGGAACAGCGTACATGAGTGAAGGGAAAGAAACGGCCCGGGTGTTAGAGTCTACCTATCCCCCACCCCCACCTTTTGTTTTTACAAACATCCCTGCTCAGTACCTACCAGTCACCAGTATAGTCCTTTAATATCACACAGCGTGAATACCCTTGGATTTAATTGTGGATGAAGGATAAGTCTGAAAACAAATTCAAATTCACTTGGCATTGGGTTAAATTTGTAAAAATATAGCTCAGAACAATCATCTGTAGCTTTCGACAGTAGCCAGTAGCTCTAAAGAGAGCTGGGGAGAGAGGGTGACAGTCCGCTGAGGGGGTAGGTTGCTGATGAAGGCCAGTCGGGCTTACCAGATGACCGACCGACATGACGTGTGTCTTCCCTGCACACGTGCCCATCCAAGTGGGCGACAGTGGACTGGTGGGAAATGAGCCTGGTTTCGGGCCAGCATTCTACTGGGCGGGCAGGGGGGAGGGGGAGGGCCTTTGAAGCTGTGTCCCAGGGGATTAAGGATCCACTGCAGCTGAGAAGAGGGTGCTAGTGACATCCTCCAGCTCTCGGCTTCTCCACCCAAGGACAATGCATGTGGTTTATAAAGGCGCTTACCCTGATTTTGACGACCACCCTTGGCTTGTGCACTGGGGGCTCTGGCAGCTGCCTCTGGGCCCCCAGCAATGCTCCCCAGGCCTGCTGGAACAGAGAAAGTCATTCCTTTCAGGATGCCGAGCCAGGTCAGTGCCACCTCGAATCTCTGTCTTTTGTGGTATATGCATGTAGAAAATTCAAAGGGAGGAACTATGAAAGCCCAAGAGGGAGGTCTGTGTGATTCCAGCAGCACTGAATCCTTCTGGAAGTTTAATACTCAAATTTGCGTGAAATTCAAAGTTTAAAAAAAATTTGTTTTTGTTTTTTTTGTTTGTCTTAAAGTATCTTCCTTCTTCCCCGAGTCAGAGTGAAGAAAACAACAAATGGCTTGAGCTAGAGTGAACAGCAAGAGGGAAAACTCCGATAAGTCCCAGGTCATGGACTGGGGGTCCCCACAGGGTTTCATTAGACCATGAGAGTCAAGTCTGAGGAGAGACATGTTGTCCTTTGAGCAGCCGAACCCCCTGGCACCCCTTCCCCTCCACAGTCACTGGAGGCCGGTGGGACGTTGCTCTGGGGAACGCAGGTGACTGCTTGCATCCCACACCTGCGAGGGGTCCACCAGACTCTCTTCTTCAAGGCTCAGTTGGTTGGGATCTTTCAGGACACCCCTAAGAAAGACAGCACACTCCCTGACTCAACCGGCAAGAGGGGCCCCATGGCCACAAGGGGGCTGGGAGCCCCAGAGTGGGGAGAAGGGGCTCAGCCTCTGGGGGAGAAAACTTTCTCCTTCTGCTGTGCCAGGTTCTTCCTGCTGTTTCGCTGGACAGTAAGAAAAGCAGAAAAGCATAGGTCCATGCACCCAACACAGGCACCTTCCCTCTGGATCCTTCTTTCCATATTTCCTCTGATGTTATGATACTGAAAACATGTAAGTTTTCCGGTCCTGGTGAAATATCCGTGGATGTTATGTGAACTTATACACTCATTTTATCCTCTTCCCAGTGGGCTTTGGAATGATTTACTGACGAGGCCACAAGGAAGGGCACAACTGCCCTTAGCAGGGAGGACGCTTCTTTTAAGCTGCCGGTGTCACAATGGTCGTCCTGTGGTAATGATCCCTCATTCGGGTGTGGAGTCGGGAGTGAACGCTCCGTTGAATCATTCCAAATTCCGCTTCTGGGAGTGAGCGAGGGTCATCCCCCCTGCCTCTGGCACTGCGTTCAGGCGAACGCCTCCTTTCTTGAAGAGGGAAGTGGCACTCGGTGGTTTTTCTAAATTGGTCCCTGTCAGGAACTCCTGCTCATACCTTAAATGTTGGTGTCCCCAGGGCTTTTTCCCGAGCTTGGCTCTCACCGCATTGGGCAGTGGTAGCCCCACTCTGGCCCCACTCTGGCCCCCTCTGGCCTCCTCCATCATCGGAAATTAAGGGAACGCCAGGCCCAGCTGGACACCCCTCTGGGGGATTCTAACTCCTGTGAGCTTGTGTGTGTGTGTGTGTGTGTGTGTGTGAGTGCATGTGCCTTGTGTATATGCCTGTGTGTGTGGGGGGGGGAGACAGAGGGGGAAGGGGGGAAGCAGAGAGGGGAGAAGGGGGGGAGAAGGAGGGGAGACAGGAAGGGGAGAAGGGGGGAGATAAGGAGGGGAGAAGGGGGAGAGAGAGAGGAGAAGAGGGTGAGAGGGAGGGGAGAAGGGGGAGACAGGGGAGGGGAGAAGGGGGAAGACAGAGGAAAGAGGGAAGGGTGGGAGGGGAGAAGGGGGAAACAGAGAGGGCAGGGGGCAGACAGGTGAAGTGGGGGAGACAGGGGAGAAAGGGGGAGACAGGGAAGGGAGAAGGGGGAGAGAGAGGGGAGAAGAGAGTGGGAGGGAGGGGAGAAGGGGGAGACAGGGAGGGGAGAAGGGGGAGACAGGGAGGGGAGAAGGGGGAGATAGGGAGGGGAGAAGGGGACATGGGGGGGAGAAGGGGACATGGGGGGGAGAAGGGGAGACAGGAGAGGGGAGAAGGGGGAAGACAGAGAGGGAAGAGGGAAGGGTGGGAGGGGAGAAGGGGGAAACAGAGAGGGCAGGGGGCAGACAGGTGGAGTGGGGGAGACAGAGGGGAGAAGGGGGGAGACAGGGAGGGGAGAAGGGGGAGAGAGAGAGGAGAAGAGGGTGGGAGGGAGGGGAGAAGGGGGAGACAGGGAGGGGAGAAGGGGGGAGATAGGGAGGGGAGAAGGGACACAGGGAGGGGAGGAGGGGGACATAGGAGAGGGGAGAAGGGGGAAGACAGGGAAGAGGGAAGGGTGGGAGGGCAGAAGGGGGAAACAGAGAGGGCAGGGGGCAGACAGGTGGAGTGGGGGAGACAGGGGAGAAAGGGGGAGACAGGGAGGGGAGAAGGGGGAGAGAGAGGGGAGAAGAGGGTGGGAGGGAGGGGAGAAGGGGAGACAGGGAGGGGAGAAGGGGGGAGATAGGGAGGGGAGAAGGGGAGACAGGGAGGGGAGAAGGGGGAGACAGGGAGAAGGGGGGAAACAGAGAGGGGAGAAGGGTTGAGGCAGGGGGAAGGGGGGATACAGGGAGAAAGGGGGAAGGAGGGAGAAGGTTTGGGGCATCTCAGGGACTGGGATTACATGGGGCCTACTTTGGTAGGTCCGGGTGACAAGTTCATTTAAAACACAGCTTCCCAGGGATTCCGATGCCGAGGGGCCCCCCCGACCCCCCCTTATCCCACCAAACCTCTGCCTGAGACCCAGAGCTGCATCTCCAGGCCTCCCTCTAGAGGCGCGGCCAGCCTGAGATGGAAAGTGTCCCCACAGGGGCTTTCTCTGGGTCCCCGGGCTTGCGGAGGTCGCACCCCCGGGCAGTAGAGCTCGTCTTGCCCTGGGGGGGCGCAGAGGCAGGCAGCCCCCGACAGACAACACCCCCCGGGGTCACCGAGACTGCCAAGCTGGGCTTCCACTTCAGCCTCCTGGCAGCCACCTTTTCGGCCTTCAGCGGGCCGCCAGGGTCAGCCTCCCTGCGGTGCTCTGCTCTGCCCGCTCTCCGGTCCACACTGCCCCCCGGGAGTGAGACCCCCGCCCTCGCCGGTCTCGGGGCCCTGAGGCCAGTCACACCTCTCCACGGCTGCCCTGCGCCCTCCCTCCGCACCCAGGAAGCCCCCCCCTTCATGACTCACCCCCATGGCGTCAGGTCTCCCACCGCAGTGGCTGTTAACGTGCCCGTTTTCTATCGCAGCCTAAGTCTTAAGGCTCACTGGGGTCACCCGAGCTCCGAGTGTGTGGGTTTAGCCCACGGTGAGCACTTGATAAAGGGCTCTCGGCGAGAGTGGCCTCAGAAGCCTGCCTTTTCCCTTCCAATTCTACTCCTGGAAATCAGTGTTTGTGTCTGATGACATTTAGGAGCAGCGATCGCGTGACAAGGTGACCTGACGCGAGCACCACCTGCTTGCTTTCCCGCAGCAGAACCCGAGCCTGAGCAATCAGGGCATTTTTTGATTTGCCTTCAGTTAAAACCAGTTTCACTTAACACGGAGCTCATGGAAAGAACTGGGGCTGAGCTGAGGTGAGGGGAGGGGTCCTAACGACCCGAGAGGGGTTTACGAAGCCCATGGAAGTATCAGGAGCCCGCCATGCTTTGGAAGCGGGGCTGTCGGGGGCCTCGGGGAGGCGGGCGGCACAGGCTCGGCCCGGGGGGCAGATGGTGGCGGTTTCCCTGAGCCCGGCCCGAGGAGCGGCTGGGAGGTGGAGCCTCCCTTGGCAAGCAGGGCTCCCCGGGCTTGCGGAGGTGTCTCCCCCACCCCCCGGGGAGTAGAGCTCGTCTTGCCCCGCAGGGGGCGCAGAGGCAGGCAGCCCCGACAGACAGGCCGGCCCACCGCGCCCACCGCGCCCACCGCCCGCAGACCCCGGCCTGGCCTTCCTGTGGCGTTCTGGCTGGTAGCCTCTTCCCTCTTCCGACAGGTCAGCAAAGGAGGGCTGATGGGCAGTTCTTCACTTAGGGAGTTAAAAATAACCCAGTTGTGTTTGCCTTTTAAACTCTTTCACCCAATTTAACCCAATTTCTAGGTGATCAGGTGATGGTTATGGCCATCCTGTGGTGCTTGCTGAGAGGTCTGCACCCAGCTTGGCCGGGGACAGGATGGAGAGGCTGCAGGGGGGAGAAGGGGGAGGCAGGGGGAAGGAGGGAGGCAGAGGGGAAGGGGGGAGGCAGAGGGGGAAGCCAGGCCCAGCTGGAGCCAGGCCCAGCTCAGAGCAGTCCGCCAGAGGGACAGAGGGGTTTGTGGTGGAAGCAGCTTCTTCCTCTGCCCCTTCTGTTCTTCAAATAGTAACCTCCGCCCCCCAAAAAAGAACCGATTGGAAGTTAGCTACACGTCCGGGCTGATGACCACCGAGACCGTAAGCCTTGCCGCAGCTGAGATGCTCATCTGTCGGGGAAGAAGCGTCTCTCCAGAACCCCTACCGTGCCTGTCTGGGCAATGACCTGCTCCTAAACCTCGAACTTCCCCGAGGCAGGGGTGCTGAGAAGGATGCCCTCACCAAGCTTCCCCGCCCTCCAGGGTCCCTGGCGCGGCTCCCCAGAGGCGTGCGCAGCACCCCAGCCAGCAGAGAGGCTGTTACGGGGGACGCATGTTGCTATTCCCGGAGTATATGACCCCCAGGCAGAAGGTGCCGACCCTCCTGACAAAGGCAGGACATTCTGCGGCTGAGCACGAAAGTGGCCTCGACGTCTAGGGAGCAGACGTCACGAGCTGGGACCTGGGGCCACTCTTGCGAGGGAACGCCCCTGTGAGAAATGCCTCGTTGGCTCTTTGACAGTGAAGATGTGCCCTAGATTCACCAGAAACCCAGATACTGTGTCATGGGTAGAGTTTTTTTTTTAGGGGCCCGGATCTTTACTTTCTTGTCATGTGATTTCATTCCTTTTCTGCAAAAGGAAGCGTCTCGAGGGAAATGTAACGGATATGCCTTTGCGAGGCCGTACAAATCAGGAGAGACTGCTCGGAGGGGATCCCAGTTCTGTGCGGGGGGCGGGGGGGATCAAGGCCAGGGCGGGGACACCGTGGTCAGAAGTGAGCGGTCTTCCCTGTTGGAGGAGCCAAGCCAAACAGAGGCTGGGTGTGTGGCTCTGGAGTGCGGCACACGGGGTGCTCGTCTCCTCGGGAGGCTTTCCCTCGCCGCAAAGCCGGGGGCGCAGCGCTGCCCTTCCTGAACAGGGCCCTCTTGAAACTGGTTATCAAAAATATTTTTCTAGTACAAAGACAATAAAAAGGGGGAAAGCCAAAACCAAAACCAAAACCAAACCTCAACCAGAAGCCCTTGGTGACAGGTAGAACAGAAAAAGCTGCTAAGGCCTTACAGATTCTGCGCTGTTCCGGCCTCCGGTGACTGGCAACACAAGACGTCCCTGTGAGGCGACATTCCTGATGGCCGTCTCCACCGTGGTTCTCCGAGGGGCTTTGCTCAGGGGCACAACCGTGTTTGAGGCAGCTTAGCAACGCATGATGAGAACAGACATGGCAGGAGGAGAAGCCAGCCGCGCGCGGGAACAGGGCAAGGGTTCCCCTCCAAGTTGTGTTCTACGGGGTTGATAAAAGTCACAGGGTGTGGGGGGCCTGGGCGGGGTGGGGGGGTCCCGGGTCTGCGCGGTTTGCTGCCAGATCTAGCTCCAGAATATGGACGCTGGAGTCTCCATTCTCATACCAGGGCTCTGAGGACCTGCATGCATTTCCATGTGCACAGAGCTCCTATGGTGGGAGAAACAGGCGGAACTGTGGCTGTGTCCTTGGGCAAGAAGGATGCGTCGATTTGTTTTATAAACTTGCTCATCGTGGTGCTGGGTCGGGATTACTCTCCAGATACATGTTTCTCGTGATGTTAGCGTCATGTCATCCCAGGTGCGTGGGAGGAGCGTGTGTGTCCCCGAATGTCCCCCATGCTGGCCACCATGTCTTTTTCCGGAAGCTCCTGAGCTTCTTGGTGCTGATGCTGAGGCTGGTGGGAAGGGGCCTGGATTGGCTCGGGAAGGCGGAAGAGGGGTGTTCATCTGGTCTCTAACAGCAAGGATGTGGTTTGATCTTCTCAAGAAAGCACTCAGAGTCATTCTGATTTTGACGCCCGCTGACCATCATGCCCAGAGAAGACCGGCCTCCCAGGGACCACCTCCACGCACACCTCAGCAGATGCTAAGCAGACGAGTCCGCAGGCCTCAGGGTCAAGGCCTTCAGTGTTTCGGTGGTCACATAAGCACTCGGCTCTCTGCTCTATGAGGGAGGCCGGAGGAGGCCACAGGGATGAGCCCCTGTCCTGTGTAGCCAGCAGACCACCCCCCCTTGTGCTGCTCTGGGTGGTCAGTCTCAGGGGAGGGACGAAAGGCAAGCCTTTCTTTCAGGAAACTTTAGAAACAGGCTCTTTAACAGAAAGTAGAATAAGAGACTGGAAAATACGGAGCGGGCCACGTAGCAGCAACTTGGGCCCCACGTCAGTAAGAAGCAGCGCCTGCAAGCTTTAGTACGCGTTGTTAAGTGGGGAGCACAAAAGGTATTAAAAAAACCCCAACTGTCACCCTGACACAGAATAGCATGTGATTATTCAGAGACACGTTTGCCACGCAAGCCTCATGTGCCCTCCCCCCCCCCCAACCGGGCCCCGCCCGTCTCTGGGAACAGCCAAGCTTGTTGGGGCCCATGTTCTCCCGCCGGCTCTGGGCGGTTTCGGGACTGCCAAGCCACCTGGGTGATAATGCTTTACCCAAAGCCTCCCCTTGGGGGGACCTTGCAATTTAACCCTGAGCCCCAACCTGTGCTTGGAAAGCCCTGCCATTCTTCCAAAAATGGACGCTGACAGAAGGATACAACATAAGAAAGGTGATCATAAATCAAATCACAAAAGAGGTGACCCCCCCAGAGCCCGTTTAGAAAAAATCAGGTTTTGTTCTCATCATACATGTCCAAAGAAGGTTCAGTTGTGGAGAATTCACTTTCGTACACCAGGCTCCGAGGAGACAAGGAGTTTCGGTGAAAGAAGTGACCACCTGGAAAAGGGACAAGAAAAAACAGACTTAATCAGGTCATCAGGCCTCCCCTTCCCACGCAGCTTGGAGGAAAGCACACGGATTTCTCTTCAAAGCATCACATTTTCTCACATATCTCCATTTTGGGCTCTTATCATGAGACAAATGGAAAGAATTCAGGCATTCCCTCAACTTAAGCACAATATAAACATGTAAATCCCAATGTTCGGGTCCCTAAGAGATTAACCGCTGGAGCTTTTCTTCCCTTTTTTTTTTTTTTAAGATTTTATTTATTTGCCGGAGAGAGAGAAAGCACAAGCAGGGGGAGCGGCAGGCAGAGGGAGAGGGAGAAGCAGGCTTCCCACTGAGCAGGGAGCCTGATGCGGGGCTCGATCCCAGGACCCTGGGATCATGACCTGAGCCGAAGGCAGGCGCTTAGCGACTGAGCCACCCAGGCGCCCCTTGTGTCTTGATTCTTTCAGACAATGTTATGTTATGACATTTATCCATGTCATGAAATATATCAGGAATTGGTTCGTTTTCACTGTGGCATGACATTCCATTGTATGACTACCTCACCATTTGTATATCTGAGCTTCTCCTGATGTACATTTGAATTGTTTCCATTTTGGAGCTCCTATGAATATTGCTGTTAGACTTGTGTGTATCTTTTGTACACATGCACATGAAATTCTCTTGGAATTGCTGGATCTTGGGGTCTGAATATGTCAAGTTGCAGCACATGTTGGCTGTATTCCAAAGTGGATGGACCGATTTTTACCTCCACCAGTAGATGAGAATTCCAATTGCTTTATATCTGCACCAAGACTTGATATTTTCTGTATTTTTCATTTTAGCACTTCTGGTGGGTATATAATGGTATTTCATAGTGGTTTTAATTTTCATTCCTCTGATACCAAAAAAGATGAACACTTTTTCATATGTTTTTAGGCTATTTGTACATCCTGTTCCTCCTGAAGTATCTGTTTATTTCTTTTTTAAAAGTTGTGGTGTAAATGACATATAACATTATATTAGTTTTACCACAACATAATGGTTCAATATTTTTGTATATCCTGGAATGATCACAAGAAGTCCAGTTAACATCAATCACCACACATAGCTACAAAATCCCTTTTCTTTTTTTTTCTCTTTTTTCTTTTTAAAGATTTTATTTATTTATTTGACACACAGAGAGAGAGATCACAAGCGGGGGGTGGGGGGGCAGAGGGAGAGGGAGAAGCAGGCTCCCGGCTGAGCAGGGAGCCCGTTGCAGGGCTCGATCCCAGGACCCTGGGATCATAACCTGAGCCGAAGGCAGACGCTTAACCAACTGAGCCACCCAGGCGCCCCACAAAATCCCTTTTGTTGTGATGAGAACTTTTAACATCTACTCTCTCAGCAACTTTCAAATATATGATACAGGATTATTAATTGCAGCAACCATGTTGCACATTACATCCCCATGACCTATTGTTTTATTTTATTTGTTTTGTTTTGGTTATATGACTTCTTTGTTTTATAACAGGGAGTTTGTACCTTTTGACCCCTTTTTACCTATATCGCGCACCCCTAACCACCCCACCTCTGGGAACCACCAATCTGTTCTCTGTACCTGTGAACTTGGTATTGGTTTTTGTTTTTAAATTCCACATGTAAATGAGATCATAATGTATTTGTCTTTTTCTGACTTATTTCACTTAGCATGATGCCCTCAAGGCCCATCCATGTTGTCACAAATAGCAAGATTTCCTTCTTTTTTTATGGCTGAATAGCACATGCACATGAGTACACACACACACCACATTTTCCTTATCCATTCATCCATAGATGCTGTTTCCATATCTTGGCTATTGTAAATAATGCTGCGATGAACATTAGGGTACATGTATCTTTTAGAGTTAGTGTTTTCGTTTTTCTCACATAAATACCCAGGAGTGGAATTGCTAGGTCTTATGGTAGCTCTAGTTTTAACTTTTTGAGGAAGCTCCATATTGTTTTCCACCACGGCTGCACGTTTGTATTCCCTCCAACAGTATAAGAAGGTTCCCCTTTCAGGAACCAATCGGTTAAGCATCTGCCTTCGGCTCAGGTCATGATCTCGGGGTCCTAGGATCACCCCTGTTGGGTTCCCTGCTCAGTGCGGAGTCTGCTTCTCCCCCTCTGTCTGCCCCTTCCCCCACTCATACTCTCTCTCTCTCTCAAATAAATAAAATCTTAAAAAAAAAAAAGATTCCCCTTTCTCCACATCCTCACCAATACCTGTTGTCTCTCATGTTGTTGATTTTAGCCATTCTGACTAGTGTGAGGTGATATCTCATTGTGGTTTTGATTTGCATTTCCCTGATGATGAGTGATGTTGAGCATTTTTTCATTGTGTCTGTTAGCCATCTGGATGTCTTCTTTGGGAAAATGTTTATTCACCTCCTCTGCCCATTTTAAATTGGATTGTTTTCTTGATTTTGAATTGTATGAGCTGTTGATATATTTTGAATATTAACTACTTATCAGATGTATGATTTGCAACTATCTTCTCCCATTCAGGAGGTTGCCTTTTTGTTTTGTTGATGGTTTCCTTCACTGTGCAAAAGCTTTTCAGTTTGATGGAGTCCCAATTGTTTATTTTTGCTTTTATTTCTCTTGCCTGGGGAGACATAGCTAAAAAAATGTTGCTAAAGCTAAGGTCTAAGAGATTACTATGTTTTCTCTTAGTTTTATGGTGTCAGGTCTTAGATTTAGGTCTTTAATCCATTTTATTTTTGTGTATGGTGTAAGAAATTGGTCCAGTTTCATTCTTTTGCAGGTAGCTGTCCAGTTTTCCCAGACCTATTTATTGAAGAGACTGTCTCTTCCCCATTGTATATTCTTGCCTCCTTTGTCATAGATGAATTGACCGTATAAGCATGGATTTACTTCTAGACTCTATTCTGCTCCATTGATCTCTGTGTCTATTTTTATGCCAGAACCATACTGTCTTGATGACTATAGCTTTGTACTATGTTGTTTAGGCTACACGTTTGTGTTTCTTCCAGTATTTTTTTTTCTTGTATTTGATTTCCAGTTTCACGCATTTCATGCTTGATATGATTTCAATCTTTTTAAAAAAATAAATTTATTTACTCATTTGAGAGAGAGCGAGTGAGAGCATGAGGAGGGGGAAGAGGCAGAGGGAGAGGGAGAAGCAGACTCCCGGCTGAGCAGGGAGCCCGATGCGGGACTTGATCCCAGGACCCTGGGATCATGACCTGAGCCAAAGGCAGACACTTAACCCACTGAGCCCCCCAGGCACCCCATGATTTCAATCTTTTAAAATTTATTGAGACCGTTTTTTGGCCTAACATGTGATCCATCCTGGAGAATGTCCGATGTGCACTTGAAAAGAATGTGTATTCTGCTATTTTTGGATGGAATGTTCTGTATGTATCCATTTAGTACATCTGGTCTAATGTGTCATTCAAAGCCACTGCTCCCTTATTGATTTTCTGTCTGAATGATCCATCCATTGGTTTAATTATATGTCTCTTTAGATCTCAAGTGAATCTCTTGTAGGCAGCATATAGATGGGCCTTGTTTTTTATCCATTCTGTCACCCAAAGTCTTTTGATTGGAGCATTTAGTCCACTTACATTTAAAGTAATTACTGATAGGTATGTACTTACTGCCATTTTGTTCATTGTTTTCTGGTTGTTTTTATAATTCTTCCCTTTTCCTTTCTTCCTCTCTTGCTTTCTTCCCTTGTGAATTGATGACTTCCCTTAATGTCATGCTAGGATTCCTTTCTCTCTATTTTTTTAAGATTTTATTTATTTGACAGAGAGAGAAACAGCGAGAGAGGGAACACAAGCAGGGGGAGTGGGAGAGGGAGAAGCAGGCTCCCTGCCGAGCCGGGAGCCCGACGTGGTGCTGGATCCCAGGACCCTGGAATCATGACCTGAGCCGAAGGCAGACGCTTAACCAACTGAGTCACCCAGGCGCCCCTCCTTTCTCTATTTTTTGTATATCTATTACAAGTTTTTGGTTTGTGATTACCATGAATTTCCTATATGATATCGTATTTATGTAGTGGTCTTTATTGACAGTCACTTACATTAGAACACATTCTAGAAGCACATGTTTACCCCCCAGGCCACATTTGATGTACATGATGTCACATTTTATATCTTTCTATTCTGTGTATCTCTATTTATTTATTTATTTAAAAAAGATTTTATTTATTTATTTGACAGAGAGTGAGAGAGCGCAAGCAGGGGGAGCAGCAGAAGGAGAAGGAGAAGCAGGCTCCCTGCTGAGCAGGGAGCCCGATGAGAGGCTCGATCCCAGGGCCCTGGGATTATGACCTGAGCTGAAGGCAGATGCTTAACTGACTGAGCCACCCAGGTGCCCCTCTTTTTTTTTTTTTTAAAGATTTTATTTATTTATTTGAGAGAGAGAGAGAGATAGAGAGAGAGAGAGAGAGAGAGAGAGCACAAGTAGGGGGAGGGGCAGAGGGAGAAGCAGACTCTCCCCTGAACAGGGAACCTGATGTGGGGCTCGATCCCAGGACCCCAGGATCACGACCTGAGCCAAAGGCAGATGCACTTAACCGACTGAGCCACCTAGGCACTCCTATTCTGTGTATCTCTTAAGTAATTTTTGTAGATATAATTGATTTATTTATTTTAGAGTGAGAGCGCATGAGAGAGCACATGCAAGTGGGGGGAGGGGCAGAGGGAGAGAATCTTTAAGCAGACTCCACTGAGCCCTGAGGGAAGATTTTATTTTATTTATTTTTATTTTTTTATTTTTTAAAGATTTTATTTATTTATTCATGAGAGACAGAGAGAGAGAGAGGCAGAGGGAGAAGCAGGTTCCCAAGGAGCAGGGAGCCCGATGCGGGACTCGATCCCAGGACCCTGAGATCAAGACCTGAGCTGAAGGCAGACGCTTAACCATCTGAGCCACCCAGGCGCCCCTGAGGGAAGATTTTAAACTGTTGATTTAATTTATTGCCTAGATGTAGAATTCAGCTTTCCTATTTCTTCTTTTGTCAATTTTGGTACTTTGCATTTTTTGAGGGATTTGTCTATTTCATTTAAATATCAGAATTTACTAACATAAATTTGTCATAATATCCTTTTATAGTTTATTTTTACTGTTCTAAAAAACACAGAACATGAAATTTGCCATCTTAACCATTTTTTAAAAAGATTTTATTTGTTAGAGAGAGAGAGAGAGGGTGAGAGCGTGCTCGAGCGCACGAATGAGGGAGGGACAGAGGGAGAAGCAGGCTCCGCACTGAGGAAAGAGCCTGGTGTGGGGCTCCATTCCAGGACCACCCTGGGATCATGACCTGAGCCGAAGGCAGATGCTTAACTGACTGAGCCACCCAGGCGCCTCTCATCTTAACCATTTTTAAGTGTATAGGTCAGTAGTGTTGAGTATATTCCCATTGTTGTGATATACATTTCCAGAACTTTTTCATCTTGCAAATCTGAAACTCTATACCCATTAAACAACTTCCTTCTCCCTCCTTCCACTAGTCCCTAATAACCACCGTTCTACTTTCTATTTTTATAAACTTTGTATTATTACTTCTTTTAATGTGTGTAGGCTCTATAGTGATGCCCCTTTTCAACCCTGATATTGGTCATTTGGGTCTTTTTTCTTTTTTTTTTGATTTTTTATTTATTTATTTGAGAGAGAGAGAATGAGAGAGAGCAAGCACATGAGAGGGGGGAGGGTCAGAGGGAGAAGCAGACTCCCTGCCGAGCAGGGAGCCCGATGCGGGACTTGATCCAGGGACTCCAGGATCATGACCTGAGCCGAAGGCAGTCGCTTAACCAACTGAGCCACCCAGGCGCCCCTGGGTCTTTTTTCTTGATCGCAGAGATTTGTTAGCTTTATGAATAGTCTTTTTTAAGAAATAACTTTGTCCTTGGTTGATTTTTTTTCTATTGTATATTTGTTTCCCACCGAGTTCATTTGTGATCTTTATTATTTCCTTCATTTGATTTAGTTTGCTGGTCTTTATTTGGGAGGAATGCTTAGAACATTGACTTGTAGCCTTTTTTCTAATATATGCATTTAAGGTCACAGACTTTCCTCTAAACGGCTTTAGCTGCATCACACAAGTTTTAATAATTTCCACTGCAATTTCTTCTCTGACTTATAAGCTTTTTTTTTTTTTTTTTTTAAAGTAGGTTCCATGCCCAATGTGGGGCTTGAATTCATGACCCTGAGGTCAAGAGTCAGATGCTCTCCCTACTGAACTACCCAGGCACCTCTGACTTGTAAGCTTTTTAGAAATATATTACCTGAGGGGTGCCTTGTTGGCTAGTTGGTGGGGCATGTGACTCTTGATCTTGGGGTTGTGGGTTCGAGCCCCGAGTTGGGTGTAGAGATTAGTTAAAAAAATAAAATCTTAAAAACAAAAAAGAAGGGGCATCTGGGTGGCTCAGTCGTTAAGCGTCTGCCTTCGGCTCAGGTCATGATCCCAGAGTCCTGGGATTGAGCCCCGCATTGGGCTCCCTGCTCAGCGGGGAGTCTGCTTCTCCCTCTCCCTCTGCTTGCCGCTCTGCCTATTTGTGCTCTCTATCTCTCTGTCAAAATAAATTAAAATCTTAAAAAAAAAGGCAAAACAAAACAAAACAAAACACAAAAAGGAAGAATTTTACTTGATTACAAACATTTAGGGATCATTTTAATTACCTTTTCACTATTGATTTCTAACTTAATTCCACTGGTGAGAAAACATACTCTGTATGATTTCAATCCTTATATATTTGTTGAAATTTGCTTTATCACCCAGTTTATGGTCTATTTTAGTATATGCATCTGAAAATAATATATAACCTGTAGTTGATGGTGCTATATAGACAAGTCAATTACATCTTTGCTAATTGTGTTGTTCAAGTCCAGATCCTTGATGAGTATTTGTGTGCTTGTTAAAAAAAAGGTGTGTTTAGGGTGCCTAGGTGGCTCAGTTGGTTAAGTGACTGCCTTCGGCTCAGGTCATGATCCTGGAGTCCCGGGATCGAGTTCTGCATCGGGCTCCCTGCTCATCGGGGAGTCTGCTTCTCCCTCTGACCCTCTTCCCTCTTGTGCTCTCTGTCTCTCATTCTCTCTTTCTCAAATAAATAAATAAAATCTTAAAAAAAAAAAGATGTGTTTAAATTTCCCACTATGATGCTGGAATTATTTGTCCTTTGAGGTCTGTCAATTTTTGTTTCATATGTTTTGAGGATATATTAGGTACACAAAATTTAGAATTGTTTTCTTCATGATGGATTAACTTTTTCATCATTATGAAATGTCCTTCTTTGTCTTAAAGCACATTTTGTATGATATTTATACAACAATGATTTTCTTTTGGTTAGTGTTTACATGGAATATATTTTTCTATTATTTTACTTTCAACGCTCCTGTCTCCTTATATTAAAGAAGTGTCACATATACGTAGATGTATGTGTGTATGTGTGTGTTTATAAATTTTAAATTGTCTATCTTTATATTTGAATATTTAATCATCATTTTATATTCATTACTGACATATTGGGATTTAAATGTATGATATTAATGCTTTCTATTTGTCCCTCCTGTTCCATGTTCTTTTGTGCTTTTAAAAAAATGTTTCTTGGGGCGCCTGGGTGGCTCAGATGGTTAAGCATCTGCCTTCAGCTCAGGTCATGATCCCAGGATCCTGAGATCGAGCCCCACATCGGGCTCCTGGCTCAGGGAGGAGCCTGCTTCTCCCTCTCCCTCTGCCTCTCTCCCTGCTCATGCTTTCTCTCTCTCTCTCTATCTCTGTGTCTCAAATGAATAAATAAAATCTTAAAAAAAAAATGTTTCTTCTTCTTTTGGATAATTTTATTATTCTGTTTTTTCCTCTAAATTTTTTTTTAAAAGATTTTATTTTTTTTTATTTGTGACAGACAGCGCAGAGAGAGAGAGAGAGAGAGAGTGTGCGCACAAGGGGGGGCAGGGCTAGGGAGAGGCAAAAGGAGAGGAAGAAGCAGACTCCCACAGAGCAGGGAGCCCGATGTGGGGCTCGATCCCAGGACCTTGAGATCATGACCTGAGCCAAAGGCAGACTCTTAACCGACTGAGCCACCCAGGCACCCCTCTAAAGTTTATTATATATTATTTTCCTATTCTTTTAGTGGCTATGCTAGCCTAGAGACTATTTTCCTACTTTTTTAGTCATCACCCTGATTACAACATGTATCTTTGATTTTTAAAATGTATTTATTTATTTTAAAAATATTTTATGTATTTATTTATTTGAGAGAGACAGAGCACGTGCACATGAGGTGAGGGGAAGGGCAGAGGGAGAAGCAGACTCCCCACTGAGTGGGGGGCTCTATGCAGGGCTCTCTCTATCCCAGGACCCTGGGATCATGACCTGAGCCGAAGGCAGACGCATAATGACTGAGCCGCCCAGGCGCCCTTTTTTAATTTTTAAAAAAGATTTATTTATTCATTTATTTGAGAGAGAGTGAGAGCAAGAGAGATCACAGAGGGAGAGGGAGAAGCAGACTCACTGCTAGCATGGAGCCTGACATAGGGCTCGAGCCCAGGTCCCTGAGATCATGATCTCAGCCAAAGACAGAAGCTTAACCAACTGAGCCACCCAGGTGCCCCTCTAATTTTTTTTTTAAAGGAAAATAGGAAGCATTGGTGAGGATGTAGAAAAACTGAGAACCCTTGTACACTGCTGGTGGGAATGTAAAATGGTTCAGCCACTGTGGGAAACATTTTGGAAGTTTCTCCAAAAGTTAAACACAGAATTACCATAGGATCCAGCAATTTCACACCTAGGTATATGCTTAAATGAAAAGAGAGATGCAAACAGATTCTTGTACACCAATTCATAGCAGCATTATTCACAATAGCCAAAAGGTGGAAGCAGCTCAAATGTCCATCAATGGGTGAATGGATGAACAAATTGTGGTGTGTATACACACATACATACACACACACATTGGACTATTAGCCATAAAAAGGCATGAAATACTGATACATGCTACCATATGGATCATCCCCGAAAACATTATGCTAAGTGAAAGGAGACAGACCAAAAGATCACATAATTTCTATGATTCCAGTTATATGAAATATCTAGACTAGGTAGATCCACAGACAGAACACAGATATTTTCCAAGGGCTGGAGGGGAGGGTAGAATGAGGTAGGGGTTTGCTTTTTGGGGTGATAAAGACTTCTTAGAACTGGATAGAGGTGGTGGTCTTACAACACTGTGAATATACTGAATGCCATTTGTCACTTTTTTCTTTTAAAGACTTTATTTGAGAGAGAGAATGAGAGAGAGAGAGAGCACATGAGAAGGGGGAGGGTCAGAGGGAGAAGCAGACTCCTCACTGAGCAGGGAGCCCAATGCGGGACTCGATCCCGGGACTCTGGGATCATGACCTGAGCTGAAGGCAGACGCTTAACCGACTGAGCCACCCAGGCGCCCCTGAATGCCAACTGTCACTTTAAAGTGGTTATGCTGTGTGAATTTTTTTCTCAATTAAAAAGATGAATCTTTTTTTCTCTAACTGCTTTAAAGTTTTTCTTTTCTTTTCTTCTTTCTTTTTTTTTTTTGTTGAGTTTTACTATGATGTATCTTGGTGCATTTTTCTTGAATCTGTGGTTTGATGTTTTTTGTCAGTTTTTGAAAATTCTCAGCCATTTTGTCTTTAAATATTGCTTCTGCTTCAATCTTCTTTCCTTCTATGACCCGACCTGAATTACATGTATGTTAGATTTTTTTTCATCATGATCTAAATTCTCTTGTGTGGTTTTATTTTTTCCTTTTTTAAAAAATTTTCCTTCCCTTTTCCTTTTGTGCTTCAGGTTGAATATTTTCCCCTGACCTGTATTCCAGTTGACAGATCTTTTCTTCAGCGATGTTCAAGTTGATGTTAAACCTTCTATGGGGTTCTTACTGTCAGTCCTCACATTCCATTCACTTTTTTTGCGTTTCCATTTCTTTCTTTTTTTTTTTTTTTTTTTAAAGATTTTATTTATTTATTTGAGAGAGAGAGAATGAGAGACAGAGAGCACGAGAGGGAAGAGGGCAGAGGGAGAAGCAGACCCCCTGCTGAGCAGGGAGCCCGATATGGGACTCGATCCCAGGACTCCAGGATCATGACCTGAGCCGAAGGCAGTCGCTTAACCAACTGAGCCACCCAGGCGCCCCAGCGTTTCCATTTATTTCTGAAATTATCCATCTTGTCATCAGTTTCCTGAGCGTACTTAAAGTTATTTTAAAGTCTGTTTGATATTTCTGATATTTGTATTTCTGTGGGTCTATTTCTATTCATTTTTCCTCTTTTTTGGTTGTTTGGTCTTCTAGTATGCCTGGTGTTTTTGACGGTTTGTTGGGCAGCACATATGAAGACTGTAGAGATCTGAGGCTGCTGGTGGTGGTGTCTTCCTCTGGAGGATTTCCACATATCACCTTTAGTCTATGGCATATCTTTCAATCCAATTAGAAATTAAGCAGATTCAAAGTTAGGCTTCAGTCTTTGAGAGGGTTAGTTAAATTCTGGTTCAACCTCTATCTAGTTCAAGGGTATAGCCCTTTGGGGGTCCCAGTGGAAAGCCTACGGTGTTTATCAGGGCTCATTGCTCTTGGTGGGCTCTGAACTCCAGGTTATGTCTCACAAGTCCAGTAAGACTGTCTGAGCTCTCCTCATCAGTCATTCAGCCCCCACATTCTGGTCACTTCTCAGCCATTGTTTATGAATTGGCAAATGCCTCAAAAAGAAAAGCCATGTTGAACATTGGGTTCATACTCCTGCACTTCCCTTTCTTCTGGGCTCTTGGCTTCTCAGGTCCTCACCGCATTGATAACTCTTCAATACCTTAAAACAGAACATTAAAAAAATGCTTTTTCCATATTTTATGGTTGTGCTTGATATGATGTTTAACTAAAACAAGCTAGTATGACATTACCAGAAGCAGAAATGTGATCAACTTATTACCAATGGCTTAGAGCTCCCCTTCGTGTGGCTTAAGAATCTTGAAATTGATTAAAGCAATTAAAACATAAAATAGAGAAGACTTTGTAATTCTCTGAAAAATATAAGTACTTGATTATGTGTGCTGCCCTATTTGCTGTTTTCTGTCTTTCTTCCCCAATTAGACCATACATTTATGGGTACAACTCAGATATATTTTATCTCTGTCTTTTCACATTATGCCACCAAACACTCCATAGAACTGAACTGATGAGGATGCATACTATCCCAATCACATCACTAATTTGTATCCAGATAGTTTTCTTTTTAAGATTTTATTCATTTATTTGACAGAGAGAGAGAGAGAGACAAAGAGAGAGAGAGAGACAAAGAGAGAGAGAGCGCACACACAAGCAGGCAGGTAGAGGGAGAGGGAGAAGCAGGCTCTCCGCTGAGCAGGGAGCCTGACGTGGGGCTCGATCCCAGGACCCTGGGATCATGACCTGAGCTGAAGGCAGACGCTCAACTGACTGAGCCACCCAGGCGCCCCTGTCTCCAGATAGTTTTAACTTGGAACTCCCCTAACAGGACATAAAGAAGGTTTTTCCACTAAGAAACAGATGAGGGGGTGCCTGGCTGGCTCAGTTGGAAGAGTGTGTGACTTTTTTCTTTTTTTTTTTTAAAGATTTTATTTATTTATTTATTAGAGAGCGAGCGAGAGAGAAACAGCATGAGAGGGGGGAGGGCCAGAGGGAGAAGCAGGCTTCCCGCCGAGCCAGGAGCCCGATGTGGGGCTCCATCCCAGGACTCCGGGATCATGACCTGAGCCGAAGGCAGTCGCTCAACCGACTGAGCCACCCAGGCGCCCGAGTGTGTGACTTTTGATCTCGACATCATGAGTTTGAGCGCTACGTTGGATGTAAAGATTACTAAAAAAAGTGAATAAACTCAAAAAAAAAAAAAAAGGGAAACAGACAAAGAGAAGAAGCTAGAAATTAACCACCACTTGCTACTTCCGTGTATCACGTTTTGGTAGTTATACAGCCTTTGTAAGGATTATAAAAGACTTAAAACTACTGAAATGTCCATCAACTAAGAACTGATTTAATATACAATGCATTTATCAATATTAAAGAGAATGAGGCAGACAGATCCATATGCACTGATGTGGAATAATCTCCAAATACTGGGCAGGAAGAAAATTGTGGTCCACATATTCTTTTTTGGCAAACGTATTGCTTCCTATATTCTTTTTTTTTTTTTTTTTAAGGTAGAGTAGTTACATTTTTAATTTTTTTTTTTAAAGATTTTATTTATTTATCTGACAGAGAGAGAGACAGACAGTGAGAGAGGGAACACAAACAGGAGGAGTGGAGGAGGGAGAAGCGGCTTCCCGCCGAGCAGGGAGCCTGATGCGGGGCTCGATCCGAGGACCCCGGGATCA
The DNA here is from genome assembly GCF_964656455.1 of Halichoerus grypus. Lineage (NCBI taxonomy): Eukaryota > Metazoa > Chordata > Mammalia > Carnivora > Phocidae > Halichoerus > Halichoerus grypus. Next base: position 144,487,125 of record NC_135713.1, on the reverse strand, counting down.
TGACCTGAGCTGAAGGCAGACGCTTAACGACTGAGCCACCCAGGCGCCCCTGCTTCCTGTATTCTTGGTCTCAAATTGTGTTAAGTACTTATTTTCTGATTCAATTCTAGCAAAAAGCAAACGGAGACCTGTCTATGCTCTGAAAGTGCAAGCTTTTGTGAGGAGAAATTTTAGATAAAATTAAGGGAATTGTTCATGCAGATGCAAAACGGGACCAGAGTTCTGTAGAGTAGAGCCACTTAAGGAGAAACTTGTCAGGTTAAGGTGAAGACAGGAAGCATTCACAAAAGTACAAGTTTCAACTGCTTACAAATGTAACTGTTAGGGCATCTTGTGACAGTATTTGTGAAGTCCCTTTATGAGGTTTCTGGACTTAAATGGTATAAACTTTTCTTCAATGATGTTACATTTATTCTTAAAATACCCTGTGCTAATTTGTTGCTATGGTTAACCAGATTCCCACTGTCACCTGTGGCCCTCTTCTGTGGATATAAAGGTACGGGTTCTTTCGTTTGGCAGAAAGCCCAAAAAATGTCCTTTTTTTTTTTTTTTTTTAACTTTTGGGCTAAAGGAAATTTAAGAGATTGGTGACCAATCAATAACTCGTTTTAAAACTATGTGCAGAAGAGATTTTTGCTGGGGGAAGGACAATGTGTATATTATGCTAACAATTATAAAGGTATGTATGAAAGAATATGCTCATATATGCACGAAACCTCTCTGCCCCTGCACACACCATACCTAGGCAACAGAAGTTGCTGGGAGAAGCCCAGGGATGTCATCAGGGTGGGAGGGAGATGTATTTTCACCTTACACTTTTGTACTATTTTGACTTTTTCTTTCTTTTTACCATTAGCATCTTATTCAGGAAAATAATTTAAGATGATTTCTAAGTATAAGGAATAAGAGTTGAAGGGGAAAAACTTCCAATTTCTATATAATTTTGCAACAGCCCTGCAAGATAGATGTGTTATTACAGAGAGAGGAAATAACTGGCTCAAAATCATCAAGCTAGAAGTAGAATCCAGGTAAAGCTGAATCCAAAGCAAAGGTATCTTTTAGTTTTATACTCTCGACACGTTAAGTACCCTGGATTATTGTTATGATCAAACTGCAAAAAAATTTAACAATCAAATATAATTGATATAGTTAATTTATACAATTTAATTTAAACTTGCTAGATACAACACTATTGACTGATCTAAGAGGTTTTTTTTTTTATGATATATAATAAATGGCTACAGTAAATGAGAAGGTATACTTTTTCTAAGGCAATCAAAATTCAATTAAAATTAAAAGACTTTCCAGGACGCCTGGGTGGCTCAGTCGATTAAGCGTCTGACTCTTGATTTTGGCTCAGGTCATGATCTCAGGGTCGTGGCATCGTGCACTCCATTGGGCTCACTGGGCGGCTTAAGATTCTCTCCCTCAGGGACGCTTGGGTGGCTCAGTCAGTTAAGCGGCTGCCTTCGGCTCAGGTCATGATCCTGGGGTCCTGGGATCGAGCCCCATGTCCGGCTCCCTGCTCAGCGGAGAGCCGGCTTCTCCCTCTCCCTCTGCCTGCCGCTCTGCCTACTTGTGCTCTCTCTCTATCTCTCTGTCAAATAAATAAATAAAATCTTTAAAAAATAAAAAGATGCTCTCCCTCTGCCAAAAAAAAAAAAAAAAAAAAAAAAAAAATCAAAGGCTTTCCAAGGACTTTGATTTTAAAAAATCACAATGTTCCTATGCTTCTGTTTCTTTTCCGGAAATTTAAAAAAGATTATATCAGCGAAGACAGACAAGTCTTCAATGCTCAGTGCTATTCTATGACCGATAGGCCCAACTAGGTAACTGAAGGACCTGGCAAATTATGAGGATTACTCTACCTCCCTGTGTTCCTATAATTAATGGAACAGTATAATCTATAAATGCGCATCTTGTGCCTTCCTCAAGAAATCAGACAACGCTCATGCCTGCTTTATCCTGAGGCAGCAAGCATTCCCCGGTGCCCGGCTGAGGGTAGAGGCTCCTATCCCCCTTCTGAGAGGCCTTTTCTCCTATTTTCTCCATATAATTTCTAGCCTCCCCGCAGGCCCTATGTCCGGATCCGGCACCTGTTACTTGCTCACAGGGGGCAAAGCTTGGTTTTATCGCTCCGCCTTAGGCTTCATGGCGGCCGCACCCGTTGCAAGTGATAAACAACTAGAATTTTCAAGTAAAGCTTTCCTGTTGGAAAGCCGGCATATGGTGCTTGAGGCAAGATGGCCTTTCCAAGAGACCTTTCAAAGGGCCGCGCGCCACTTGATCTTAGCCGAAAGGCCGAGAAGCGCCTGGAAGATGAGTGTGTGCTGGAGGAACGCGGGGAAAGACAGCGGTGCCCAGTGGACCCGAACGCTGAGCAGAAGTCCAGCCGCTAAACCTCACGGGGTGGGGGCCTTCCTGGGCTGGGGGACGCCCGAGCAAGGCTTTCCCATCATCAACACCAGGAAGGACTTTTAGGGGTCAGTTCTTTCCATCCAAGGAAGGGAGCAACGAGTAACACTACTGGGCAACACTACACGGCAGGTGCACGCCCAGATGCCACGGGGACTCACTCCACGGGTGAGACGCCGAGGCCGGGAGAGGTCACACATTGGGTTCCCAGCCCGGGGCCGCGCCACACATGTGAACGCGCCTCCCAGCCGTGCTTCGCCGGTCGGTTCAGTTAGTCCGCGGGGTAGGTCACGTCCGCGGAGGGGCGCTGCACAGGCGCTGTGTTCTGCCCAAAGCTTAGCGGCGCCGGGCGTCCGCAGGGACCTGAATTCTGTGTGTGCCGTGGCTGCGAACTTCCTCGCCGCCCGGGGTCTTCACGCCGACCTCCAACCCGGGAGGACTCGGCCGAAGCCCAGCTCAGGGTGGGAGCCCGAGTCTCAGCCTGGCTGCGCTGCGGTGATGCGGCCGCGGGACTCTGATGTCCCCGCAGGACTCTGATGTCCCCGCAGGAAGCTGCCGTGCCTGGGCCCACGGGTCAGCGCCGCACTGTGATCGGAGTGATTTTTCAAGTGTCATTCGCTCTCCACTTTGGCTTTCGCCTTCATAGACCTCCCCAACCCCTAAGATGCCCCTGCTCTCTGCCGTAGCTGCGGCCGCGCCAGTCACCGGAAGCGAGGGGCTGCAAACGCCCCTCTCTGGGCCTGAACCAAAGGCAACGGTTTGTGCCTTTGAGTTCTGAGGGACCCCTCACGGTCCACCTGCCTCGGCTGCTCTTGTTTCAGCCGTGGGTGGTGTGTGGTGTGTGGCGTGGCGGGGGGGGGGGGGAGGCATGAGGAAAGAAGCCTCTGGAAGGGGGGGGTCAGGTCCAGCCTCGGCCGAGCGCCCCCCTTCGGCCTCTGCACCCTGGGCTTAGGGGCGGCCTCGGCGGGGAAGGGGGGGCAGTGACCCCTTTCCCTTTGGTTAAGCAAGACCGACCTTGAATTTTCCTCAGAAGGAACTTTTGTGAGAAGCTGTAAGGTAAAGAAAACAAGAGTAAGGGGACTGGATACGTTTTACGGATTTGCTAGGGTTCTCCTGGCTTTCCTGGAGCAGCCCCATCAGTGACTGGCCAGGCTGTTGCCACCAGCTGTGCACACCTGTCCTGGGCCTCTTTTCATCACCCGGGTTTGCCTTTACCCTCCCCATCCTCAGCCTGAGCTCGGGTTCAGCGGCCGCCCTAGCTCTTGTGATTTGTACCTGTCTTTTCCACTCCTCAAACAGTGCTGCCCCCATCTCTCTCTGAGCTGCCTGCTGAGTGGGTCTAAATGCACTGATGCGGCTCTCTCCCGTGCTGGGTGAATTCTCCCTTTCTTTGCCCATGGGTTTCTAGAATCTTCTCATCAGCCCCACGGTTTCCACCCTACTTCTTGCCTGCTGGCTTGTTAAGGCACCTTCTCAGCTGGGATATTGTTCTAAGCCAACACCTCTACCTACTTTCTTTAGTGACCCCGTTATTTTAATTTCAGGAGCCAGTCTGCAGCTAATTCACACCTCCCGGAATGCACAAGCCTCCTTGCAGCTCCTCGCTGGAAAAGCCACCAATCTTGTGACAGCCCCAGGACACCTCTCTCTCCCCAACCCTGCTTTGTGTCCTAAATGCAAGCCCATCACACTTCTCAGCCATTCCTACCACCAAGCTTTGTGCACACGGGGCCCATGGTCAGGACGTCCCGCGATCTGCTCTTCCACTTGGTGAGCTTCTTCTCTAAGGCAAAACAGAATGGGGTTTAGAATGTGGCGCTGGCAGGTTACTGGATTTCTCTAAGCTTGTTTCCTTGTCTGTAAAATGGGGGTTAATAATAGGGTGTTGTGAGGATTAAATGAGTTCATGTGTGAAATGCTTTCAAGAGTGCCTACCACATAATAAGCTATTATTATGATCAATAATTCACTTTAAAAATACACATACGCACATGTGTACAGAAAGAGAACGTGCGTGCATGTGCTAGCTCAGCCCTCAAATAGTTATTCATGGTCCTGGTTTTTCCCTGAACCTGTGAATTCCTGAAGGGTGAGAACAATGCACACCGTAGCAAATGCTGGCCCAATCATCTCAGGGCTGGAGGGTGGCTGGGGGTCAGGAACATGGCCCCTGGGCTGCCTCGGTTTCCTTCTCACTTTGCTACTTAATAGGTGAGCGATCTTGGCCCAGTTTCTGGACATTCTCTAAACCTTATTTCTTCACTTGTAAAAGGGGAAAGTAACTCTCTCTTCTCTGACTTGGATATTGCCAAGATAAAAATTATCATGTATATAAACCACTCAGCAGACATCTAGAATGGCAGTTGCCATTTCTGCTGGATTCTTTGTTCTGTTTGTTGCCATTAGGTTCTATTCTTAAACTGTCTTGATAAGGAATTTACTATAACCAAATATTTTTCTAGATAAAAAGTCAAAGAACCTTCAGGATCTTTCTCCTCAACTATTGAAAAAGTCTACAGTTACAGCCCAGCTGGCCAAAGAGAAATTAGATTTCATTCCACCAGGCTTCAGTGGCTATAAATGCCTGAAGCCTGGTTATCAGGTAGGATCAGTGGGCTGCTTTCCTGTGGAGGGCCCTTGGATTAGACTGTATTCCTACACACCACTGGTCTGTTGTAAACACTGCGGCTGCCTTGAAATAAAACTCTTGAATAACACTTTTTTTTTTTTTTTTGTGGTATGTGTAGAAAACAAAAAACAGAAACAACCTATGTCTTAAGGATTACAAAGTTTTTCCAAGAAGGGTTTAAAACTGAAATATCAATCTGTTCCAGACTAACTTCTAGTCATTTTCTTTCTTTTTTTTTTTTTTATAAAGATTTTATTTATTTATTCATGAGAGACAGAGAGAGAGAGAGAGAGAGAGAGAGAGGCAGAGGGAGAAGCAGGCTCCCAAGGAGCAGGGAGCCTGATGCGGGACTCGATCCCAGGACCCTGAGATCATGACCTGAGCCGAAGGCAGACGCTTAACCATCTGAGCCACCCAGGCGCCCTAACTTCTAGTCATTTTCTAATTTTTAACATCGTAAACAAGAAATTACTCAACTTCCTACGTTGCTTCTATTCATAAAGCTGACTTCTTAGCTGGTAGCACTGTGACCATGAAGAAATAAGTGACTACGTTTTGATGAAAATTTGAATTCTGGTTCTAAGGAACCAAAAAGCCCACTTAAAGGATAACACGTGTGCACATACATGACACACCACTTTCATAGCTATGGAGACCATTACTAATTGAAACATAAAAACTTAATGATGCCAGTTAAATCTCAAAGCCACAAAATGGCAGGTTCAAATTCAACGGCTGATAAATCTTCCCTAAGATTGATGTAAAGTTCTATCCTCTTAATTCACTCATTTCATTTCTTAGCTCTTGTAAAAATTCTATATTTGGCCCTGAACAGCAGAACCCTACTATTTTAAAAAAGTCTTACTCTCTGCTAGGGTTTGAAATAATGTGAAAAGGGTGAAAGTACACTAATAGAGACTGTGGTATGGTCATTAAACAGTCCTACATCTCCTGACTGCTGATGAAGGAAAATAAGAACTCACCATAAATGGGAAGGAGAGCAAAGAGAACAAACTAAGTTAATTTTCACTGGAATAAAGTGAGGTGGGGAGGAACTATCCTACTGATTTATGAAAATCTATTGAGGAAGAAGCCAACCTCAACACAGCCCACTCTAGAGAATAAGATCAAACACTCAGCTGAACTCTCTAGCACAGAGTTGGCTGGAAATATCAGGAGAGCCACTGACCCAGTCAATCTCCAGGGATAAAGATGTACTGAATAACCACTGCAGCTTCTAGAAATCCTTTAACCCCATATGCACCTAACAACAGAGCCCCAGAATACATAAAGCAAAAACTTACACAACTGAAGGGAGAAACAGAAAATTCAATAATAATCACTGGAGCCTTCAATCCCCCACTTTCTTTTGTTTTTTTTAAAGATTTTATTTATTTATTTGAAGAGAGAGAGCACAAACAGGGGGAGCGGCAGGCAGAAGGAGAGGGAAAAGCAGGCTCCCCACCAAGCAAGGAGCCCAATGAGGGGCTCAATCCCAGGATCCTGGGATCATGACCTGAGCTAAAGGCAGATGCTTAACCAACTGAACCACCCAGGCGCCCCCCATTTTCAATAATAGATAGAACTATATAGCAGATAAAAGAGGAACAAGAAGATTTGAACAACACTATTAACAAGCCAGACCTAACAGACATTACAGAGCACTCTATTCAATAGCAGAATATATATTTTTCTCAAGGTGCACATGCAATATTCTCCAGGTTAGACCATATGTCAGGCCATAAAACAAGCCAAAATGTATTTAAAATGATCAAAATCATACAAAGGTATGTTCTCCTACCACAAGGTAATGAAATTAGAAACCTATAAGAGAAGGAAATTTTGGAAATCAGAAACGTATTTTTTTAAGGTATATATATATTTTTTAAAGATTTAATTTATTTGAGAGAGAGTGAGAGAGCAAGCACAAGTGGAGGGAAGATCAGAGGGAGAGGGACATGCAGACTCGGCACTGAGTGTGTAGCCCGATGAGGGGCCCGATCCCACAACCCTGAGATCATGACCTGAGCTGAAATCAATAGTTGGACGCTTAACCAACTGAGCTACCCAGGCACTCCAACATGTGCGGTTTAAACAACATATTCCTAAATAACCAGTGGGTCAAAAGAGAAATCACAGGGGAAAGTAGAAAATACTCTAGGATAAATGATACAAAAACCACAACATACCAAAACTTACGGATGGGCAAAATTGTGCTTAGATGAAAATTTATAGTTGTAAATGCTTGTAAGAAAAACCTGAAATTAATGACCTAATTTTCTACTTTAAGAAAAAATAAAAATAATAATAATAAAAAAGACCCAAAGCAAGCAGAGGAAGAAAGTAACAAAGATCTGAGCAAAAATTAATGAAATAGAAAATAGAACAATAGACAAATCAATGAAACCAAAAGTTAGTTCTTTGAAAAGGTCAAAATTTACAAACCTTTAGCTAGCTTGACTAGGTAAAAAAGAAGACTCAAGTTACTAAAATCAGGAATGAAAGAGGGGACATTACTACCAACATTGCAGGAATAAAAAGAGATTATAAGGGAATCTTACAGTCGTATGCCAAGAGTGAGACAACCTTGATGAAATGGACAAATTACTACCAAGATAAAACTATAGAAACTGACTTAATTAGTAATAGAAAATATGAATAGACCTATAACACGTAAAGAGAGAGAGAGAGTCAGCAGTCAAAAAACTTCCCACAGGAAAAAGTCCAGGGCCAGATGGTTTCACTAGTGAATTCTACCAAATAATTATATAGAATTAACATCAATCCTCAAACTCTTTCAAAATACAGCAGAGGAGGAATTACTTCATAATTCATTATATGAGGCCAGCATTACACTGATACTAAAGCCAGAGAAAGACATCACAAGAAAATTACAGGCCAATACCTCTTATGAGTATAGATGCATAGATCCTCAGCAAATACCAGCAGCCTGAAATCTGCAACATATAAAAACATAATCCCATTGTGACCAATTGGGATTTATCCCAGGAATGCAAGGTTGGTTCAACACATGAAAATCGATCAATACAATATACCATATTAATATGATACAGGACAAAACTCACACAATCATCACAATAGGCACAGAAAAAGCATTTGACAAAATCCAAAACCCATGATAAAAACACTCAATAACCTAGAAATAGAAGGGAACTTTTTCAATCTGATAAAGGGCATCTATGAAAATCCCACAGCTAACATCATAGTCTGAAAGCTTCCCCTGAAAGTCTGCTGGTATTTGCTGAGGATCTATGCATCTATACTCATAAGAGGTATTGGCCTGTAATTTTCTTGTGATTCTTGTGATATCCCATTCCTGGGATAAATCCCAATTGGTCACAATGGGATTATGTTTTTATATGTTGCAGATTTCAGGCTGCTGGTATTCCCTGCTGGGAAGTTTTTATCTAGGTTATTGAGTGGATGAACAAAATGTGGTATGCGTCCATACGATGGAATATTACTCAGCCACAAAAAAGAATGAGCATGATTCATGCTACAACATGGGAGAAGATCAGAAAGATCAGAAACAACACATGGAAATCTGTTTGCTCCTACTTCTCTTGAACATTCTACTAATGGAGGGTCTAGCCAGGGCCAATTAAGCAAGAAAATAAAATAAAAGCCATCCAGATTGGAAAGAAAGAAGTTAAAACTATTTCTATTTGATGAAGAGATGACCTTTTATATAGAAAATTTTAAGTCATCCACTAAAAGACTATTAGACTTAGTAAATGAGTTCAGCAAGGTTGTAAGAATAAAAGATCAATGTACAAAAATCAGTAATATTTCTACAGAAATTAAATAAATGGAGAAAGACATCCTTTGTTCATGGACTGAAAGACTATTTTTAATTTTACTATTTTTCAAAGATTTTATTTATTTATTTGAAAGAGAGACAGAGAGCATGAGTGGGGCAAGGGGCAGAGGGAGAGGGGGAAGGAGAGGGAGAGGGAGAATCAGACTCCCTGCTGAGCAGGTACCCTGAAGCGGGGTTCAATCCCAGGGTCCTGAGATCATGACCTGAGCCGAAGTCAGATGCTTAACTGACCGAGCCACCCAGGTGCCCCAATATATATTTTTTTAACTAAAAAAAATTATTTTAATTTTTTTATTTTTGAAGATTTTATTTATTTATTTGACAGAGAGAGACACAGCGAGAGAGGAAATATAAGCAGGGGAAGTGGAAGAAGGAGAAGCAGGCTTCCCGAGGAGCAGGGAGCCCAATGCAGAGCTTGATCCCAGGACTCTGGGATCATGACCTGAGCTGAAGGCAGACGCTTAACAACTGGGCCACCCAGGTGCCCCTAAAAAAATTTTTTTTTTAAGTAGGCTCCACATCCAGCATGGACTTGAACTTACAACCCTGAGATCAAGACGAGAGATGAGAACAAGAGATGGACGCTTAACCGACTGAGCCACCCAGGCACCCCAAAAGACAGTATTAAGATGCACTACTACCTAAAATGATCTGCAGATTCAGCATAATCCCTATCGAAATGCCAGCTGGCATTTTTGCATAGACTGAAAAACTGATCTTAAAATTTATATGGAAACGCAATGGACCCTGGATAGCCAGAACAATCCTGAAAAAGAACAAAGTTGGGAGGAGTCACACTTCCCAATTTTAAAACTTTCTACAAAGCAACAGTAATCAATATCATGTGATACTGGCACAAGGACAGAAAGGGAGGCCAGTGGAACAGAATTGAGAGTCCAGAAGTAAACTCATATATTATGTGTAACTGAGTTTTGACAAGGGTACCAAGACCACTCAATGGGGGGAAAGAATAATCTGTCCAACGAACGGTACTGGGACAAATGCAAAGAATGAAGGTGGATCCCTACCTCACACTAAATACATATATTAACTCAAAATGGGTCAAAGACCCAAATATATGAACTAAATGATAAAACTGTTGGAAGGTTTTGTCACCTTGAATTAGGCAATGGTTTCTCAGATATGATCCCTAAAACACAAACCAAAGGAAAAAAACAGATAAACTGGGCTCCATCAAAATTAAAAACTTGTATTTTGAAAGATACTATCAAGAAAGTGAACAACTTAAAGAATAGGATAAAATATTTGTAAATCATATATATGATAAGGGCCTAGTAATCTAGAATATATAAAGAACGCTTACAACTCAACAACAAAAAGACCACCTAATTAAAAAAAATGGTCAAAGGACTCAAATAGACTTTTCTCTAAAGACATTCAAGGGGCCAACAAACACATGAAAAGCTGCCCAACATCATTAGTCATTAGGGAAATGCAAATCAAAACCATAACGAGATGGTTTTAAAAAGGAAAAAAGTAAGTGCTATTGAGAATGTGGAGAAACTGGAACCTTTGTACACGGCTGGTGGGAACGTGAAACTGCAGTTGCTTTGGAGAACACTTTGGCCGTTTTTCAACAAGTCAGAGCTACCACATGACCCAGCAATTCCACTCCTAGGGACAGACCCGAGAGAACGGAAAAGACAACTTTCACAGAAACTTGTCCACCGATGTTCACAGCAGCATAAGTCATGATAGCCAAGAGGTGGAAACAACAAATGTCCATCACTGGATGAGTGGACGAACAAAATGTGGTATGCGTCCATATGATGGAATATTACTCAGCCACAAAAAAGAATGAGCGTGATTCATGCTACAACATGGGAGAACTTGAAGATGTTCTCCTCCGTGAAAGGAGCCAGACGCAAAGGGCTACATACTGTATGATTCCACTTATATGAAATGTCCAGAAATGGGTGGATCCAGAGAGACAGAGAGCAGATCTGTGCTTTCCAGGCTGGCGGGGGGATGGGAGGGGTGAGAAGTTACTGTTCATGGGTACAGGGCTTCTTTCGGGGGTGATGCAAATGTTCTGGAATTAGGCAGTTGTGATGGTGTACGACCTCGTGAATATGCTAAAAACCACTGAAATGGCTTATCCTTCACAAGGGTAAATTTTTATGGTATGTGAATTATATTCAATCGAAAAGATAAAAATCTTCAACCTCCTACTGATTGGAGAATGACTGCGGCAGTGAACCCATTACCAGTGGGAGTAAGTTCTCATCTCTCAGGGTTGCTGAAGTAAAAGGCGGAGAATTCATTGCTCAAAATGTTCACACATACAGATGATCCTTCAAGCATAGAATTCAATAGAACATAAAATATTTCAACATTTTCCTCCTCAATACAGCAAAAAACATCTCATTTACACTTGTCAAATTGTTCTGTTTCAACTTTTTAGAATTTGCTGTTTTTTAAAATCAGGTGGAAACCCATCTCGGACAGATGTAATTTATTACTAATCAGGGTGTATTCTGGGAAATTTCCCTTAGACTCATTCTTTCATCCCACCAATATTTATTGAGCACTTACTATGTGCAAAGCACTCTACCAGGCACGGGGGACGCAGCGGTGAGCCACATGGCTAAATGTCCCTGCTGCCATGGGGCTGATGAAGGAGCAAGAGATTCTCAGAGAGGACGCTGACCCTGAAGAAAGTGAGATGGAGGAACCCCACCGAGGGTCTGGGCATGTGTCACCGCGCAGGATGTGCCCACGCTCTGGTCATACTGGGGCGCAGCAGGGGCCCGGGTGAAAGTACCAACAGCGTCACTGTTCCTCCCAGGGGGGACTCATGAGTACATTCTGTCTCCGAAACACACACACGTGAAATCTGGGTATGGGATCTCCAGGTCGGCCTTCCGGACACAAGTGGGTCAAGAATACTCGACGACATGGTCTTTTTATTTTATTATTTATTTATTTTAATACAAAGCTTTGGCATTAGCAATTTTATGAAAAAATAAAATGTACTAAAAATAAACGCTTGTGTGGCATGATTGGTAAATGATGCACAAAAATAGGTTCTTTTTTCCTTCAAGGCAATCAGTCAGAAAGCAGTTTTTTTTTTTCTTCTTCAAAACCACTCTACCCTGTGGAATGAAAGGAAAAAAAAAAGACAGAGGTCAAGAATTAGTTAAAGGGGAGTTGCCAGTATTTTAAAATAACAAGAGAAAGTGATCCTCACTCCAGGGTGGCCTGGGGCCTGTCCCCAACTACTTCCTAGCCCCAATGGGTAAAGCTAGTTAGCCCCTGGCATTTTCCTGAACTCAGCAGCTTCACATCTGTGGTCAAGTGGGCTCAGTCACCTTACAGGTGTGTGTGTCCTCCCAAAAGGACTGCAGGGAAAAGCCCAGGCTAACAGCATCTTGTTTAACAATGTAGGGACAGTTATCATACAATTTACAACTTTTCCTGGTTTGAATGCATGTTCACAGGGCTGCGTGTCCTGAAATCTACATCCGTGTCTTTGCAATAGGATCCCCCTTTATGCCTCAAACAAGAATGTCAGTCTTTACTGTGGAATGAACTTTGCAGAGTACAGACTTCCAGGGGGTGCGGCTCTCTCACTGGACTCGCCCAGACTGCGTGCGTGCGTGTCCCTCAATCAGGAGCCTGACGGAGCCTGGGGTCTTGGGCTAACACTGCCCCCCACCCCCAGCCTGGCTCTATGGGACTGCCCTAGCTCCCCGAAGCCTTGCACAGCTGGTTCACTTCCTTGGTTCCCAATTCATGTCTGTAGTGGTGCTTTCTCTTCTCTCTGCTCACTTCCAGATCCACGTTCCTGACTGCTTCATCTCTGGTCATCACACAACTCTCTAGCACCTCTTGATTTCCTCTCTTCCCCCTGACTTCCTCCTTCAGCTCCACATTTCCACCTAACCCATCTTCCTGCCTCAGGTCTCTACCAGCCAGAGCAACTTCTCAGCCACAGGAATCCTCTTTTTTGCTGAAAAGCCTTACACACTACCGGCTGTTTGCAAGAACCCAGTCCAAATTCTGCAGTCGGCCTACCGACAACCACCGCTTCCGGCCGACACATCAAACCCAGAACTCCCTGAACCTGCTCTGCCTTTTCCTCTTTGTGTCCTACTTATGCCCGGCCTGGTTCCTGAGTCACCCCCTCCAGGAAGCCTCTGTTGACCCCCCCGGGACCAGAGCGGCAGTGCCGCGGCGTCTGTGAGCTGGTGCTCGGTCCGCAGGCTCTCCTGTCCCTTCGGCGGGCGCCGTGAGCCTGAGCCCTGTGCACGGCCGCCCCTTCCCCACAGCACCCTGCAGGGCGAGGCCTGGCGCCTGGGGGGCTGCTGGGGACACTGAATGAATGAGAGGCCTGGCAGGAAGGCCATTCACAACTTCACACAGAGCTCTGGACCAGGCTGTTCCTTCGGTCCTGCTAAAGATAATGCACTGATTTTATAAAACTTCCTCAGAGAAATCAGATATTAGAGGTCAGAACTTCCAATGGGTGCGTCGAGATTTTTACACTTAACTTTATTTGGCTGCTCTTCTAAGGAACTATAAACTAAGGCAGCCACAAGATTAAAGGTACTTGTGAACACCACAAAGACCATGACGGAGACAGGGCAGAAGTCCCATCAAAGGTCCCCGTTGCCTTTAATCTTCTTTGTGTCATCACGTTTCCAGAAAGTCAACTGTCTTCTTCCACCATGTGATGTGGAACCCTTAAATGTCTCTCTGGAGTAGTCACAGACAAGCACTGTAAAGAGGTGGACCCAGAGATACGGGCTTGAACACCATGCCCCTCTTCCTATGGCATTTCTCAGGGGGTCCCCCAGCCCCTCTGGGCCCCAGGTTATTTTGTGTATGTATCTTATGCTCAGAGTGGCTAAAAGGAGAAGTCAATACTAACAGAAGGAAGAGGATTCACGATTAAACCGGGGGCAAGTTCAAAGCTTCGCTGGCATTGCTACAAGGAAGGCTGCCTCGGAAAAATAAACAATCCACGATGGGTGCTGGAGGAAGCCAGAGGTACTCGGTTGAGAACCAGAAATTCAGAATGTTTTAGATCTGCATTTCTCAAACCGCAGGCTGCTGTCTATTACTGAACCGTGAGAGCAACATGGAGTTCCCGACCAGCCTTAACAACAAGGTGCAGAGAAGAGATCAGCGAATACTGCACATGCTGAGGAAAATATCTGTGAAGCCCGTTTCAGTTACACACGTGTGGATACGTGTCCCAATGTACAATGCAGTTCTTACAGTGGCAGGCGGTTAAAAAAAAAAAAAAAAAAAGCTTAAAAATCACTGGTTTTGATACTTAAGGTTCTAAAAGAGGCAGCCAGCTGCCAGGGCACACAACGCCTCCCGTCCTAGGAAAGGACCATTTAGGACAGACAACCAAAGAGGGGCTCTCAGAACTGGAAGGAGCCTCCGACCTCCACCGGCCGCAGGGTCTGCCTCCGAACAGCGGCAGCCTCGTGGCTCGTTTCTGTCTGCCTAAGCAGGTCCTGGCAACTCACTAGCTTTCAAGGCATCCCATGTCATGGGTGGACACTGCCGACCGGCACAAAGGTCTTCTTTGTCTTCGGTGGTGCTCTACCTCCCTGTGGATGCCTGCAGAGCTCCCGAACTACACAATAAGACCACCCTCTGTACGCACTGGCTAGTCCCCACGGGACTCTGATGAGTGTCACACGGGGCCGCACCCAGGAGTAAGTTGTTGGGAGGCGCTCAGTGAACAGCAGCTGTTCTCATCATCTCTGGGAGCCCTTCAGATACTTGGAGACATCGCTCACATCACCCTCAACTCCTCTCTTCTAAGCCAAGCATCCCCAAGACATCAAAATGGTGATGTTTTCAGATCCTTTTATACTGAAATATGTCAATGTTCCTCTTAAGAGCGTGAGGAGAATGGGGCGCCTGGGGGGGCTCAGCTGGTTGAGCATCGACTCTTGGTTTTGGCTCAGGTCATGATCTCAGGGTCGTGAGATCGAGCCCTGCGTTGGGGTGTCTGTTTGAAATTCTCTCTCTCCCCCTCCCTGCTCGCTCTCATGCTGTCTCCAAAATAAATAAACCTTAAAAAAAAAAAAAAAGAATGTGAGCAGGACAATTCAGAAATACTGAAAAGAGAGTCAAATAGAAACATTCCTTTGATGGGGCTTGTAAGTCTCTATCACTGGGCTCGAGCTCCCCAGGCATACTGGCGGGGACGACTCTGACCTGGGGCAGAGCTGGGGTTTCCTGGCCTCGGGTTATGCTACAGGACTTTACATTTGTTCCAGTTGTTGTGCGTGAACCGTGTCAGGTTCACTTCCTCCTGCTGAGACGGTTTTGGGTCCTGAATGTCTGGGTTACACTCCTGGGCAGATCCTCGGGCACGAGTTCTAGGAATCAGAACCTAGGAACCGAGAAAGGACAGTGGAGGATACCTAACCCAACTTCCCATTCAGCTCAAAATCCACCTACATCACCTTCCTTGTCTCACTACTTGTGCCTCAAATAAAAACAACAATGAAAACATTTACTTTTCTTATGTTGAGGGAAAAACGGACTGATACAAATGTAAGCTGGTAAATGCTGGGATCTAATGAGGTTTTCTGAATAGTGAAGTAGAGCAGCAAACCTCCTTTGGGAACTGAAGTTCACTAACCTTGCCTACTTAAGTACTAAGAAATGGGGTATGAGAAGATGATAAATGTATTTACCTTGCATGTATTTGCTTCCTTGACTACTATCCTGTTTATACCTACCAAGCCTCAACATTCACTAGATTTGTTTGCCGTATTAAAAAATTAAAGCACAGTCAGTCACGGTTGAGTCTTTCAACAGTATTTCGACACACCAGAAGGGGCGTGACTTCAGATCAGACAACGGCGTCCGCCCTGGGTAACGGTGCAGGTGCGGAGCGTGGTGAGGGAGGCGGCCGTGCCCTGACCCCCAGCGGGGCAGCGCTGCACGCGCCTGGCCTCCCCGTGCCTGCCCTTACACGTGCCCCACACTGCTGCCTCTTGCCCACAGGCTTTCACCAGTGACCAGACTGGGTCAAGGTCTTGCCGCAATCACAATACACAAGTTCAGTGCAACGCTGTCAGAAGAGCAAACTAGGATAGTAGGTAATATGTGGAGAGGTGAATTTTACTAGCAACTTCCAAGATAAATCGCTCACATGGGAGAAGGTGGAATTCTACTCCTATAGACTATCTCACACTTGGATGAGGTCACCTAGAAAATTAAAACAGCAATTCGATTGAAAAGGCAATCTCATTTTGGCTGTAAGTTTTTGGTAAAGGCAAAAAGGGAGGTAAGATAGATTTAAAGAATTCATTAATGAAGAATAATTATAGATTTATTTACTAATATAGACTTTTCTCTGGAATTAAAATCACCTAGGGATTTTTCATCAACATTCTTGGGAAGGAGACACTGAGTAAGAGTGACTGTCTTTCTTTTATCCTCCACAATTAAAATGGCCTTTAAAATCTTAAGTAATTCATGTTATATAAAAAAGTCAACACATAAAAGCACAATAGGAGAGAAAAACATCACCCAAAATGCTACTAAATTAAGACAATAACCATTCATATTTTGGTGACCATTCTTTCATGCATCCATATGTCCACACACAGACACATACACACACTCTCTCCCTCTTTCTCTCCATGGGATCATGAAAATCGTCCTTCAGAGTAGTTCTGACTGAAGGCACAGAAATAATACCTCGATGAACAACTGCTGTATCCGCCCTCTACACAGGCTAATGGGAGAAGGGCTGGCCTAAGACGTGGATCTAAGATCAATGCTCAGGCTGAGTCATGCAGGCATTTATGCTTGGAACCGAAATACTATGGCCCAGGGACTTTGATTTCTAAAAGGTAACATGTCTACTGAACCTTCTCTAAAACACCGGCCGCATGACCTGAGCATCTAGCAGATCCTGGGTGGCAGCGAGATGACCATTAGTTCACTTAACAGTTCTCTACAAGTGCCCAGAGTGTCTCTATTCGCTGTAATTGGCTTTCGCTCATTTGTGAGGTTTAAGGAGTGGGCTTACACCATCATCTAGTCTGATGGGGTCACTGTGAGAGTAAGCAAAAGAGGTGACTGCAGGTGAAATCAGTATTTCCCTCCAAACTGAGGTCTGAATCACAGGACTCACAGAGCTCCGGTGATTCTGTGTTATTTCATGGAAGAAAATGAAATTCATTTGTCAAATGATAGAGGCAGATAGATGGTCACCTTGTTCACAGGACTTTGGAAGATTCTCAGTGGAACTGTTCAGCTAACATTTATTGAGCACTTATCATGTACCAGGCGCTGTGCTAAGCACTTTATATGTTACTTCGTACAACCTATGATGTATGCCTGCCATTATTCTTGCTTTCTGCATGACTAAAATGAACTTCCCGAGAAATATAGCTGCCCAGGTCTCCCAAGCAGAAAACGGAAGAACAAAGAGTCAACTCCAGGTTACGTCTGATTCTAGGGTCTGAGCAATGAACACTGTGTTATGTGAAGTCAACCTGCATCAGCTGGGTTGACCTGTTGGATGAGCAGCCGAGACTACTCCCCTGCAGGCTGAAGGACGCCAACTGACCCCGGCATCCTCCCAATGTGTGCTAGGGGCCAGGGGTGCCCACGGGCACTTCTTACAAGTATCGAGCCAACAGGTCAGGTTAGAGATGATAAAATCACGTCACTGTAACTGGAGGTTACTTGCCCATTTGTTTTCACAGCTGGACAATGAGTGTTCAATTAAATCAATTACATGGGCTTGGCCGGTTATTATTCATCCGTTAAGATGCCAGGACATGTGTGTGTGGAGAGCACGTGAATTCCCCCTGTGCCACATTAGGTCCATATCTGGGCTGCGTCCTAGAGACACTTTTATCTCCAATGAGTTTTCGTGAATACTGGTAAAAGAAAGGACTAAATAACACCTTATGGTAAACACCCTAAATTTAAAACAAAACAAAACCAAAAACCCTTCCTGTATCTTAGCCCTGTGGAAAGCAACTCCAGGGAAATCACTGGATCAAAATGGACCTCAGCAGCCAGCTAGCCCAGTTTCGCCTACCCTGGAAAACCTCTGACCTCCAGCAGCCCTGAGAGGTAATGCACGGCGTCCGCCTGCATGCCTCATCCTGAGCTCTCCCCACGGCAAACCGTCTCTCTGGTGGGGGGGCCTCGCTGACAGATGGTCTTCCTTTCACTGAGATGAAATTCGCCTTCCTGTCCCCTGCCCTCTGGTCCTCATTTTGCCCCATGGAAATACAGATGACACTTATTTTGTTTTCCCAACAGTCCCTGACAGTCTTCCCAATCTCTGGAAACAGCGGGTCTTGCTGATTGCTTCTTTCTTGCAGGCTACACATCCAAGTCACTGTCCCTTGACCCCAGGCCAGGGTGCCAGTGTTCCGTCAAAAGCTAAATATGTAAGAATCCGGGTAAAGTCTGGTGGGCACACAGGACAGTGGGACTATTCCTGCCAACGATCAGGACACGGACCTTCTTTACATCCCGTCACTGTACGGGCCCCTTGGCGTCTGCATCACGTGGCTGCTGTACTCTAAGCCCGCGGCTAACGGAAGCCCCTAGATCTTTTCTCAAGGGAGCTGTTGTTGCTGCGCAAGGTGACCTCCCGATCTGTGTACTGACTACAAATACATGTTCACGAAATGCATTACTTTGCTAGGTATGACCTCATCAGGATCAGTACGAAACCGGTGGAAGCCAATTTTCACATCTTTATGAAAAGTACTCTACAGGTTTTCTTGGGGTCATGTGGTACATGCAATCCAAGAATAACTGGTTACTTACTCATTAGCACTCAAGCTAGCCGTGGCTCTGACGATCATGTAGCAGAGCGTGAGGGCGCTGAGGAGGCCAAAACTGGCAATAATAAACCATTCTTCTGTTGACAAAGGAAAGGGAGCAAATCACTCTGGGGAGAAGACTTAAGTCAACTCGGTGTCAACACTTCCCTCAAATGCAACGAAGCAGACGTCAACGGAGGTGTAAGCCAAGGCTGGCCCAAGGAGGTGAAGCAGGAGGAGGTTTGCCAGAGAGCTACTAACTGGAGAAGGTTAGTGGAAGTAGTGGTGAGAGCTGCAAGGGAGAAAGGAAAGCGCGGCCCAAACATTTCTTCCAGTTAAGGTCCTGAGGTCTGTGAGGAGTGTGGCCACCAAAAAGCACGCAGGAGGAAGAGGTCTATCAAGTTGCATGTGGACAGGGACTTTTAAAATCACTGCTTTAGATGACAGTACAGCAGACCTGCCACACTTCTATAACCTTTCCTTCTTCCTTCTGTCGCTTCTGCACGGTTGTGTCACTCGTTCTCAGAGGAAGACTTGTTAAGTACGGAGCAGGGGTCCCAAAGGTCTTGCGGGCACTCCGCACAGTCTGGAGGCTGGCCTTCCAGTCTGCTTTCTTTTGTCCTAGGCGTGGGTTTACTTACAGTCTTTATGGAAAACGGACATCTGATTGGTGTTCCTTGGAAAGGACTACCCTTCACACCCCCACCGGCGGGAAGCGGCTCTGGCCGTGTCAAGCAGGCAATTCACCAGGTACCTGGCCCGTCAGAGGGCTGAGAAGCTCTGGTACCCAGAACTCTAGGGTTTTCAGTTAGTCTCTCTCTCAATCCAGGACGTCGTCGTTAGTATTTTCCCTTCTTTTCAAAGTCTGAACTGTCAAGGTAACGTTCCAAAAACACTATTTATTGAGAACCTCAAAAATAACCTGTGAACCAATCCTGGCTTCCTAGAAAGGCTTACCTAGAAAATATTTCCCAGAGCATACGCTACCTTGGGCTGGTTTAACCAAGTGGTACACGGCGAAGCCCCCGCTGTATCTGCAGGGAGGCGGCGGGAAGACATTTATACTTGGAATGCCACATGTTTAATCGGCAAAAGCCATGGTCACATGAATGTTTCTCAATCTGGTTTCCACGAATCCCACAAATACGCAAAACTATGTGTGCCTAGGAACTTTTCTAGAAAAAGGTGATTGTATTTTCATTGGGTTTTAAAGGTGGTGATCTTCCGAAGGTTGAGAACTGTTCTTCAGGATTCCAGGACGATGTTTTTGTTCTACGAGCATGTCTTGGCCATCTTGATTCATATTATTAAAATGCTTAGCAAACTCTTTCTTTTTCAGTAACAGTGCCGCCACTGCTTCCTGGATTACAAATTCCTCACGAGTACAGTGAATTTATTAAGGTCTTAAGTCAAAAATGAACATTTCAGAACCCATACCAAATTCACCATTTTTACCCTGCACAGATTTTAAGTTAGGAAAAATGTACCCTGGCATTTAAAAAAAGTTAAGAGCTGACTGGTCATCAGGATCAAGAAGCTTAACCCGGCGTTCTTTATTTATTTATTTCTTCCTTCTCCGAGACCTTTAGACGGGATAAGCAGACTAAGTTTTAGAACTGCAGTTACGTGTGTGTTTCTGCATTCTGAGCAGAGCATCTGCAGATGTATGGCATTTCGGCTATAAAAACTAGCAACCAAAAAGAAGCAAGCACTGCCGTGCCGATCCCCAGTGGGCCCCAGGGTACTCCGGCAGCAGCCGGCCCCGGTCAGCTCTGCCCACCCCGCTGGGTACTTAGCACAGTGCCTTGCACAGGGGATGCCGGGCGAAAGTGCTGTGCTTGCTGAGACACTACAGGGCTGTGAGGGAAAAGGAGAGGTCGCTTTGGGTTAATTTAACCGCACGAATGTATTCATTAACATGCGTCAATTCCACTAAAGGTGATTCATTTGATATAGGAAGTGACTTTTTTTTTTTTTTAATCATCAAAACGTAAGATTTTGAAAGGACGTTTCTGCATAGACTATAATGGGATCAGAACTGAATGTAGTAGTAGGTGCTCAATAAATGTCGATCAATGAAGAGCCGACAAAAAGTCACTGCTAAACAAATAACCTCTGTTTCCTTTATTGCTACTGGATCAGTATTTAAAAAAATCTACACCCTAAAACCTGAAAACATGAAAAGCTATTAAAACAACTCGCCGGGATGTGGCAGGAAATGAGTCAAACTGCATCGAAGAATACTCTTCCTTGTTTTATAACTGAATGAAGTCTCCTCGAGTTCAGACAAATGATAGAACAAAACCTGGGAAACTGCTGATGACTACTGATCTCTGGTCGGTGGAAAACGTGTGTACTTCAACTGAACAGCCCCCTCGAGCCTCACTACGTGGAGGAGAAGTCTTTCGTGACGGCGTTCTCCGCGCCGCGGCCTCGCGGGGCTGAGGGCTGGAAGCTACGGCAAGCGACAGCACGCACTGGGCAAGGCAGCACCGCAGAGGTGACAGGGAGGCTGGAGAGAGGCGGTTAGATGGAGAGACCACGTGGAGGATGGAGCTGAGGGGGCAGCTGGCTCGTGACAGGGTGACCGCCCAGAGGCCCACACACACGCCGCCCGCCGCACGCACACCGTCCTCGGGCGGCCGTCGACACACTCCGAGCACCGCGGCTCTCCTCGGCAACACGTCACCCATCCAGACGCCCCAGACTAGCGAGAGCACTGTCAAACGCACATCACGCTTTGGCTTTTCTCCCGCCCCGCGTCCAGTGACCCCAAAGACGAAGTGCCAAGACCCCAGACTCCGTAAAGTGAAGTGAGCAGCAACAGGGCGTCTCGAGTCTCCCCAGAGGGAGCAACTCTAGGGAGTGTGTTCAGATTCTGCCCTGGGTTTCCGCTAAGCTGCCTGGAGCCTGGTGCTCGCGGCTGGTTACACAACACGATGCCCCGCGTCGCATCCCAGCGGGACCCTTTAAAATGCCCGTCTGCAAGGCGGCCATCAAAGCAGGTGTCTACACGGCTACTGAGACAACTTGTCAGATGGCCTACTTATTATACACAAGTACACAAGCTCTTTACTATCAGGAAAGTTTTGTCTCCCCAAATTCCTGTTTTAACAGAGGAACCTGTCGCTTCCTCCGTGACGGACTAACTCCCTGGCCCAGGTGACTGCCTCCACTGCCCTCTGGAGCAGTGAACACGCACCAAGCACAGCGGCAAACCTGCCCTGCGCCTGGGTACAGGGCCCCACTTACTTGTTACTGCAATGTTGATCTCTCCCGTTCTGGGAGTGAGCTCCCCGTCCTGAGGAAGAGGCGAGATCCCCGAAGTTCGAAGTGGCTCGAGGCCAAGGGAGTTGTCGCTGGCGAGGTCACCGAGGGCTGATCTTCGGTTAACGGCCTGGGTTCTGGTGAGCCTTTCCATGTCAAATGCTACGTTATCAGTACATGGCAAATTTGGCTGCAAAACATTTCCAGATTAAGAGTACGTATTAGAAAAAAACAAATCTCTGATAAAATTCTAAATGTCTGACACCCTGTTGAAAAGACTTCAAGTTTTTTTTCCATGTGATTTCCTCTCATTTCTTTCCCCATTTACCCTTTCTCACCCAAGAGTTTTCCTTTAAAAGAAACAGATGATTTCCTCCCAAACATGATACAAAAGAAAACCAAAATCCATCGCAGAGCTGAGAAAACTGGGTACTTCATCTTCATGAAGAAACGACCACCTCTGGCGGACACAGATCACGGGCAGAGGGAGTCACTATCATTATTCTAAAGCTGACAAACAGGAAAATGCATCACTCCGGCTCTTCCATTAATGTTGAAGGAGAGCAGAGAACATAAAATACTGCGTTCCTCCTATTAACTTCTCTATAATGCCCCACTTAGCTGGCAGTCAGTTTTTAAATGTCTTCTACCTTTAGACACAAGGAAAGCACATGCCCAAGAGCAGATCGACGTTGAAAAGACCTTTGAGCTTTGAGTAAACCATCGGTTTCACAATCTAAGCATCTAGCCCTGAAGGAGGTACAGAGCTGCTCTGAGGCCAAAGCCTGCCAGCTAAAAATGGGTGGAAAGTCTCCTGGGGTAACAAGACGGTTATCTGGTTTCCCTAGAACCTTTAGGTCTGGCAGACAGAGTGCTGGAAGCAGAGCTGGGAAGGATGGTGGGCAGAGGCACAAGTATGGAGAAGTGACAGCCAACCCGACCCACAGCAACGGCTTCCTCGGCGGGAGAACTGTTCTAGATCGCCCCACAGCCAAAGTAAGATGCTTAGAACGATACCCTGTCAGAAGAGCTTTACTGTGGTTTTTATATTTAAAACCATGGTAGCTTGTAATAGACTCTAGAAGGATGTTCTTTACAAACAAAAGGGAGAAGTGTCTGCACGTCCAAGATTGGACTGAAGGCAAACAAACCAAAGCACCACCAAGGCTGGAGGCAACATAAGAGGCCAAGGTAATACTTCCGGAAGTGTCTGCCACATGCCCGACATCATGGCAGACGCTCTACGGTAAACCCTCCCCACGGGGGTGACTGTTCCCCAAGGGACATCTGGCAACGTCTGGAGACATTCTGACCTTGCATCTGATGAGTCATGCCCCTAGCCTTTGGGAGCAGCCAAGGATGTGGGAGACACTCGACAGGGCACAAGACGGCCTCCCGCCCCCACCCCAGTGGAATTATCTGGTCTACAGTGTCAGTGGGGCTGAGGTGGAGTGACCCTATGTTCAGCTGTGTCACTGACGTGATCTCCGGAGCTGGAAGGAGCCACCCGGGACCGCTCATTTGTCAGCTGACGACAGCACATTTCAAATAGGACGTCTTGGACGTGCTTTGGGTTGCAAAGCTAAAAGGAGCAGTTCATCTGCTGGACACATTAAACTTCTGGTTCCACAAGGAAATCATTCATCCACTCTTTCTTGAGATCAGAAAGTATTTTATTTTCCTCTAAGAGGTGTTCATTTTGGACAGTAGGTCTCTTAAGGGAGACCTGTAGGAAGTCTCCAAGGCCCTCGGTCAGTCAGTGCTGACCGGCCTGGCCAGAGCTGAATGAAGCAGTGTGTGCTCGGTGTGGCCTCGGACCAAAGCCCCAGCAGGCTGGTACCGCCCACCTTTGCTGCCTGCAGCTGACCAACGCCCCGGGGAGCTAAGCCAGGTTCCAGAGAAAGGAACACAGTGATGACACAGTTTTATAAGATGCTGAATGCAGAAAAAATTTACTACTGGACCAAAGTAAAAAGTCTGTATTTCTAGTCCTTAAAAAAAAAAAGATAATACCGGAACAAAAGCAAACCCTGTCCCTCTCTCCACTGCCATTCTTCGTATTTCCACCACCCAATGGAAGCACACTTCTGAGTGGACTAGTTCAGTTCTTTATCTTCTCTTCTGGGAGTTCCCCAAGACGGGCTGGACTCTAAGGAATGTGGAAGAAAGGCCATGTGGCAGAGAAAGCCCATGCTCTCGTGGGAGACTTAACCACCCACCTCTGCGATGCTAGCTCACACGCAAAAAGTAGTGACCATATAGGAAACATACCACAATTCCCAGGGCCTTCAAAATATTAAGTTTGCACATTGGACAGGTACAATGTTCACTAAGCCAGGGATCCACGCAGGACTTGTGGAAAACATGCCTATGAAAAAAAAAACACAGAGCATTGTATCACAGATCATATACTGAACAACTATTAGATCCAAAGAAATGGAATTTTTAGTTAGCCTGTTTCTCCCCCTTTTTGGACATACTGGCAAGTTCCAAGAGACAAATATTGGGGATGTCTTAAAATATAGCTGGCAGAAAACCTCCTGACCCCAATCTGTATGATGAGAACTGATAAGTGGTACTTGGCAGTTCGGTCTTTTTATTTCAGCACTTGAAGAAACTTAGGATATTTATTAAGAATGAAACAAACTATACCTTTTTTTCATTAAACATTTTATTTATTTAACAAAGAGAGAGAGAGCGCACACAAGTAGGCAGAGCGGCAGGCAGAGGGAGAGGGAGAAGCAGACTCCCCACTGAGCAGAGAGCCCGATGCAGTACTCAGACTCTGGGACCATGACCTGAGCCTGAGGCAGATGCCCAGGAAACAAACCACACCTTATCAATCAGTTTTGCTTTCTACAACAGCTAGAGTAGGAAGAAGGGAAATTCAAGAAGATATGAAGCAAGGGTTGAATGAAAAGAGTTTTCTGCACAACCATGAATTGGTTTCACGGAACTTGGTTTCAATGTCATTTAGAACATTATTTAAAAAGACTTCTAAGTAATCTATGTTAAATGTTTGTGAAAGTTACAGGGTGGTTGGGAGTATTTTGGAGATGAAAGGTACCTAGGAATCAGGTGACACCGAGTCAACAGTTTTCAGTGGAAATGTGAAGGGGAGAGAGAGGATGGGTGATTTTTTTTTTATTCAGGAGAGTGGAAAGTCACATCCTTGCGACAGAAAAGAAGTCAGTCATGGAGAGTCTTGCATTCTTAGAAAAGGGACCTGTGCCTTGCGGAAGGGAGACACTTTGAGGGGGCTGTGGTGGAAGCTAAAAATGAAGCCTCAGCGTCCTGGCTAGAGAGGGAGAGAGGCGGGTGCCAGGACACACAGTCTGGGCACCTCAGAGGAACTATGCTTGGAGTCTCGGTTATTGATAAAAGAAATTTTAAGAAAGATATCAAATTGAAACATGGTATGCCTTTGCAACTTTATGAATTTATAATTTACATGTGGCTTATAAATAGTTATATACAGCTGTTTAAAAATGCAGTTTTGATCCAAAAAAGTAGGAGGTCTAAACATCTCGCTGATTTTAACTGGGATTTGGAAGAAACATGCAGGCTTACAGCTTCAACCTCAACAATGCATATGCGCCTACCTACTGCCACTTGGTGACCCTGCACTCATTTCTTCGGGTAAGAATAAAGATCTTGAAGACTGAATTTATCAGTGCAGTGAACTAGAACCTCCTCATCCTGGAAGGCTTGTATTTAAACCTGCAGGTTTTTACTTAAGGGGCAAAAATCACCAAACCGTAGGTGAGCCCGAAATTCATTCAGTACACACCAGGCACGTCCACTTCTTGTTCCTCTATCCTCGTAGGAGAGTGCTCCAAGGGGGGCGGGGGAAGGGCTCCTGCCTACAGGGTCCCACTGGGCGGGTGCTTTCAGAGCCAGGGTCTACACCCCAGCAGCAGTCAACTGTGCCAGTGCTCACTATAGTCTGGCCAAGACTAGCACAAGGCTTCTAATCTTTCTGGGGATGCTGACCTCTTTACGTTGACTAAGTGACAGGATCCCCACCCCCCCTTACAAGGGTGCGTCTGCCTAACCTCTGGCCCGTAGAGCTCTCAGGGTCTGGTTAGCGTAGGGTGGATTTTTCCTATGTTGGGCTTCTAAACTGCTCCCTTAGAGGTTTGTCGATGTGGAAGACAGTGTCCCTCCACCCCCCTTGCGGTACTGTAATGGACAACAGACTAACTGGGTCTCCAGGGTCACACCAAGAATGTGTCCCTTCCCTAGCTAGCTCAAAATCTGAAGAAAATAGTTTTTCTTAAAACAAAAAAATCCTTTCGACTATGTGTCGACGCCATGGCTCTCCTACTATTGACCCCCACCCCAGTCGGCTACCTGCCCCCTCCCTCCTTTGACAGATTCCCCAACAGCCCGGTTCCTGCAGCTCACCTGGGGGGAAGATGGGGAGGTTGTCGGCCTGGCTCCCATGCATGCCCCTCTCGTCTGAAAACGGTCTGGCAGCTTCCTTGTTCACCTATGGGCCCTCTGGGGGGTTGCTGCTACGATCTTGGTGGGTAACTGCCCTGTGCGCCTTCCCGTCCTCCTCACCCATTCCCGTACCCTCTTCCATCACTGGTGCACGAAGCTCGGCGGTGCCACCCCCTTCCTCCCAGACACACTTTCTGCAGCTGCAGACTCAGCCCGCCTCCCGGCTGTGTCAGCAACAAGCTGCCAGGCGGAGTGGTGGGGAAGGCGCGCGCTATCCTGTGAGGCTGCTCGGAGCAGCCGGTGGCGAGCCGTCGTGGACACTCAGAAAACCCTCAGCAGCACGCAAATGCAAGGTACTACTAAACACACACTCAGGCGAAGTAACGTTAATGTTTCCCACGCTATCCCAATAAACGGTCAGAACGTGCGCGCAGGCCTCCGGCGCCGGCAGTGCCAGCATCAGTGACCTCTGACTAGCTCGCAGGTGTACCCCGGGCCCCCACGGACACCTCAGTGGGCGGCACGTGCGGCCAGCCAGACCTTGAAGAGAAGCCCTTCCCACGGTTACAAAAGACTCGAGTCATCAAAGCACACATGAAAGCAGAAAAGGGCCTGACGAATTTGGGGCCGAGTGGTGTATTGGGATGGAAAGCAGATGATGTGCTGAGGACCAGTGGAACGTGGAAAGGACAAGCAGATCGGAACTTCGACACAAAAGTTCTTTATTCCTGCAAGAAATACTCTAGGGTACAGAATGTGGAACGAAACCAGTAGTAGGGCGCCCTCCCCTTTCCTCCTTCCCGCACACGTCACGAACTAGAGAGAGCAGAGCGGTGGCTGGGGGTGGGGACAGGAGGGTACACTGAAGCAGAGCTGTTCTCACAGCTCCAAAGCCTCTTGGTGACGTGCAAGAACCTGGCAAACATAAAAGGATCCAGGATTACGAAAGGTCAGAGACGAGAACTCTTCCCCATCGCTGGGCCGGCAGCAGACGCTGTTTGAACAGGCCCTCCCTCGAGGTGGGGGCACCCCAGCGACGCCTCCGGCAGCGGCCACAGGATGGACCCCTTTTAGGCCCCCAAAGTGGCATCCTGGACACACGTTGATCTGAACGGTGGCACTCTACTTCTGAAAAGTACTTTTTTTGTTTTTTTAAAGATTTTATCCATTTATTTGACACAGAGAGAAAGCACAAGCAGGGGGAGCAGCAGAGGGAGAGGGAGAAGCAGGCTCCCCGCTGAGCAGGGAGCCCGACATGAGGCTCGATCCCAGGACCCTGAGATCATGACCTGAGCTGAAGGCAGACGCTTAACGGACTGAGCCACCCAGGCGTCCCCTGAAAAGTATTTCTAACTACTAAAAAAAAAAATGCTGTGGCTGAGCTTTAAATAAGAGGTCTAAATAAGGTGATAGCTTCTAGGACGTGCTGGCTAATGTCCAAGGATGATCAGCTGTAATCAAAGGACACGAGGAGGAGGTCCCAAGCAATGCCAAGTGCCATCTGTCCACAGTAAATTAATGTGACAGAAGAGGAAAAGGAAAGGTCATGCAGCAAAAAGGCAGCAATCTATAGAGAGCTGCTCTCTATAGATAGAAAGTCTCAGTTCAGTCTCCAGATAGGCTTGTTCAAAGTTAAGGACGGACAGAAACAAAGGCACCTGGGCTTTCCTTGGTCCCTCACTCAGGTGAAGAAGGGACAGCGAGCACATCTCCTTCCCCAAGTCTGGCTGTGAAGGGAGGAGCCACAGGGTGGTGTTTGGCGATGGCTTATGAAACTGGCATAGGATGGGCTTGAGTATGACGAAATGTCAGAGACAGAAGGAACAAAAACTGGCAGGAGCAGAGAGTCAACAGAGCAAGGTCCCTGAGGACGGGACGGGATTGACACGTGGAGGCCGAGGTGGAAAGAACACACCGGAACAAAGGGAGCCCTCCTCCCTCCCGATGGGGGATGCTGCAAGGCTGGGTGGGGAGGCAGGTGCACCCGAAAGCTCAGGGCCGGGAAGCGGAGGGAATTTCAGGGTCAAACAACCACGACTTTCTCTGTGGGGAGAGCAGAGAAAGCAGCTGGGGAAGCTATCCAGCCAGAGTGAGGAACAAAGAGATGAGCTAAGGTGTTTAAAGGAGAATGAACAAGGAGAGCCAACCAGGGAAACAGACGGGCTCTGGGCAGCACTCCAGGTGTGGCTGAGGGGCCGCCGGGAGTCCCCTGGGAGGCAAGGAGGCTCTGGCACTGTTGGGCACGAGAGCTCAAGGGAGAGGTAGCGGAGTCACCCCTCTGCTCGGTTTCAAAGCCCTACAGACAAAAGAGGAAGGGCAGGGTGTCCCGGGGAAGAAAGGAGGTAGCAGCTCAAGGCCAGAATTCATTTGGAAGTATCCTAGAGGGGGTCCCCCGGAAACCAGAGGTGTGGGGAAGATCTGAAGTGAAGATGGAGATCTGGGCGAGACCATCCTCTAGGTCAGTGGTCGTCACAACTGTGTGTGGGGCTGGGCTGCTATGGGCATCTAGTGGGTGCGGCCAGGGACACCGCTAAAGACCCTGTGATGCCCAGGATGGCCGCCCCGCCCCCAGCCCCCACAAACGATTATCTGGTCCCAAACATCAACAGTACCAAGGCTCAGAAACCTTGTTCTAGGTGAAAAGTTGTCGATTCCGGTCCCACAGAACGTTGCTCAATGGGCAAAGTTAATTTTTACTATACCTGAGAATCGAGTGGTTGGTACCATTTCAGCGAGGTGAACGGTTTTGCTGAGCAGGGTGTGTGACACACCTCAGCGAGAGCTACAACTGCTGAGGCTTAAGGTGCACGCGTACCAGACAGCACCCTGCTCCAGAGCAGAAGGGGGACTCTAACAGAGTCAGACAGGGACCCGGCAACGGAACACAACCAACCGAGGGCGCCGTGCCCTAACCGTGGGCACAGAGAAATGTCCTTAAGTTTGCCAAAATTCTAATATCCAAAAGCAGACCGCGGACACAGGTGCAGCCCCAGAAACGCGAGGACTCCGACGGAGGGGCACGCCATTGCAGCGCTGCTCAGGTGACTATTAAAAGCCACATGCCTGGGCTCCGGGATGTGTTTCTGAACGCCACCCACTGATTCCGACACACCGTCCGGTTTGGAGAGCACTGGACTAAGTTAAGAAAAAAAGAGAACTAAGAATGAAACTTTGGAATAGCCAATGCTCAGGGGGCGGGGAGGACGGGGGGCAAGCTTCCAGAGTAGTCTATTTTTGGCCGAGGCTCCCCTGAGGAAGACACTCTCTCGTTACCAACAACCACGAATGGTTTCAGAGGCCTTTGTTCTTGGGTCCAGATGGTTCCTCTGGAGGGGGGACCCTGGCCTGAAATAGAAGACAGAATTTGGAAAGACTTGGCTGCTTCCTGGTGATTCTGGTGTCAGAGATCCGTGCAGGTGAAAACATGTTTAAAAAGCAGCTAAGGGTGGATAATGCTTTATAATGTACCTACTGATCTTCCTGGTTTGTGTTTGGATGTGTATTTCCTTCAGCCTCATGTTTTAAACCATAAATGACGGCAGCTGAAGGAAATCTGGTAATTACGCAATTTTCTACAGGACAGCTTCCTGTTAGTTTTGTAGATTTTCCTTTAAATGTAAACTAGATTGACTTGACTTCTAGAATCTGGTTTTCTGTTTCAGCATATGGAATTATTCTTAGGTTCTCTGATTAAAGAAAAAGAAAACTCCTCACAGATCTTTCTAGGTTCAAAATAGATGACTTTGGGAATAAAATGGTACTGGTAGCCTCAGGGAGACAACCACTGACAGTTATTTTATTTGTTCACGTGTTCTGTGTTACTAGGTGGTCAGAGTGGTGTGCATGTGTTTTAAGGGAGGGGAGAAAGAAGAGGAAAAGTCTTTGATTTTTAGGCTTCTCAGTAGGCGATTTCGTATTTTTCCAATCAGCACATTTCTAAAGAACATCTGCTCTTTCTAGAGCACCACACGCAGGTGAGCGGGGCCCGATACAAGGAGCAGTAGAGGTGGACCTTTACTTCGACTCTGCCATTTCTGGACCGCGCGACCCCAGCGTCCTTCACGCGCCCTCTCATAGAATTGAACATTCCTGCCCGCAATGGTCTTAGGCTACGATGTAGCCCTGGGTTTCCCCGTGTTTCTCACAAGCAGAGGAGGCTCTGCAGTCCGTTTTTGCCGAGGCGGGCTCGTGCCAGCCGCCACTCCCACCATGGGTAACGGGCCACCGCGCCTCCGCCTGCCGCCAGAGCCGTGGGTGAGGCGGCTCCCGAAGGCAAGTGGGACCCCCCCCTGAAGGGGAGACACACACACCACAGGAGCCTGACATACTTGCAGGGGAGGATCCGCACCACGTCGTTCTGCTTGTAGCTCTCGATGCAGACTGCGCAGTGATCGAAGTCGGGGTCTGTCTCCTGCAAGGCAAGCACAGGCACGCGAGTCACGGGCTCAAACCGAAGCTATACGTGAACGGAGGAGGCGATCCAGCTCGGCATCTTCCTGCGGCAAGTACGGTAAGCAAGCGACTCCCAAGTGAACAGTGATGAAGAGCTTTGAGGTTTTCGTTTGCTTACCTGCACTGACCCAAGTGATATGGACACCACTCTACCTCGTTTAAACTATGCTGTAACGTACTAATTCTATTTGTGAAAGGTCTTAGAAGTCAGAATTCTTACTTGTTTTTCAAGATTCAAATCCACGGTCACCGTGGACACCCTCCTCCCCCTCCCACCACCGCGGCATCACTGTTCTGGTTCAGTGGGCTTCACAGCAACCCTCCACAGCGTGGGTCGTCCTCTGATCACTCATCTAAGTACAGGCAGAAAAGATGGTGAGCCCCCAAAAGACCAAGCCCCAGTGACGGGAGCTGGTCACAGGTGTGGGGTAGAGAACAGCCATGGCCCAACTCAATACTGGGTCTTTATGAAGAGCCAGGAAGAGCCAGCTAGGTGTTCGGTCATCCAGGTTAACTGGCTTCCTTCCTCGTCTGTGCCGGGAAGGGACTCCCCCGAGTTGTCATAAAATAGAGCATTACAAGGAACCTAAGCCAGGAAAGGGGAGACTATCTGCTGTGTCATGGCCACGTGGACTGAAACTCAGTGGGACAACTCTGGGTAGGTCCAGGAGGCACAAACTTGGAAGAGGTGTTGGTTTGAATAAGGAAAGATTGTTTGGTGTTAGCCTGAAGGACAACGTAGGATGGGTAAAAATTCTGGGGAATTTCCAATTAATGTGGCAGCTGAAGGCCACCAGGCCAAGAGGGTGACCACTTCTCTGGGGCTATAGGGCAGCTTTCCTGTGCTGCTTTTATTTTCTCCAAATGTTTTTACTTGTTTCTTTGCTTAGTGTTCACTGAAGTTCGCCGAAAATGTCTCCACCTTCCAGAGCTGTGTCAAGACGGTGGGAATAAAAACGGGTGAAGTCAAGGAAGTGGTGAAACTACAGAGGATGGAGAATTGTCTGAAATTACCATCCCAGAGCTGCTTGTCAAAATGTGAGAGCTGGATGTGGGGTAGAAAACAGCTTTGGGTTTATGCCTTTACAGGTGCAACTTTTCCCCTCTACGTAACTGAGTATATGGAATGTAGGGCCTAACATCAAGCTGCTGTTTTGTCCTTATGGAGCAGAAGCGGATTCCACGTAATGCGAGGCCCGACCGGGTAGCTCTGATGAGCCGTCTCAGCCACAGCCTCAGTCACTGGCTTTCTCACTTGGTCCCCGCAAGCCAAGGGCCCAACCCGGACACACCGGGAGCTTCCTTCCAACTGTCTGGCCCACTGGACAGAAAGCACCTTGTGAATGACACTCTCTCGAGACGTGAGTCTCCTGCTCTCTGGCGAACTGGCGAGGGACTAAAACACAAAGGAAGCACAGGGAAGAGAACACATATTCCTGGCCACCGAGTGCACCAACTGACCAATTAGGGTTCTGCCCGAAGGCATCCTTGGCTGCAGGGGAGAAAGCTCTCGAGTGGGACACCACAGCTAGGGGACTGTAAGTAGACCAGTGCAGCTAATAATGGCAGGAGCCCTGGAAGTCCAGGAAAGTCAGAGACTCTAGGGAAGGCCTCCAAATGAGGCATGCTAAGGGTAAGAGTTCAAAGGGAGGCTAGTTTAAAATGAAGCATTAGAGCATATACTTGGAAAAAGAATCACCTAACATGAGACACAAATGATTAGGGTGTGTTCTCTTCCACCAAATCAAAAGCAAAACTACTTTATCATTTTTATAGTGTTAAAGTTATTTCACTACTATACCTTATCACCCTTTTTTACTGTTCTGGTGGTCAGTTTGCTGATGGCTTTCTTGGCGGCATCTCCAAGACGACGCTATGACAATTACAAAGAAAAACAGACATTAATGCAAGACCTCTGGATGACATCCTTTATTTTAAAATCATTAAATGTATAAAGCCCCTGTTATCCCACAACATTCTCCACGTTGTACCATAGGAAAGGATTCTAACAAAGCGATTAAAAAATGAGAAAAACTGGCAGTTTTTCCATAGATTCAGCCTTCTGAATTGAATTACTGAATTATTCTGGTTGAATAATTAAAAAGTATATATAGTGAAAAAAAAAAACCACCAGGTGTCATGACCACTGCTGCGTTCCTGTATTTAATAAACCTTTGAAATACTACAGCATTATTGAAATCTACTTCTTGTACCTGTCAGAGCCACAACCACTGCACTAATAGTTCTGGGGACAATCAGAAGGATAAGCTCTGTCTTAGTAAAAGGAACCTCCAGCGCCCCCAAGATTGCTCATCACAGTGCCAAGTGCGGCAGGAGAGAGGCAGTCACAAGCTGTCCTTCCGTCTCTGCCGCTACAATGCTCCGCGAGCTTAGGGAGGTGCATTTATCTTTCCAGGGGTGAGCTGTGTGAAAGGGTTAAGTCACAGAATCTCAAAGACTTGATCCCACATTTTGGCAGACGCTGCTAGACACCAAAGACTCACAGGTGAAGAGACAGTGCCCCCGGATCTTGAAAAGCCAACTGAATTGGGAAACAGACCAGTAGATACATTTTATTTTATTTTTAAAAAACATTTTATTTATTTATTTGAGAGAGAGAGAGAGAGAGAGAGCACAGAGGGAGAGTGAGGGGGAACAGCTGACTCCTGCTGAGCAGGGAGCCCGACGCAGGGCTCGATCCCAGGACCCTGAGATCATGACCTGAGCTGAAGGCAGATGCTTAACGACTGAGCCACCCAGACGCCCCCAGTAAACACACTGTGACTGAGTGTTGTACAGGAGAGAATGCCTGGGTGGTGTGGCGGCACAGGGCGGGCAACCCAACTTGGGCGGGGAGCTGGGGGGGGGGACGGGGCAGAGGAGGAACATGAGGAAGGCTTGGGGAGAGGATGTCTGAGCTGAGATGTGGAACACCAGTGGGAAGGAATCCGATCAGGAAAAGCACAGGGGGCAGGAGGGGGACTTCTGGACAAAGGAACTCTATTAAAGATAAATACGTGTGAAGCACAGGACTATGAAGGAAATTATTCGATATTGCTAGGACGAGCATACATTTGATGGTGCAAAACAGAACGTTCTGAGAGTCAGAGGGCCCTATCAGTAATTACACGGGACAGTGGGTGCAAACAGGCACACTGGGACAGGTGGTCACTCTACACACAAGCAAATCTTGAACTGTGGGAAGAGGCAGATGGTGGGCTGGAGGGGGGACGGTGGGGGCTAAGAGAAGGGGAGACCTTGGATTTTATATCCTGAGAATTAAAAAAAAATCATAGAAACATAAAAATTTTAGGGGGAATTTAAAAATACACAAAAGAAAATAAGTCCATGAACCTCTATGTATCTATCCATCATCCACCTTCGATAATCAATATTTTACTAGTATTTTCCATCTGTCCCCGCCTCTTTAACTGTGCTAGAGGATTTCAAAGCATGTAACAAAGCATTTCACCCATAAAACTGTCACTGTGTCTTACAGATAGGGGCTTTCGTTCGCTGCCACTGTCCCCTCTAACAAAATTAACGATAGTTAATCAACACTATCAAATACTCAGACTATACTATAATTTCCCCAGTTCTCTCGAAAATGTCTATTATTTAAAAAAGATTTGAGAGTGCGTAAGCTTGCACATGTGCAAGTGGGGGAGGAGCCGAGGGAGAGAGACCCCCCCCACACCCCTGCAGAGTGTGGAGCCCGACCTGATCTCATGACCCTGAGATCAGGACCTGAGCCGAAATCAAGAGTTGGCTGCTTAACCGACTGAGCCACCCAGGGGCCCCCAGAATGTCTTTTTATACAGCTGGCTTGTTTGACTCAGGACACAAAGTCCAAACATTGCATTTGGTTGCTGTTCCCATCAAGTTTTTCTTAATCTGTGAGAGTCCCCTCTATCATATATGTATCTTTAGCCTGTGGAAATAGAATTGACTTAAATTGCATATATTGGAAGTGTACAATTTGATATATATATATATATATTTTTTTTTTTAGTTTTATTTACTTTTGAGAGAGAGAGAATGACAGAGAGAGAGAATGAGAGGGGTGAGGGTCAGAGGGAGGAGCAGACTCCCCGCCGAGCAGGGAGCCCAATGCAGAACTCGATCCCGGGACTCCAGGATCATGACCCGAGCCGAAAGCAGTCGCTTAACCAACTGAGCCACCCAGGTGCCCCTGATATATATATTTTTAAGATTTTATTTATTTGACAGAGAGAGAGAGGGAGTGCGCACAAGCGGGGGGAGCGGCAGAGTCAGAGGGAGAAGGAGACTCCCAGCTGAGCAGGGAGCCCGATGTGGGGCTCGATCCCAACACCCTGGGATCATGACCTGAGCCGAAGGCAGACGCTTAACGACTGAGCCACCCAGGTGTCCCTATTTATTTTCTTTATTCCTTGTTGTGCTGGTTAGAACTTGTAGTACAATGTGGAAATAAAAGTCATCAGAGCACAAATCCTTCTACTGTTTCTAATCTTGAAAAGCCTCTCATCTTCCACCACTTACTGTGACGGTACAGCTTCTAGCTTTCCATTGCTGCCCCTCGTCAGTTTAAGGAAGTTACCTTTTATGCCTAGTTTGCAAAAAGTTTTAAAATCAGGAGGAGATGTTGGATTTTGGCAAGTGTTTTTTCCTCCATCTACTGAGATGTATAGTTTTCCTTTTCTTTTGGTTTGTTAATATGGTAAGTTATATCGATTAATTTCTTAGTGTTAGAACAGCCTTGCATTCCTGGGATCAACACCACCTGGTCATGATGAATTATCCTTCTTATATATTGTTGGGTATGATTTGCTAAAATTTTCTTTAGAATTTTTACATTTTTGTTCAAGAGGGATTCTGGTGTATAGTTTTCTGTTTTCTAACGTTTTTGTCTAGTTTTGGTATCAGGATGTTGCTGGCTTTACAGGATGAAATGGGAGGTATTCCTGCCTTTTCAATTTTCTGGCCTTTGTATTTTTCTTCCTTAAATGTTTGATAGAACTCAACAGAAACCATCTGCCTTGAGGTTTCTTTTTTTTGAAAGGTTTTAGACTACAAATGCAGTTTTCCTGATAGATACAGGGCTGTTTATCTTTTCTTCTTGAATAGGTTTCGGTCATTAGGGTCTTTCATGGAGTCTGTCCATTTCGTATTAGTTGCCATAGAATTGTTCATAATACTCACTTACTACCCTTATAATCTGTAGTGAAGTCATTGCTGTCATTTTTGATTTTGCTAATTTGTGCCTTCTCTCTTTCCTCCTGATCAGTTTGGCCAGAGGCTTATCAATTTTATTGATTTTTTCTTAGAGCCCCCATTTTTCTCTTTTCTAGTTCACTGACTGCTGCTCTGATGTTATTATTTCCTTTCTTCTGTTTACTTTGGATTTTATTTGCTCGTCTTCCCCAGTTTCTTAAGGTATAAGCTGATGTATTGATTTCAGAACTTAGAGGCACTGTGTTAGTGGAATCTTGAAAATTTTGATATTCTGTGTTTTCATTTTCAGTCGGTTCAAATGATTCATCTCCCTTTTATCTTTTATCCCATGCCTTATTTAAAAGTTAGTTTCTAAACTTTTAAGAGTTTTCCCAAGATTTTTGTTATCGATTTCTGATTTTTTATTTTTTTAAGACTTTGTCAGAGAGAGAGAGCGAGCGCACAAGCAGGGGGAGCGGCAGGCAGAGAGGGAGAGGGAGAAGCAGGCTCCCCGCTGAGCAGAGAGCCTGACGAAGGGCTCGATCCCAGGACCCTGGGTGCATGACCCAAGCCGAAGGCAGACGCTCAACCGACTGATCCGCCCAGGTGCCCCTGATTTCTGATTTAATTCCAAGTGGTCAGAGAACATATTCTGTAGGACTCAAATCCTGTTAAATCCATTGAGACCTGTTTTATGGCTCAGAGTACATGTAAAAAGATTGGATGGAATGTTCTTTAAATGTCAATCAGTTCAAGTTAATTGATGATGTCTGTTTAAATCTTTTACATACTCACTGATTTTCTGTCCACTTATTCCTTTCAATTGTTGAGAAAGGGATACTGAAATCCTGGACTGTAACTGTAGGGCTGTCTACTTCTCTCTGCAGCATCCCCTTAGTTTTCACTTCACATTATTTTGGAGCTTTCTTATTAGGAGCATAAATGTTTAGGTGGCAGGTCTTCTTACCAATCTACCAATTTCTGATTAAGAAGTGACACTCACCAAGTGACTGAGTCACCCAGGAAGTCCCCTGAGAACAAGAACTGTTCTACTTTCTGTCTTTATGATTTTGACTACGCTAAGAACCTCATGTTAGTGGAGCCATAAGGTGTTTGTCTTTCTGTGACTGGTTTATTTCACTTAGCGTATGTCCTCAAGGTCCATCAGTGTTGTAGCGTATCGCAGAGTTCTCTTCCTTTTCAAGGCTAATGATATTCTATTGTATGCACATGCCACATTCTGCTTATCCATTCATCTGTCGGTGGACACCTGGGTTGCTTCCATGTATCAGCTATTGCGAATAAAACTGCTATCAACATGGGTGTGCAAATCTCTCTCTTCTTTCGTTTCTTTGGGTATATCAAGAAGTGGAATGCTGGGTCATGTGGTAATTCTACTTTTAATTATTTTAGGAACCTCCATACTTCTTTCCATAGCAGTTGTACAATTTTACATTCCCACCAACAGTGCACAAGGCCTCAAATTTCTCTCTATTCTTGCCAACACTTATTTTTTTACTTTTTATTTAAATTCTAGTTAGTTAGCATACAGTGTAATATTAGTTTTAGGTGTACAATGTAGTGATTCAACACTTCCACACACCACCCAGTGCTCATTGAGACAAGTGCACACCTTCCTCCCCATCACCTGTTTCCCCCATCCCCCCACCCACCTCCCCTCTGGTGACCAGCAGTGTGTTCTCTGTAGTTAAGAGTCTGTTTCTTGCACTGTTTTTTTTTTTTTTTTTTTGATAGTAACCATCTTAATGTGTATGAGGTGGTCTCACCATAGTTTTGATTTTCATTTTCCTAATGATTAGTGATGTGGAGCATCTTTTCTTGTGCTAATTGGCCATTCATAGATCTTTGGAGAAATGTCTCTTCACATCCTTTGCCCGTATTTTTTTTTTTTAAATATGGGTTGTTTACCTGTTAAGTTGTAGTTCTTTATATATTCTGGTTAACCCTTTATCAGAGACATGATTTGCAAATATTTTCTCCCATTCTGTGGGTTGCCTTTTCATTCTCTTATGACCTTTGATGCACAGAAGTTTTGCATTTTCATGTAGTCCAATTTACCTATTTTTTTTTTATTACTTGTGCTATTGGTGTCATTTCCAAGAAATCACTGCCAAATCCAGTGTTATGAAGTTTTCTCCCTATGTTTTTTGTTCTAAGAGTTACAGTTTTAGCTCTTGAGTTGACATCTCTGGTCCATTTTGAGTTAATTTTTGTGTAAGGGCCCAATATCATTTTCTGTCATGGGGATATCCAGTTTCCCCAGAACCATTTGTGGAAAAAAAAGCTCCTTTCGCCACTGAACAGTCTTGGCACCCTTGTCAAAAATCATTTGACCATACATACGAGGCTTTATTTCTGGGTTCTCTACTCTATTCCATTGGTCTGTCGTCTTTATGCCCACACCACACCGTTTGGATTACTGCAGCTTTTTAGTAAGTTACTAAATCAGGGAACGTGAGACTTCCAACTTAGTTCTTCTGCTTCAAGATTGTTTTGGCTGTGCAGCTCAGAGGGTCAACCACCATCTCACGCCGCGGGGAAGATGCAGGGAGAGCAGGCTGGAAGAGTGCAGGCTGGGATGTATGATGTCTGAGGTCAAGCATTACGAGCCCTGAGACCCGGCTACTGGAGACGGCAAACACAGGTCATGGCGGCCTTGACCCGAGTCGCTCAGTGGAAAGACAGGAAGAAAAACCTGAGTGGAGGGGCCTTTAACTGGGACAAGGCGGTGGGAGCAGGGTAATTTTTAAATCTTACCGACTCTCCTCAGGAAAAGGCCCAGACCAACTTTAACAAAGGCAGGTGGGAAGGGTGTCCCACAAACCCCAGACGACAACGAGGTAGGGTCAGACCACCAACTGTAGCGTTACTCTAAACAGACGTAGACTCAGCAGCTGTGCGGAGGCGGTAAAGGGAAGAGCGAAGGGGTTCTGACAGTCCCAAGAGCCAGGGAACCCAGAAACCACCATAAAACACCTCCCCACACCCCCAAGAGAGACTGCTCACTGAACAGAAGCCTCGGCAGGTGACTCTGAGATACAGCCAGTGACCTGGGGACATTTCTCAGCTCCACTCTACAGATAAGCAAACCAAACATAAGGAGGGAGGGAAGATCAGATAATCCAGGGCGGCGCACTGCCCTGAGGATCTGAAACACCCACCACAACCCCCAAAAGGAAAAAGCCCTCCCTCCCTGAGGAAAACAAGACCTGGACTGAGCAGGGCAGGAACCCGGGGAGGTGGGGAGGGGGGGAGGAGGAGAGAGAAGCTTCCGACACTAGAGGAAACTCTTAAAACTTTAAGCTCATCTCTTCTGTTTGCCATTTCTCAGGGATCCCTGCCCCTTGTTGTCTTGTTTCTTG
The DNA here is from genome assembly GCF_964656455.1 of Halichoerus grypus. Lineage (NCBI taxonomy): Eukaryota > Metazoa > Chordata > Mammalia > Carnivora > Phocidae > Halichoerus > Halichoerus grypus. Next base: position 144,447,702 of record NC_135713.1, on the reverse strand, counting down.
ACAACATGATTTCATGCATTTCTGCTGTTGTCTCTCCTTAACTGTTTCAGGCAGGAGAGTAAACCAAGTTCATTATCTGATGTTATTTTGGCCCAAAACAGAAGTCTCCACCATACTTTTTTAAAATGCCATAAAATGACAAAACTGGGTTATTTGTCTAATAGAATGTCCCACATTCTAAATTTGGCTGCTTGTTTCCTCCTGGTGTCATTTTACTTGGTTCATTTCTTATGAAATAGCAGTTAGATTTAGGTCCACCTGCTTTGGTGAGAGTACATACTAGACGGTGCTGTGTGCTTCCTAACACACCCCAACGTGAGGACGCAGTGTTCACCTTTCCTGCTCTCATGGACATCAAGCATGATCAGTCAATTCAGGCTTTGTCAGCTCCATCCATCCATTATAAAGCTCCCTATGTCTTTCAGCTGATTTTAGCATCCACTGGTGACCACTGCCTAAGACTGTCATTTCATGAACAGTTACAAAATAGTGATTTTCTAATTCTGTAATTCATCGATTAGCTGGAATTCTTTTATAAGAACTTCCCTTCACCAACTGGTTGGTTACTATGCAATAATACAATGTGTACAGAAAACACAAGATGAATCATTAAGGTCATTTTTTTTTTTAAGTAGGTTCCACACCCATTGTGGAGCCCAATGTGGGGCTTGAACTCACGACCCTGAGATCAAACCTGAGCTGAGATCAGAGTCAGATCCTTAACCGACAGAGCCCCCCCAGGAGCCGCAAGATCAATCAATTTTTAAACTTGGTTTTCTGAAGAGCAAGTTGCCTCTTTCACAGCGTCCGGTTTCCTTGGTGCTCCTGTCTCACTTTCGAATATGGAGACTTCCGTTAAGAAGGAACCTGGGTCCTTTTGACATCACCTCAGCAGTCTTCAATCGCTTACTTGTTTTCTGGCGTAACATTCACCTTCTACATTTGCTGCCTTAAACCTGGAATAATCCCTGGTTCCTTTGAGTGGAAAATGGCATTTAAAGATAACCCTCAAGCAGCCTGGGGGTGGAATGGAATGGGACAGAGATTCATTATTAAGGATGTAAAACTGTAATTTTGCCATTCCTTCTGCATTTAGTAGCTGGAACTTTTCCATGAACAAGGGGTATTCTTTGTTACTGGGCTGTCATTACCACGGACAGAGGGGCTCTGTATTATTTTAGAAAAAGGAAAAGAAACCAGGCGTTCACATTATTTCCAATTCAAAAATTATAGTGTTATCACTTAATGTCTTTAATTTTAATATTTTTTCTTACCGTGAAAATCTTGGTTTCTAGTATCATTAACACAATTATTTGCTTTATCCCGCAATACACATACAACAGTTTTATTTTTTATTTATTTATTTTTAAAGATTTTATTTATTTGATAGAGACACAGTGAGAGAGGGAACACAAGCAGGAGGAGTGGGAGAGGGAGAAGCAGGCCTCCCGCCGAGCGGGGAGCCCGATGCGGGGCTCGATCCCAGGACTCCGGGACCATGACCTGAGCTGAAGGCAGACGCTTAAGGACTGAGCCACCCAGGCGCCCCCATACAACAGTTTTAAATAACAATACCACTAATGATAAGATTATTAAATACAGATGACTTTTTTTTTTAATATCCTTAGACTACATCCTGGTAGATATGTACTGTCCAAAAAAAATGCCCTAAAGTAACTCCTTCCTCCACGTGTGTATGCCACCATCTTGAAATATATTTAGGTTCATTTGTTTCTATTTATTTTCAATTTTGATGATTTCTTCTTTTTTTCTTTAAACTATCTAAAACAGTCACATGGCTTCAGAATCAAAGCTATAAAACCAGGAATGAAATCTCACTTCCATCCCTAGGTTCCTCCACCCTGTTCTCTTTCTCCTGAAGTAAGAGAATTCTGCTTTATCCTTACATTGCTACCTTCTGGAAGTAAAAGCTCACACATGTAGTGCGTGTGTATGTGCTACGTTCCTCCACTTATGGGTGTATTTTCACAGCCCCCTTCTTTCTTACCATAAACTAGTACACAGAACTGTTCTGTACAGGGGCGCCTGAGGGGCTCAGTCGGTTAAGCAGCTGATCTTGGTTTCAGCTCAGGTCATGATCTCACCGTCGTGAGATGGAGCCCCATGTCGGCTCAGTGCAGTCTGCTTCAGATTCTCTCTCCTGCTCCCTCTCCCTCCAGCTCATGTGCTCCCTCGCTCTCCCTCTCAAATCAATGGATAAAATCTTAAAAAAAACCCTACGGGCAGCAGACAGAGATCTTTAGATTGTTCTTCTGTTCTACAGCTACTCCAGTGCATTCAGAATCTTTCATGGTGGAGAGTACTAGTTTGTTCGAGCAGACTCCTACTGATGGACATTTGGGTGGTTCAAGTCTTTTGACATTAGAGAATATCAAGATGAACTGTACTGTATATATGTCTTTTTTCACTTTTGTGAGGCTACATTGCTACAAGCAAGGTTACTAAGACAATGGATAAGCACAGATTCACTTTTGTGAGACAGTACAGATTCCAGTCACCCCCCCCGCCGCCCCACCAAACTGTACCATTCTGCATTCTTATCATCAATGTATGAGAATGCTTGTTTTCCCACCACTTGGTCAAGCAGGAACGCTGTCAAATTTTAGAATTTTTCTTTTTGATCAATAAGAAACAGTATCTCAGTATAGTTTTTAAGTCACATTTAACTTATCAGTATGGTTGAACATCTTGTAATATTTTAAGTACCATTTGCATTTTTCTAAGTGAACTATCTATTCTTATTTTATTTTTTTTGCCCATTTTTTTCCTATCAGGTTTTTAGTCTTCTTTATATTCATGGATACTAGCCCTTTGTGTGTAATATAAGTAAACATCGTAAATATTGTAAATATCTTTTTCTGGTTTGTCATTCATCTTTGGTTTTCCTTTAAAAAAAATTAAAACATGAAGTCAAATTTATCAGTCATTTTTTATTCTACTGTATTTTGAGCCATAATTCAAAGTTTTCCAAGTTCTCTGTCATAAAGGAAAATTTAGTCCACGTTTTCTTCTAATACTCGTAGTTTTACTGTTTATAAATAGATCTCTGATTCATCTGAAATTTATCCTGTTGTGCAATGTCATAGATCTAATTTTGTCTTTTTCCAGTTGTTCCACAACCATTTATTAAAAAGTTCATCTTTCTCCACTGATTTGAGATGATGCTTTTTATTATATACTGTACTTATATTTCTACAGGCAGTTGTGTTTATTTTTGGATTTTGCATTTTGTTCTATTGGTCTGTTTATTCATGGGCTGACTTTTAACCTTCTTTTAAATAAGAGGCTTTATTATGTATTATAAAACTTGATGTGGCTACCCCCCCATCACTGCTCTTCTTTTTAAGTTCTTTTCTGATTATTCTTAATTACTTATTCTTCCATTTGATTTTTATAATTACCTTATTTAACCCCAGAAAAATATGTAAAGGCAATTTTATTTTATTTGGTAAGTTAATTTGGATTGAGTTAAATTTATGAGTGAACTTTGGGAGAATTGACATCTTCACTGCATTGAATATTTATATTCAACAGGAACAAGGTATGTCAGGAGTGTTTTGTAGTTTTCTTCACGTAGGTTTTACACAGTATTTGTGAAGTTCAAACAAAGATTGAGCTACCCACCCATCCAGTTGTAAATGTTGCCTTCCATCCCATTGTATCTTTTGATTTTTTTCCTATACGTTGATTAAAAAAAATTTATTTTAGGGGCACCTGGGTGGCTCAGTGAGTCAAGCATCTGCCTTCGGCTCAGGTCATGATCTGAGGATCCTGGGATTGAGCCCCATGTTGGGCTCCCTGCTCAGCGGGGAGTCTCCTTCTCCCTCTCCCTCTGACCCTTCCCCCACTTGTGTTCGGCCTCTCAAATAAATAAAATCCTTAAAAAAATGTATTTTAGAGAGAGAGAGAGAGTGTGCACACTGAGCGGGGGGAGGAGCAGAGGGAGAGGGACAAGCAGACCCCAGGCTGAGCATGGAGCCCAGGCAGGGATCAATCCCACGACCCTGAGATCACAACCCGAGCCGAAACCAAAAGTTTCGATGGCGAGGCGATGCTTCACCGCCTGAGCCACCCAGGCGCCCCTCTATATGTTAATTTTATATCCTGTTCCTTTATTAAGTCATTCCCCTGTTTTAGTATGGTTCCATTGACCCTTTTGGGATTTTCAGATCGACGTTCCTATCAACTGAAAATAGAGATACTTCTCCAAGCCGCATGCATCTTACTGCTTGCTCTTATCGAACTGCCTGGGTCAGTACCTGCAGCACGACACGAAACAGGGCAGCTCTGCTGCCGCCTCACTGGAGGGGAAATGTCTTCACGTTTATCTGTTGAGTAAGATACGGGCCTCCAGGCTGTGTGTGTGCTGGGGTGTGCTGAATGCCTCCGGGCCAAGGTGCCCCGCCCGTGCTCCCCGATGCTCCTGAACAGGCTTCCCAATCAGCCTGTGCTTTCATCGCTGTTCTCAGCTCCCTCTGCGGAGGCTTCTGCCCTCCCTTTCTGACTCCTGACTCTCAGGACCACCAGAACCACCCCTCGTCTTCCCTCGGCTACATTCCTTGGGCTGACAGCGCCGCTGCTGACGGCCCAGCCCGACCACGGCTTTTTCTTAAGTTCTCGGGGGGCAGCCTGCAGCTTGGTATCATCAGAGATGCTGTCCGAGGACTTGTCCTTTTGTTATCCTACCTGCTCTCTGAGTTTATTGTTTTAAAGGCATTTAGGGAAATTAAAAAAAAAAAACAAACCCTACTGCTCCCATCTTGCTCAGCTAGGGATTCTGCTGAAGAACTGTAAACAGGAGTTCCCTGAGATCGGAGTTTTGGAGAACTGAGGCCTGGCCTCCTGCAAAAATGCTATGTGGACACAAGGAAGCGTAGGGGAGTGAGACCCGGTGGGGTCGAGGGCTTCAGAGAGAGAAGCAGGACCCGGATCAGGCAAGTGGGGGCAGGGAAAAGGGCGAGGACAGAACCCAGGAAGATTTAGGAGGTAAAACCAGCAGAACCTAAACACTGACGGACGTGGGGGCATGACAACAGTGGGGAGTCAAGGGTGTCCGCTCTCTAGCTGGGCGCCTGGCTCTGTGGGGGTGGCACCACATCAGGGAGTTTCAGAAAGAGGAAAGCAGGTGCTGGTGGGAGAAAGGGCTCAGCCGTCGGCAAGCTAGAATCAACACAGGCAGGGCATGTCATTAGAGTGCCTGCAAATATCTGGATCTACCCCCACTTCTACTTCTGAACTTCCCACATCTCCTGGGGCAAAAGGGAAAAAACCCATCTTTTCTCTGTATTTGATACGAATGTCACGTATCTTTTTTTTTTAAAGATTTTATTTATTTATTCATAAGAGACAGAGAGAGAGAGAGAGAGAGAGAGGGGCAGGCTCCCCGATGGGGGACTCGATCCCAGGACCCTGGGATCATGACCTGAGCCGAAGGCAGACGCTTAACGACTGAGCCCCCCAGGCACATACCTTCATTGTAGTATTTTTCACTGGACTTGGCTTCTGTGTTACTTCTTCTTCTCGACCCTGCCCCCAACGTTCCCAATCACTCTGACACGTATACCTCGGCCAACCACGGTTTTGGTCTTTTACTTGAATCTGTCTAAAAGCCAATGCTTTTTTCCTCTTGCTTTTGATACTATTTGTGTTCTGCTGACTTGCAAAATCTAAGACGAAGCACAAATTCCCTTTGCAAAGATCATTTTTCATCAAAGTCCCTTATCTGTATCTGACCACCATGCTGTTAAGTCACTGGTTTTCAAGGTGTGGCCCGTGGGGCCTAGTAATAATATGAAATAATGATATTTATAGTAACTAAGATTTATTCAGTACACACCATGTGCTAGGTACTGTTCTATGCCTTTCAGAGGTACTGACTCGTGCAATCCTCATAATCACTTTATGAGACAGGAACTACAGTATTTCCATTTTACAGAAGAGGAAATTGAGGCACAGAAAGATTAAGTTGCCCAAATCCAAAACTGGTAGGCAGGTCCTGTCTAGACTTCCCGAATCAGCCTGGAGAGGGGAGGTGTCTTGGGAATTTGCAGTTTTAAAGTGCCTCCCCCACCAAAAAAAAAAAAAAGGTGCCCCCACACGATTCCTTTGCATACTAAAGTCTGAGATTCACTGAACTACGTATACTCTCCCAGCCCTACTTTCCTAAGCCTTTCCTGTAACACTCCGCCCACTCACTCACAGTCTCTCTGCTTCTGACTGTGCTCTATTCACTAGGCAGTAAAAGGACTCAAGTCTGCACCTCGGGACACACAGAGCCTTAGAACGGAGCAAAACCACAGGGACGCATCACTCTGCAAAGGAGAAAACCCAAATCAGACGCAGCTGAGGTGATGTGTGTAGTGAGTACAAGTGCTGGGACCGGAGCCTCCCTTTCCACTCTAAACGCTGCGGGGACTTCCCGTTATTATACAATACGAAGGGGTCACGTGACCTCATTTCACTTTAAGGCAATGACAGTGCCAACGTGAACGCCATTCTAGACGTGGGTGCAGGGGGCCGACAGAACCAAAAACAAGTCCTCTGGTTTCATAGGGCAGGAGTAACTTGTTCAAAGCCAGCTGGTTCACAGCGTACTGAGGCAGGTCACTGTAATGGGACTCAGCTCCGGCTTCCCTTTTTGGCCTTCCGAGCGCTCCGACAGACACGGAGCAGGGTTCTCTTCCAAACTCTGGGGAATCCAGGTGCTGGGAAGGTAATTTTCCCTGACTGAGACCACCCTGTCATCTGCAGCCTGCCATTCCCTCTCGTCATGATGACTTTTTGTCCCTTTTGTTTAAAAGAAGTCCCCCCAATGCTTTTCCAAAGTACCACGTGCCCTGACCCCTCCCCCAGCCCTCTATATGACCTTGCTCTATTAATATCACTTTCCTTGGCTCTTCAATATTTCCCTAGGAGCTCCTTCCCCTAAGCCTCTCCCAACAGAAAAAAATCTTCTATCACTCCACTGCTAAAAATCATCATTTCATGGCTCCTTCCTGCCTAGAGAATAAAGTCTAAATGCTTCGGTATGTGATTCAAGCCCTTCATCTTCTCGTGTGGGTGCGCGGTTTGCAGGCTCTGGTCTCCTCCCCACGATTCCTGATTCCTGTCCTTCCTTTTATCCCTCCAGAGCTCTATGGAAAATGATCCCTTTCCCACTTTCCTCCTAGTCCCTGTTTGATGAAGTCTTATTCATCCTTTAAAATTCAGCTCAAATGTCACTACCTCTGCTGTGAAGTACCCTGACTCAACCAGAGTAACATCACTCTGCCCCCAAAAGAGTAACTCACACCACACAGTATTTTGATTACACCTGTCTGCCTTCCTCATAAAATGTAAGCTCATTCTTTAATTCACGGAAGCATTCACTGAGTCAGTGTGATGTGCCAGGCCGCATGCTAAACCTTGAGGAGGTAGAAAGAATGTCTCAGAAACACCCTGATCTCAACAACATATTTTATACTAGAAAAAAAATCTTAAGCTCTTGATGTACGTGTAACTTTTAGAAGCCATGTGCTTCCTGTATACAGTGGTATTTATTTATGTAAACTGATCATAATAGCAGAACATGAAAAAGAAGGTAACATTATTTGGGGTACATTAGAAAAATGATTAATATGTATACTTAGCTCAAACATCTATTTTCTTTTTCCAGTTTTTCTGGAATTATTAACCCCTGATAGACATAATAAGCAAAATTCAGTGTACAATCCAACAATGACAAAAGAAGTCTGCCTCTTTCGACTACATAATCTTTTCCTAGGGGAAAAAATCTTTTTTGGGGGGTGCCTGGGTGGCTCATTAACCGACTTTGGCTCAGGTCATGATCCCAGGGTCCTGGGATAGAGCCCCAAGTTGAGCTCCTTGCTCTGTGGGGAGCCTGCTTCTCCCTCTGCCTGCAGCTCCCCCTGCTTGTGCTCTCTATCTCTCTCTCTGTGTCAAATAAATAAATAACAAATCTTTAAAAAAAAATTCTTAAAAAAAAAAAGATTTTATTTATTTGTCAGAGAGAGAGAGAGAGGAGTGAGCATGAGCAGGGGGAGTGGCAGAGGCAGAGGGAGAAGCAGGCTCCCCGCTGAGCAGGAAGCCCGATGCGGGGCTCAATCCCAGGACCCCGGGATCATGACCTGAGCTGAAAGCAGACGCTTAACGACTGAGCCACCCAGGCGCCCCCTCTAGGAGAAAAATCTTGACAATATGCACAATATTCGTCCCCGCATTTTGGAAGGAAGACACCGAGCCCACCGTATTTCAAAGACCAACCGTGTATAAGGCTAGTATTTGCCCTCCTCTGAAGGACATTCGGTATTCTTCCTCACTCTCACATGGCAAGTGTGCTCTCCACTTAGCAACCTTGCAAGAGGAAAACAGGCAATAAAAGCCTGCTTCATTTCAGTAACCTCGAGATATTTACAAAGTCTTAGAATCATGTACACATATTTTGGCAAGGAGCGTTAAGTTTTAAATACCTTAGAAACTGTACGCATTTTCACAGGGAGTTTTCATAAAAGATATCCTCAACTCAGGTTTAGCTTGTGGAACTTCTTTATATCTGCCCTCTTATTCCTCAACAGTAAAACAAAAAATTATTGTTCTGTTTTAGGAATCAAACCTGATCGCTTTAGGATTAAAGGTGCAACATGAACCATTAACTGTGAAAACGTTTAACCCGAGGCTCCCTTTCGATATAAACACACTGAACACATATCGCCTCGTGTGAAGGAACCATCACGGACTCACCAGGAGGAGACCCTCACGTCTGCCATCGGCCCTCCTCCGAGCTACCTGTGCCCAAATGCTGTATTTAGATGCATTCGGACCGTTTCTCAGGAAGAGAAGAAAACAGCCAAAGCATGAGGTCCTTTCTGCACATGTAAAACGGTGTCAACTGTGGACATTACGTTGTACTTAGAAAGTTATTTACGATATATCGCCCTCTTTAGTAGCATATTCTGTACCCAGCACTGCTTCCTGATGATCGTTTGTGGGAGAAAATGAGCCTCTCTCCTGAAATTCACTGTTTCTCCTTTGCCAATACATCTGGTTTAAAATAGCCAAAGGTTTCAACCAGTCGAGCTGCTGCCACCTTCTTATTAAACTTTAATAAGCTAAGCTTTTTAAGCCACATAAAAATTTCATCAAGCGTTTCTCCACCTTCGGAAAAAAACGGAAGGAGGGAAAAAGGTCAGAACCTCACTTTCCGCTCCGGCAGTGTCTGGAGAAGGCTTTGGAAGGAGCGCGCGCTGGGAGGCCAGCCAGACGGCGGGGGCGCTGCCACCTTCATCACACGCAGGCCCCGCGCCGGCTGCTCATTCTGCTCATTCAAGCGCCGCCGCTCAACGCCGGGCTCCTGGGACCAACCGCTCGCTCTTCTCCAAAAGTCCTTGGGATGTGCTCCAGTCAACCCCCAAGCATGGGGTTTTCCTGTCAGGAACACCAGCTCAGAGCAACTCTCGATCATTTTACTTGCAGTGTTTCATAAGGGCAACATATTTAACACCAGTCTTTATTAAAAAAAAAAAAAAAAAAAAGAAGATAGCGTGCTCCATGTCAATATGGAGTTAATGACAGAAGGAAGAGATAAGAGTTGAAAGAGGTCACTCGTCTCCGGAGACAAGAACTAGGAAAAGACTGGGCAAGGAACCAAGCCTTGTGGTGCTATTTATTTTTAAGAATCATGTTCATGCAGGGGCGCCTGGGTGGCTCAGTCGTTAAGTGTCTGCCTTTGGCTCAGGTCATGATCCCAGGGTCCTGGGATTGAGCCCCGCACCGGGCTCCCTGCTTGGCGGGAAGCCTGCTTTTCCCTCTCCCACTACCCCTGCTTGTGTTCCCTCTCTCGCTCTCAAATAAATAAATAAAATCTAAAAAAAAAAAAAGAATCATGTTCACGTGTTCTATCGGTGAAATATTTAAATTTAAAAACGAAAGCTATATCACCGAAAGTGGGCTGTTAAAAACCACTCCAGTGCTGTGCTGTCCTTCAAGACGCTTGAGAACTTGGGCTGACATCTATTTTCCTCCAACCTCATCAGTTAGGACTTCAGTGATAAATATACAAACGCCGTCATTTTGTTAGTGCTGGGGTGACTCTAGTCCTCATTTCATCAAAACTGGATTTCACATCTATTCGCTTTGTCAAAAACCTCATAAAACTGGTGCCTTCTACTTGAAGGCTGTAAATATGATTTTGCACATCATGTCTAATAATCTTTCTAGGAAAGGCATATTTTAGATCAGTTAACACTTTCACCTAATATTCCTTTATTGCCTTCATCACCCACATCCACGTCCAAGTGCGGGAGATGCTCTGGGGACTGTCAGCTCTGACAAGGCAGGAGCCCCTCCTGCTCGGCCCTCCCCCTGGATCTTCTGAATGGTGGAAAGACAAGGTAGGCTGCTCAGGGACCTTGAGACCAGAGGAACACAGGGTGGAGTACCTGCACCCGTCCCACTCTAGCCAAACACCGATGGAAAAACTGCACTCCTCCTTCCACGCTGGTTTCAGTGGGGCCCAGTGGGAAGGTGACATTTCCACCCCACCTCCTCGCAGAAGCAAGCTCCGTGCACTGATCTAATTGCCATCTACAGAACGCTCTGCCCAACGGCAGAATACACATTTTTTGCCAACCACCCAGAGAATATTCACCAGGACAGACTATATGCTAGCTAATAAAACCAACCTCAACACATCTAAAAGAACTGAAGTCATACGAGTATTTCTCTGATGATAATGGAATCAAAAAAGAAATCAGTAACACTGAGATCACTGCAGAATCTCCAAACTACTGGAAAGTGAAGAACACAGGGGTCAAAGAGGAAGTCTTAAAAGAAAAAAATTACATAAAACTGAACAAAATGGAAAATACAGGATATCAAAGTATACAGGACACAGTTAAAGTAGTCCTAAGAAATTTATAACACTAAATGCTTACGTTAGAAAGAGGAAAGGTTTCAATTAAATAAATCTAAGTTCCCATCTTTAAAAATGAAATTAAAAAACAGCTGGTTCTTTGAAAAGTATCAGTAATATTGAGAAGTTTCTAGCAGGACTGACAAAAATAAAAAGAGAAGATATAAATCCTTCAAATCAGTAATATTGAGAAGTTTCTAGCAAGACTGACAAAAATAAAAAGAGAAGATACAAATCCTTCAAATCAGAAACAAAGAGGGAATATCACCACAGACACTGCAGCCATTGAAAGACAACTTTATGTTTGTAGACTTGACATCTAAAAAATGGGCCAATTCCTCAAAAACCACAAATTACCAAAATTCAATAAAGACGATATAGGGGCACCTGGGTGGCTCAGATGGTTAAGCGTCTGCCTTCGGCTCAGGTCATGATCCCGGAGTCCTGGGATCGAGCCCCACATCGGGCTCCCTGCTCAGTGAGGAGCCTGCTTCTCCCTCTCCCTCTGCCTCTCTCCCTGCTCATGCTTTCTCTCTCTCTCTCTCTGTATCTCTGTGTCTCAAATGAATAAATAAAATCTTTAAAAAAAAAAAAAGATGATATAGAGAAACTGAACAGTCTTTTAACCAATCAAGAAATCATAATTTTACCCCCCCCCCAAAAAACCTACAGACTGGTATCTCTCATGAACTTAGACAACAAAGATCCTCAACAAAATTAAGCAGCCGAATTCAGCAATACACAAAAAATCACACACCACGATGAGGTGGGATTTATTACCCTCTTTAGAAAATCAATGGATGCAATCCACCATGTCAACAGGATAAAGAAGAAAACAAAAAATATCGCCTGATCACATCAACTGACACAAAAAAAACATGTGACAAAACGGAACACCTATTTATGATTAAAGCTCTCAGCAAACTAGAAACACAGAGGAGCTTCGTCAAGTTGGTAACAAACGTCTTCAAAACCTGCAAGCTAAAACACACTTAACGATGGAAGACTGAATCCCTTCCTTTCCTCTAGGACTGGGTGCAGGCAAGGATGCCCACTCTCACCACTGTCATTCAACAGTGCACTGAAGATTCTAGCCACTGCAATTAAGGCAAAACAAACAAACAAAGCAAAAACAAGGGCAAGGGAGCCTGGAAAGGAAGAAGTAAAACAGTCCCTATGTGCAGATAACGTTATTGTCTGTACAGAAAATCCCAAGCAATCTACAGGAAGTGAGTTTACCAAGACTGCAGAGTAAAAAGTCAACACACAACTGGATCACATTCTGATCTACTAACAATGAATATATGGAACCTGAAGAAGTTAAAAACACTTTTGCAGTCCATTTACCATTATACTACCATTTATAGTCACTCCAAACAAAACGATATACTTAGGTATAAACTTAAAACATGTACAGAATCTATATGCTAAAAACTACAAAATGCTGACAAAAGGAATAAAAAGGACCTGAGTAAGTGGAAAAACATTACAGGTTCGTGGACTGGAAGATTCAACACAGTAAATATATCAGTTCTACCCCCAACTGATCTATGGTTTAATGTGTTCATATAGAAATCTCAGCAAGGTTCTGTGTGGTGTTTTGTTTTTTTCTTTTTTGGTAGAGACACAGACAAGCTTATTCTAAAATTTATATGGAAAGACTCTAGGACCTAGAATAGATAAAATAATCTTGAAAAATAAGAATGAAGTGGGAGGAACCACTCTACCCAAGACTGAGGCTACAGTCATCATGGCACTGTGGGATGGACAGAGGGATACACACATAGTTCAGTGGAACAGAACAGAAAAGCAGACACAGATCCACATAAATATGCCCAACTGAGTTTTGGCAAACTTGCAATATCAGACATAAAATGAGAAAAAAAAAACACCTTAACCCAAATCTCTTATTTATACAAAGATTAACTCAAAATGGGTCATGGACTTCAATGTACAATGTAGAACTCTAAAACTTCCAGAAAAAAAAAGAGAAGGTCTTTGGAATCTAGGGCTAGGCAAAAAAGTTTTTAGACTTGCAGCAATAGCAAAATTGATAAATTAAACCTCATCAAAATTAAAAATGTTTGCTCTTCAAAAGGCCCTGTTAAGAGGTTGAAAAGACAAGATACAAACCGGGAGAAAATATCTGCCGACCACAATTCTGACAAAGGCTTGTATCTGGAACGTAGCAACACTCAAAACTCAACGGTAAAAAAAACCCCAAAACAACCCAGGTAGGAAATGGGCAAAAGCCATGAATGGACATTTCACCGAAGAGGATATACAGCTAAGAAGCACAGGAAAAGATGTTCCCCGTCAGCAGCGATGAGAGGAATGCAAATGAAAACCACAGAAGAGATGTGACTACACACCTAAAATACAAAAGAGTGCAACACATGCCGTGCAGGATGCAGAGGAACTGGGTCAGGGATACGTATCTAGTGCAAATGTGTGATACTGAGGCCACTTGGGGGAAGGGTATGGCAGTTTCTTACAAAATCATGTAGGTGCTTACCAGAATAACCCAGATATTTCATTCTTGAACATTTACCCAAGGCAAATGCAAACTCATGTTAACACAAACATCTGTAACAAATGTTCACAGCCACTTTAAAATAGCCTAAACCTTGAAACAATTTGGTTCACCACACTGTGGTACACCCAAGCGACACAATTCTACTCAGCAATAAGAACTAATAAGCTACCCACACAGCAACTCAGACGGCTCTCGAGGGAGTCATGTTAGGTGAAGACACCCAAACTCTAAAGGTGAAGTACTGTAGGATTCCATTCAGACAGCATTCTTGAACCGATGGAACTGCAGAGGTGGGGATAGGTCAGGGGCTGGGCGAGAGGGGCTGGGCGAGAGGGGGGAGGGGGAGCTGGGATGAAAGAAGAACAGCATGAGGGATCCTGGTGGGGGACTGTTCTGTGTCTTGACTATGATGGTGGTGACCTGACATTGTAGAGAACCATATACACACACACACGAGTACGGGTTAAACTGGAAAAATCGGAGTAAGACAGTGGATGGTATCCATGTCAAGATCCTGGTTGAAATATTTACTATAGTTATGTAAGATTTTACCCCCAGGGGGAAATGCATGAAGGCTATCTGGGACCTATTACTTCTTTTTTTTTTTTTTTTTTTTAATTATTTTTATTTTTTTTTTAAATTTTTTTATTGTTATGTTAATCCCCATACATTACATCATTAGTTTTAGATATAGTGTTCCATGATTCATTGTTTGTGCATAACACCCAGTGCTCCATGCAGAACGTGCCCTCCTCAATACCCATCACCAGGCTAACCCATCCTCCCACCCCCCTCCCCTCTAGAACCCTCAGTTTGTTTTTCAGAGTCCATCGTCTCTCATGGTTCTTCTCCCCCTCCGATTTCCCCCCCTTCATTCTTCCCCTCCTGCTACATTCTTCTTCTTTTTTTCTTTCTTAACATATATTGCATTATTTGTTTCAGAGGTACAGATCTGAGATTCAACAGTCTTGCACAATTCACAGCGCTTACCAGAACACATACCCTCCCCAGTGTCCAAATGGGAAAGATGGGACCTATTATTTCTTACAAGTGGCATGTGAATCTACAGTTATCTCAAAATAAAAACTTTAACAAATGTAAAGGACTGATGTTCCTTAAAAAATGCACATAACCTGGATCTGATGATGCAGAAACATCACATATCAGACAAACTCAAATACAAAACAAATGGCTCGGACTCTTCAAAAATGTCAATGCCATGAGACAGATTGAAAGAGACATAACAGGGGCACCTGGCCGGCTCGGGTCGGTAGAGCGCGCGACTCTTTATCTTGGGGTTGTGAGTTCAAGCCCCATATTGGGTGCAGAGCTTACTTAAAAAAATAAAAAAAAAAGGGACATGGCAACTGAATGCCACGTACAATCTGGATCAATCCAGGGTTCGCTTTGCTATATAGGACATTATTAAGTAGGCTCCGTGCCCAAGGTGGGGCCTAAACTCATAACCCTGACAGCAAGAGGGCCATGCTCTGCCGGCTGAGCCAGCGCCGCTCTAAGTACGACAGTTTTACAGAACTCAGAATCTTAGATCTGTAGATCTGGTGTTGTACCAAGGTTAACTTCCTGATCTTGATAATCGTACTGTGATTATGTGAGAAATGTTCTTGCTTTTTAAAAATACACATTGAGGTATTTAAAGGGTAAAGGGACATCATATCTCAAATTGACTCTCAAATGGTTAAAAAAAGTATGTATGCACAGAAAAGGAACTAGGGTAAAATGTTAACAGTTGAAGAATCTGGGGAAGGGAATACTTTATACTCTTCTCACAGCTTCTCGAGGTATGAAATTATAAATAATAAAAATTATCATAATAAAAAACTTTAAAGGTACATAGGATACTGCACAGAGCAGGGCACATAAATGTGCAATAAATTACAGTTTTCAGATATTTTATACCTATTTTCAGATGAAGACACAAACTGGGAAGTAAAATAAACTCTCTAAGAAAGACCACCGCAGGGGCGCCTGGGTGGCTCAGTTGGTTAAGCCACTGCCTTCGGCTCAGGTCATGATCCTGGAGTCCCGGGATCGAGTCCCGCATCGGGCTCCCTGCTCAGCGGGGAGCCTGCTTCGCCCTCTGACCCTCCCCCCTCTCATGCTCTCTCTCTCTATCTCATTCTCTCTCTCAAATAAATAAATAAATAAAATCTTTTAAAAAAAAAAAAAAAAAAGGAAAGACCACGTCAAACTGGTGATAAGGTCGGGATTCGAACTTGGATCTGTTCCATAGCAGTATCTGTGCATTCACTGGAATGAGGAAGGCTGAAAATTTCAGCTCTCCCACAGGGGTCTGGATGGCATTCCATGAAGACTGGCTTCAAACCACCCTCCAAGCAGCTCCCTTGCTAGTTTCCTAGCAGAGAAGCCTCTGACTGGGGCTGGGACCTCACACTTCCAACCGGGCCCCTTGGGTGCACGTTTTGTCTAGAGGGCATCGAACAAGCTAACAAACGGACAAGGTCACCGCCTGTAGGCCCTCCACTACAGGGTGGCACGCTGTCTTGTCCTTCCTGAGTCTTTAGTCATTGAGCTGAAACCCGCTGAGCTCAGTTTGTGCTCACCAATGGAAGTTCTAGGACGACCAGATACCTCTCTTCTATGGGTCCTTTTCCACCTCACTGTCACCCCACGGCCAAGCTTAAACAGGGTTAGGTAATTTTTAATTGACTTATTTTTCTGAATAGATAACACACAGGGAATGAAAGTACGTGAAGGCTCCCAGCTCCCCTTGCCACCGACAACCAGGGCTACCAGCTCAAAAATGCAACTCCGTGATAGTTCTCCAAATTACTAGAGTTAGCCAGATCATATTATGATACTAAGCTAACCATTTACCTAGGATATTCCAAGTGATCACTGTAAAGGTAAATTCCCCATTCAGGCATTTAAAAAAAATCCAGAAAATAATGTATGTAAATATGTTTTCAACATATGGACACGACTGAGGGTCACGACTTTTTTCTTAAGTGAAAAACTTTGTACTGTGTATGACCACAATAGACATCTCCAAATTACGGCTGGTAAGCATGGATCATTAGAGTGCCAGGAGCTCACCTGGTTCCTGTCGCGTGCATTCGTGTACCTGATCTTCTGAATGAAGTAGAATATGAGCCATGCTGAAGAAATAATCATCAGAACAATAAAGGATATTGACACGAAGACTAGAGAGCCACGGCTGAAGTTCTTTGGCGGCATTCGCGTTCCAACAGCTATTGTCATTTGTACAGAGATGTTTTTCTCCAGATAACTCAAAATATCCTTACCCCTCAATTCTGTAATCATGACAGCAATAATATCTCCAGTGCCTGTAATGTAAAATAAATATAGATGCTCAAGTGACCTTTAAAACTTACAGGAACATCACACATATGAAAATGCTACTTAGAAAAAAGACTACGATTCCTGCTAATAGCAAGGGTCTGCAGATTCACCTTTTCAAATGGAATGAATCTGCAGTTGGGTATGCTGGCACCAAGTGGGAACAAGAATCTTTGTGGCGTGCTTAAGACTCGGACAAAGTGTAGAAGGACTGCAGTGCTAGGAGCCACAGTACCTTGTCTTACAACTGTATTTATAGAACAAATGATTAAATCAGCCATATGTGACAGCAGACAGTATAAAACACAGGATACAACAACATAATGTGATAAAATCACCGCAGGTCTTTACTGTAAAACCTTTTCCATTAAAACGCTCCTTAGAAAGTCCCAGCTCCTTAGGAAAAGGAGAACAGCGCTAGTATTTATAGTACAAAAAGCGCTATTATTTATAGTACAAAAAATTGGTACTTTTTGCACTACTCTTTCTTAGAAATATCTACGGAGCACCTGTTGTGTGCAGAACTAGTACAAGGAACAGAAAGAGGTACAGGATCTGCAGCTTTATAACACCCCCGACGTGACACACGTCTGCTAACGGAGCTGCCAAAGCCAAACGCCGTGGTGGTTGCGACCTTCATTAGTAACCGAGAGACTCCCTCTGGTCTTGCGTCTAGACCTCAGGAGAGGAAGGTTCCTTTCTTGTTTACCCCGGGATCCTTCTGGAAATCAAACCCTCCCTGAGACACGTCCAAGCGTCAACACCCTGGACTAGCTGGGCATCAAAACCCTTGCAGCTTCCAGCAGCTGTCCAGACGTCCTGCCACAGCGACAAGCTACTGAAGGCCACGAACTGCCAGGATGCTAAGTTGCTCCTCGACTCATCCACTTGGTTCACTTACGTAATTTCCAGGAGGAGTACTACCGTCAGCGCAAGCTACTCTCTCTCCTGTGGAGAGTGAGATTACTCCTTTCCTCCTCCACAAGGGAAGTCAGTCCCCATCTCCTTTCCAGGAAAAAGGGCAGCTGTGCTATGCCACCCGGGCCGCCCGCGGTCGTCCTCCTCAGCTGAGGCTGGTGGCGACGAGCTACCGGGCACACACTATTCCAGCACACTTCAAAGCAAAGACTAAGACTCTGGGGGTCGGAGGAAGGAGAGGAAACATTTCTATTTCAGGAAAGAGAAAATTAGAACTATTTATCCAAATCTGAATAAGGTCTGCACATCAATGTAAACCACCAAAGCCAAATGAACAAACACCCCACAACTTGCCCTTTCAAAGGCTTCCT
Source organism: Halichoerus grypus (assembly GCF_964656455.1). Lineage (NCBI taxonomy): Eukaryota > Metazoa > Chordata > Mammalia > Carnivora > Phocidae > Halichoerus > Halichoerus grypus. The sequence continues at coordinate 144,429,605 of NC_135713.1, read as the reverse complement.
CAGTGAATACTACTAAGTATTTGGTTTACGTGTTTACCGTATTTAACTAAAAGAACTACCCTTGTTATCCCAGGCAGTCAAAAGGCCACAGGCAACTGAAAAGAAATTCAATAATTAAAAGTTTCATGAAGAATTTAACCCGGTGGAACACAGACCTTCTGTATTACCTTATGCAAAATCGTGCCAGCCACTTTATCAGAATAGCAGCTTATCAGAATACTGATTTAAAAAAATCCAAAACACAAAAAGAAAACTGCAAAAGTAAAGTAAGCAACAAAGTTAACATCTAATTTATCTTTCTGAAATAAGAGTTCTGGTCAGTGAGTTAAAGAAAAATCATCAAATAATGCTAAACCATTCAAATTTTCCATTTAAGAAACCTGAGGTCTGTGCTTTTGGACTGCTCTTCAGCAGGCAACGGTGTGCGGTGTCGGGTACCGGGCACGGCTATAAAGTAACTGAGACGGATCCCACAAGCGACACATGACAATCAGTCTCATTGCTTTATAATCGCACCAGGTACAAAGGGTTTTAGAAACCAGTTCTGAGGCTTCCTCTTGAAGACTCAAGCTGGGAGAGTAGTAGGGAAGGCTGCACAGGTAGCCGGGGCAACCGATCCACGCAATTTCACACGTTCAAAGAACACTAAGGGAACATCACCTAATTTCAACAGGAAAGCTGTTTGGGAAAAGAAGCATTTAATTATTTCAACCATCCATTCAACCATATTTATTGAGCACATACTATGATCAAGGTTCCCTAAAGTTTACCTTTTTTTGTTTTTAAAGATTTTATTTTTAGATGATCTCTACACCCAATGTGGGGCTCGAACTTACAATCCCGAGATCAAGAGTTGCATGCTCTACCGACTGAGCCAGCCACGTGCTCCCTGTCCTAATGTCCACTTTTTTTAAAGACAGAAAATTTACCTGCTGTGAAATAAGAGAAAACAGATATATTGGCCCACCCGGGTTCCTGGCACAGAGCTCCTAAAACCCTTGGCGATTTCCTAAGTGATAAGAGCATTAGGAGCATCTTTTCTTCTGCTATCTGGTCTTGGATCCTGACACGGAGCTCCTAAATTCTTTGGAACTTCCTGGGTGACAGAAGTCTTTGGTTCTAATGAGATGACTCTCAGTGGGCCATGAGGAGAAGCTTGGAACTTTCAGCCCATGCCCTCCATCCCCTGGGGAGGGGAGAGGAGATGGAGACCGAGTTAATGACCGATCATGCCTATGTGATGAATTCTCCATAAAAACCCCCAAAGTGTGGGGTTTGGAGAACTTCTGGGTTGGTGAACACGTGCAGGGGCTGGGAGGGTGGCAAGCCAGAAGGCCCCTTCCCACATACCTTGCCCCATGCATCTTCAGCTGGCCATTCATCTGTATCTTTTACTATATTCCTTATATTAAACCAGGAAATGTGTTTCCTTGAGTTCTGTGAGCCAGTCTAACAAAGTTTTGAACACTATGAGGGGTTGTGGGAACCCTGATTTATAGCCAGCAGGTCAGAAGTACAGGTGACAGCCTGGGACTTTTGGTTGGCTTTGAAGTGGGGCAAGGAGGGGGCAGCCTTGTGGGATTGCTCCATTAACCCGTGGGATCTGATGCGAACTCCAGGCAGACAGGGTCAGAATCCAACTGAATTCTAGGACACCCAGCTGGTATGGCCGACAACTGCTTCATATAGGGGAAGCCCCACACACTGTCACAGAAGCATTCTGTGTGAATAACACAGCTGACACACACAAGAGGATTTTTTCCTTTATACCTGTTCTTGATTATGTGAAAACTACATTTATCCTCAAAGAGCAAAGGAGAATCCAACTACAATTCAATTAAAAAAAAAAAAAGGCTAAACAAAGTAATGGATAAAAGGTATACCTATTAAAAAAAAAAAGACCAAAGGAGGATCTTTTTTTTTTTTTTTCCCTTTTAAAGTAGGTTCCACGCCCAGCATGGAGCCCAATGTGGGGCTTGAACTCACAACCCTGAGATCATGACCTGAGCTGAGACCAAGAGTCGGACGCTTAATGGACTGAGCCAGCCAGGTGTCCTAAGCAAAGGAGAATCTTAAAGGGGCTGGAGAGAGGAGCCCAAGCAGGTAGTCTCATCAGGCTAGTAGAGAGGAGGAGATTGCTAGCAGGACAGGGAAGGAGGCTAAGACACTGCTCCTCAAGTAAAGTGAAGAAGAATTACAGCAGGTTGTGAGAATTCTAGTCAAGCCACTAGGTTCTTAACCATTTCTGCCTGTCAATCACTTAGAGAATCTGAGGACAGGCGACCCCTCCTACAAGAAAAGCCCTCATTCTGCTGATCTCTGGAGAGGTTCATGGATCTCCTCACTCCCAACCCCTAAAGCTGATCTGGGCTCAGAGACCCTGATTGAAGGATGCCTTTGCACTTGACTTTTGAAGATCTGAGAAGCCCTGGCCCAGCTTCCGGGGGGTAGTAAGGCCAGAGAAGGTGTAAGCTTCAGGATAACAGTCGGGTTAGGTCAAGTAGTGACTGGTAAGAGGTAAAGACTTATTAGACTATAATGATGTAAACACTCCAGGAGAGATGACAGATATTTGGCCCAGGTACCACCACTAACCCGAAGCCTAAGCCCTTGGCCAACACTGCTAATTAATCACGGATACGGCCTCAGAATCCCATGCATTTCAACATGCTCAGCAGCCAGGATTAATTTATCAGAGATGACAAGTCAGTAAAAATCAGTGCGATCCCTGCTTTCACCTATTTTCTTAAAACCTTCTCCACTTCTGTTCTTTAATGTGAATCTATGTTTCTACTGCTTGAGTTTGGCTACTTTATTAAAACAATTCTATTCTCTGCCCTCCTCCCGCCTTTAAAAAAAAAATTCCTTCTCCCTTGGAGAATTTTCAAACCCCAGGACAGTTTCAAATCATGACGTTTCCTCCTTTAATACTTCAGCACTCTCTCCTAAGAACAAGGACACGATTCGTTTATCACCTTCAAGAAACTGAACTCTGATACAGAACTGTTCTGACCGAATTCTGGAACTCCCCCTCATTCGTTCATTCCTCCCCACCGCACGCACCTGCTGACCAACACAGCCCCCCTGGCTTTCACAGGGATTTGTGCTCCAGATGCGGGAGTCCTCTCCCAGCTTCCAGCATGGAACAGGTGGGTGAGCCCCAGGGAGCTTCTGTAACTCTCTCATCAAGCTGCACGGATCAGGGGCGCTCGCCATGCCTGTGCCTCAGTGAGTCTGCTTGCAAATGGCCTGAGGCCCTCTCCCCACTGTCCCTTCCACGGACCTCGGTCCTTCTCAGATGTTTATCTGTAACACTCGCGCTTCTTCAAACCCAGTCCTCAGTCTCCTCTGCTTTGACCCCCTTTAAAAGAACTCAAGGGGGAGGAAAAAAGAAGATATGCTACGTTCTTTTAGGAAATGAACACAGCTTTAGTTCTACAGATCTACAATGTAGACGACAGGTTGTATCAGTTATAGACATCCTGCTGAGACCTGCCAGTGCTTTTCCAAAGCCTGATTTGTCACGTCACTCTGTCCAAAGCCTCTGATATTTGCCACACCACGGATGGGCCCAGAGGGTATTATGCTAAGTGAAATAAGTCAGACTGAGAAAGACAAATGCCATATGATTTCACTCATATGTGGAACCTAAAAAACAAAACAAATGAGCAACCAACAAAAACCAGACTCTTAAATAGAGGGGGTGGGGGATGGCGAGGTAGGTGAAGGGGATTGAGAGGTACAAGCTCGTGGTGGTAAGATGAGTCACAGAGATGAGAAGTGCGCCATAGGGAATACAGAACTCTGTACGGGGACAGATGACGACCACCCCTGTGGTGAGCACCGAGTCGTGTACAGAATCGTCGGACCCCTATGTTGTACACCCAAAACTCAGATCACACTGTGTGTCAACCATACTTCAACAAAAATTAAAGAAAAAAAAAAAAAAGAAAGAAAAAGCCTTTATCCCTTACGTCAACTAAATAAAGTTCAAACTCCTTAACCTGACATTCAAAGCATTTTGGGAGCCAAATGGGCCTAATGGTGTGTGACAGCAGACACTCCAGTACCCAAACGATGCTGCTGATCACAGTGACTGAAACGGTGGCTCATACAGTCCAAGCAGAATGGAGGCATCACGCCTGGAGGAGGAGAACCGGAAGAAAACGGAGCGAAGGCTCAAGGACCAGGAAGCTTCAGCAAAACCAAAGGTCAGGAGGAGAGGAGAGGAGAAGAGAGGAGAGGAGAGGTGAGGAGAGGAGAGGAGAGGAGAGAAAGGGAAGAAGCATCGGTCAGAGAACAGGACACCAGACTCGAGACCAGAGACGTACCAGTTCTGGGAGACACTGAGGATGGGTTTTAGGCCAGGTGTGCACTTTCCCGTGGACGCGGAGGCTGGCCGGGACGACGGCGTGGGTAAGCCAGCCAGGAGTCAAGGCCTCTGAGGAGCGTGGGGAAGCAAGTGTGTGGAGCACAAGAGTGAAGGGTCAAGTTCCGTCACTGAATCAAGAAAACACCAACACCACGGCATCTGGGTGGTGCCCACGGCTGCACAACGCTGATTAGCTTGAACCTGACTCCCCGGCCACGAGGCTGACATTCAGGAGCTCAATGGTGAGCCACCAAGGGACTCCAAAGTCACGTGATTAATTCCAGACGATACTCCACTCTCAACAAGAACCAGGGTCTACTAAACCCTCGTTCCTTCAGTCTCAGACCAAGTAGAGCAAAGGGGCTCAGTACCCAGAGCTCAAACGTCAGTTTCGGTTCTCATACCATCTCCTGAGTGTAGGCACTCATCATATGATCTGTTTTTTCCACGTCAAAAAAGAAAAGACGGCAGGAGCAAAGACCCGCACAAAAGAGAAAGCCACTTTCTTCCTTCATCTAGAGGCAGAAACGAAGGGAGGGGGTAACTGGGGAGACAATCACCAGTCAGCAGAGGTCAGAGAATGTTTTAGTTACGAGAGTTCTTAGGGGTCATCTTCAACACAATACAAGTAACTCCCGACCGGCTGAGGTAGCTAGCTCTATCCACAGGCACTTTTAAGTATTAGAAAGGTCTTCCTTATAATTAAAATCTTGATTCCTAAATGCCCATTCATGGCTCTTGGTTCTCTTCGCTCGAAAAGCACCACCAAGCAAATAAACTGTATTTCATGTATCAATGGTGTAAAATACCATCAACTGTCAGGTGCATCATTACTGTTATGTATCAAGAAGGAAAAATCCTGCCAATAAACTGGCCACCAAATATAACAAACACCCCAACCTCAAGCTGAACGTCCCAGAATGGAGGGAAATTCCTCTCCCATGCAGCAGTCCTTCATTCGGATAGTCCAAGGCCTCTTCTCTGGGACTCCACCTCGGGCTTTTCTCCACACTAACTCCTCCTAGAGCCCCAGATTATTCATTTATAAATATTTTTCAAGACTCTAACACAGAAGAGCTGGAAGTATGGTATAAAAACCTCTTTTCCCCCAAACCATTCAAGAGGAAGTTACTGGTATGATGTGTCATCCCCTCCAAACATTCAGTGTGTCTTCCACAAACAAAAACCATTTATAAACAGAGCACAACCACGCAAACTGGGAAGTGCGTGCTGACGCATTACTGCTGCCTAATCTCAGAGTCCATTCAAGCGTCCCCAGTTTCCCAACAACGTCCTAGAGCAGATCAGGATCAGAGCCGCACGAACTGCATTCAGCCGTCACATCTCGTGGCTCTCTGTCAGTCTGGAACAGTCTCTCAGACGCCCCCTGATGTCCCTGACCTCGACACTTGGGAAGATGACATACAGCCCCTCTGTCTGGACGGAGCCAGTGTCTCCACGGGGCTAGACTCAGGTCATGCACTCCTGGCAGCAACACCAGAAGAAGTGAGGCTGTGCTCTCTTCAGCACGTGCTAGCAGGTGGGGCACAGTGAGGACACAGCCCAATACAGCGGAAGTTCACCCTGATTGAGTGGTTTGCCAAAGGGATGCTCTCCAGGCATTTCCACTGAGAAGTCACTCTTTCCCCTCTTTGTAACTCCTAAGTATTCTGTGCGGAGGTACTTTGAGACTCGGTAAATACTCCACTCCTCATCAAGATTTCAATACACTTTTACTTTTTAGATTAGTATGAACTTGGGGCGCCTGGGTGGCTCAGTGAGGTGAGCGTCTGCCTTCAGCTCAGGTCATGATCCCAGGGTCCCGAATCAGGCTCTGCTTCTCCCTCTCCCTTTGCCCCTCCCCTCTGCTCATGTGCTCGCTTTCTCTCTCTCTTAAATAAATAAAATCTTATATAAAAAAAAGATTAGTATGAACTCATGTTCCTATATTATTTAATGGGCTAATAAAATCATTACTGTCATTATTCATTTTCATGCTCAACTTCCAAATGGTAAAACACTGTTCACAGATCTTTTCCATCCTGTTCACTTGTGGACAGTAGTTTTTCAATGTCTTTATTAAAATAAAATGTGGGGGTGCCCGGGTGGCTCAGTCATTAAGCGTCTGCCTTCGGCTCAGGTCATGATCCCGGGGTCCTGGGATCGAGCCCCGCATCGGGCTCCCTGCTGGGCGGGGAGTCTGCTTCTCCCTCTCCCTCTGCCACAACTTGTGCTCTAATAAATAAATAAAATCTTAAAAAAAAAAACAAAACAACAAAATAGATACATAGGGATGCCTGGGTGGCTCAGTCGTTAAGTGTCTGCCTTTGGCTCAGGTCGTGATCCCAGGGTCCTGGGATTGAGCCCCACATCGGGCTCCCTGCTCTGCGGGAAGCCTGCTTCTCCCTCTCCCACTCCCCCTGCTTGTGTTCCCTCTCTTGCTGTGTCTCTGTCAAATAAATAAAATCTAAAAAAGTTTAAAAAAAAATAAAATGCTGAAAATGAATATAACACACACCCATTATCAAGAGCAGTATGAGGCTAACCTCTTCCTACATCTGAATATTATGAATATTATGAATATTATGAATATTATGTCCCAAGGATACGGCCCAAGCTTTCAATATGTATTTTGGGAGCCATGGCACACGTTAGGGCATGTAGGGATTACAGGATAGAAGGTTCCCAGGGATTCTCTGCTGGACCTGTTACTTAACCCAAGTCTCCACAAACCCTTGTTACTAATTTTTTGAACGCATTTGCAGGTTAACTTAATGAATACCTTCTTTCTGTTGTTTCGTGTATTCCAAGATCCACCTAGTTTCATGTCATTTTCAAGTTAAGATACTTACATTTGTATTTTCTTACAAAATGTTTTGTTGTTGTTACATAAATGAACCCATTTATTATAGGCTAGCTATGTTTCAAACGGTGGAGCTTCTGCTGGCCTTTCCACTCCTTCAGTCGTCTGATGGCCGACTTCACTGTGACGGCAGAAGCGGTGCTGTAGGTCCAGGCACCACCAGCGACGGTTTTCATGCAGGAGCCACAGCGCCAGATCCCCACTGCTCGTCTTTTCATCTTGTTTTGCCACAGAAGGAGCAAGTTTCCTTGGCGTGCTGGCTCATTTCAATCTTCTTCACCATTTTCCTGAGGGAGGCACCCTAACGGGTCCTGTATTTACCCACGATTCCGACCTTCTTGGTGCGTTTAGCCATGTCGCCGTGAACTAGGTCTGAGCCCAGAGAGGAAGACTTCTCTTACAAATTTTTGATAGAAGCATTTTAAATGGGAGGAGAGAGAAAGGTTAAGTACTGAGGCATTCCACCCAGAGAAGATACGCACCAAGCACCAGCACTCTAAAAGCCTGCAGACCTGTTATTTATGTTTAAGAATCTGTAAGTCTGAGAGCGCTCAGTGAACTCAACAAGGAAATGGATGGTGGGTGGTGGGAGCCAGGCTTCTCAGTCGGGGTGGGACTTTACAGGCAAGCGCAGAGGAGGCTAGAATGATCCATGTGGTCATGGATTGGAGCTGGAGACATGGGTATGGACTCATTCTTAGCTCAATACAGATATGGAAGGTTACGTACAGAAGTATTTACGGATACGTGTACATACAAGGGTTGGTATACATACACATATTCCCTTGCTCTGTCAGCTGAGAGGGCCCAGACGCAACAAAACCACAACAGTAATGAGCACATTTAATGCCCGGAGTTGGTTTCTAATGCCCTTCTCCGATCAATGGAAACCAGGGTCCCTGGGAGAAAACAGCCGATTCTCGGGCTGGGACAGGAAGTCATACAAGATGAGCCTAGAGCACCTCAGAGCACCAGAAAGGAAGAAAGTGCTCAAAAACAAAACAAATAAAAAAACCCAATACCAATGGTAATGAGTGTATGTCTAAGGACCCGGAGCCAAGAGAAAGTGCTCCCAAGGGCCAAAGATGGAATAGTGTGAGCAACAGAAATAAGCAAAATAGCACTGTATTCTATCACAAAGTATAAAATAACTACCCACAAGTCCATACTGATATAAATAAATGACTGAATAAATTAAGAAATGGAGAAGAAACAAATCATTCATGCAGAGTAATTCCAAGTAATACTCCCTACTCCTTACGTGTGGGCTGTGCACAGTGGCCTCCTTCTAGAGAGTACCGCATGGACAAGAGAAACGAGGAGCTTCACGGTGGAGAAGCCCGACAAACAGCCAGGTGACAGTGACCATTCATGTTGACAGTGTGGACCCTGTGATCTTCCTCTCAACGCCCCATATCCTCAGTCTAATCATGAGAAAGACATCAAATCCCAGTTGAAGGACATGCTACACAATACCTGACCAGGAGTCCTCAAAACTGTCAAAACAGTTTGTCTACGAAACTGTCACAGGGAAGTCTACGAAACTGTCACAGCCAGAGACAAAGGAGACATAGGGACCCCCCCTCATGGGCTGGATCCTGGCACAGAAAATGGACATTATGTAAAAACTAAGGAAATCTGAATAAAGCACGGACGTTGGTTAATGACAGCGTACCTGTGCTGACTGGGTCGCTAGTTATCACACAGGTACCAAACTAACGTAAGAGGTTAACAGGGGAACCTGGGGGCATTCTTTGTACCGTCTTTGCAATTTTTCTGTAACACCATTCTAAAAAAAATACAATTAAAAAAAAGACATTATATAAAAGAGAACATCTTTCATCAGGAAGAACAGAGGCTGGAAAACAAAGTAACAACACTTTTTAAAGTGCGGAAAGCGCTGTCAGCTCAGAACTCTGTGTCTATGTCCCTGAAAAGCGATGGCAGAAAAAAGACGTTTTCAGATAGGTGAGTGATGCGAGAACTCATGCCCAGCAGATCTGCACTGGGAGAAAGGATGAAAAAGTCGGCCCGGGTAGGGGGGAAAGGACAGCAGGTGGAGGGTGGAACTAGCAGGAGTTACATAAGCCTGTCCCCTTTCCTTCATCGTTCGGCCATTCCCATGCCCCCCCCCCCCACACACAAGGGACCCCTCTGCATTCCTGCTCCAAAGGCACCACAGACCTGGCAGGTGACACTGGGTCTCAGTGGGGCAGAGCCTGTCCGCAGACTCCGGGGACGGGTTGTATGTGGCTGTTCACGTGGACAGCTGTCACTGGGCTCTGCAGGCATGGGACTGGGGACGCAGCTCTCATCCAATGCGGAGGACAGTCCCACAGGACAGAGCATTCTCCTGCCTCCCCGGGGCCCCCCGCTCTGACAAACCTCAAGTGCGGAGAGCTGTGAGGCCTCCCCACCAGGCCTCCCGGTCGGCCCAGGGACAGCTACCAAGGAAACCGCGTCTTCCATCCTGTCAACTATGGACCTGCTTTTGAAGCCAGTGTTCTAAACCTCTGCTGATCCTTTACGTTACTTTGGCTTCTTCCTCCCTTCTGCTGCCAGTGAGGGAAAGATAAGCACAAGGAAGATAAAACGGCAAACAAAGTGGGGAGTTGAAGCAGCCCACTCGGGAGACAGAGCGTGCAAGGTCAGAGTGAGACAGGAAGGTGAGTGGATAGAGACTGTCTCAAGTCTCTGGCAGATGGATGGGCTCCTCGCTTCTACTTCAATAAGGATTCAGAGACACAAAGGAAAACGTCAGAGCTTCTGGGAAGGCTTCTGAACAGAACCATCAGCAGTTATTCTTTATAAGCAATTTTTATTTTTAAGAAGCTAGGGCCTAAGTGTTTTATTTTTTTGAAGTTTTTATTTTAACTCCAGTAAACATACAGTGTTTATTAGTTTCAGGTGTACAAAATAGTGATTCAAGAATTCCATATAACACCCAGTGCTCACCATAAGCACCCTCTTTAATCCCCATCACCTGTTTCCCCACTCCCTCCCCTCTGGTGATCATCACCTTATTCTCTATAGTTAACAGTCTGTATCTTGGTTTGTTTCCCCCCCCACCCTCCCTTGCTCGTTTGTTTCTTAAATTCCACATGGTATTTGTCTTTCTCTGACTCATTTCCCTTAGCAGTATACTCTCTAGTTTCATCCATGTTATTGATAATGGCAAGATTTCATTCTTTTTGATAGCTGAGTAATATTCCATTATACACCTCCCCCCCCCCCCCCCACTACTCTTAATCCATTCACCAGTCAGTGGACACTTGGGCTGCTTCCCTATCTCGGCTGCTATAAACATAGGGTTGCATGTATCTCTCTGAGTTAGTGTTTTTATATTCTTTGGGTAAATACCCAGTAATGTGATTGCTGGATCATAAGGTAGTTCTATTTTTAACTTTTTGAGGAACCTCCATACTGTTTTCCAGAATGGCTGCACCAGTTTGCATTCCCACCAACAGTGCAAGAGGGTTCTGCCTTCTCCACATCCTCACCAACACCTGTTGTTTCTTGTGTTTCTGACTTTAGCCATTCTGACAGGTGTGAGGTGATATCTCATTGTGGTTTTGATTTGCATTTCTCTGATGATGAGTGATGTTGAGCATCTTTTCATGTGTCTGTTGGCCATTTGGACGTCTTCTTTAGAGAAATGGCTGTTCATGTCTTCTGCCCATTTTTTAATTGGATTTTTTTTAGGTGTTGAGTTTGATAGGTTCTTTATATATTTTGGATACTAGTTCTTTAACAAATACATGATTTGCAAGTATCTTCTCCCATTCTGTAGGTTGCCTTTTAGTTTTGTTGATTGTTTCCTTCTCTGTGCAGAAGATTTTTACTTTGATGAAGTCCCGATAGTTTGTTTTTGCTTCCCTTGCCTCAGGAGAAATATCTAGAAAAAAGCTGCTACAGCCAATGTCAAAGAGGTTACTGCCTGTATCTTCTTCTAGGATTTTTATGGTTGTAGGTATCACATTTAGGTCTTTTTTAACCTATTTTGAATTTATTTTTGTGTGTGGTATAGGAAAGTGGTCCGCTTTCTTTCTTTTGCACGTTGCTGTCCAGTTTTCCCAATGCTCTTTGTTGAAAAGACTGTCTTTTTCCCATTGGATATTCTTCTCTGCTCTGTCAAAGATTAATTGACCACGTAGTTGTGGGTTTATTTCTGAGCTTTCTACTCTGTTCCATTGAGTGTTTCAGTTTTATATATATATTTTTTGATAATTCCGCATTTTCTAAAAAGTGTATGGATCACATGGAAGATAGTAGGAGAAATATTTGCAACTCAGGCAAAGAAATACATACGACTTAAATTCTTATTTCCTGCCACAGCAGTACATTTAAACTGTAGGCTCCATCTTTTCTGAGGTAATTAAATCCATATTCAATTAGGACAAAAAAACTTTAAACAGTAAAACAACAGTGTGACTCTTATTTATTTTCTTGATGGGTTTTTTTAGGATAAAGATACTAGATTGACACTAAGTGGCCCAAATTACTGTTATTTAAAGATATTTTGCAACATGTTTATGATTTATCTTTACTGCTTTCATAAAGTGATTTTTTTATATTCACAAAGTGAATTTTCTATCTTGTACAAAGTGATGTTTTTCTATTTATTGCTTGATAATATAAAGCTACAGAGGTTTTCTTTTTCTTTAAGAGAATATGATGGAAAAAAGAAGGTAAAGGGCCATTCAAGTAATCCTGTTCAAGCAGCCGAAGGAACAGGAAGAAGCACCTGATACTGCAGATTGATACCAAGACTGAAAAGCAACATTATTACTTGGTTGCATCTTCATCTAAATTACATTTTTCTACTAACAATGGAAAGAATGTCCACAGATAAAACCGTAAGAGATTTCCAACTTGAGAACGGTTTGACACAATCTAAGACTGATAAACAGTAACAGTAAAGCCTATATAAATTTTTAAAATCCAAGAAAATAAATCCTTAACTTTCAGAGAAATGTACATTATTTTAAACTATCCAAGAGCCTGTAACTTCCTTTTATACTACCACACATCCGCTAACTACATTACAAAGAACTCCTCCTGCTAACTAGAGGTAAGGGAGAAAACCACAAATTGAGCTGACTTTCCTGTCAATGATGTCACGGACACCGCGCTGGGAGAGATGTCCTTCAGGCATCAGATGAAGGGCATTCAGTAGGACAAACACAGGCAAGCTCTTGGAACATCGTTCACAGAGCAAAAACACAAAATACTTATACTTAACTACGTGTAATTTTTCGGTCAGCCCTCTATGCTTAAGTGGCAGGAAAGCTCAATAGAACTAAGTACCTTCACAAAATCATTTCAGTGCGGTACACACTTGTTTTGCTCGAGGCATTCTGCTGGCCACTGCAGAGAACAGAAAAACACACGCTTCCACGTACAGAAACCTGCAGCCCTTTTTCCCTCTGCCAGTCAAGTATGCAAGTAACAGCCTAACAGGAGAAGGGCAATACCGTCTAGGAGGGGCAACAAGGCGCTCTGGAGACCGCGAGGCCCAGGACTGTAATGCACTGAGGGTGTATCCAGGCCTTTGGGGGTTTTTTTTTGGACTCTTCCCAATTCATATCAGTTCACATCGCAATGCACAGCATAGAGAGGTGCTAATCTAAGGTTTCTCGACTAAAATGAAGGGTGGGCAGAACTGACAGGCCAGCAGGGGAGGGCTGAGACATGGATCTTTGGGTCCACTCCTTGAGATTATGAGTTATAGGTTGCGGGGGGGATATCCAGTGACTGAGGCGAGCGTCCTTGAGCCTCACGTGGACAGACGACAGGGACAGAAGGGCATCTGGGGAGGGAGAGGGCAGGAGCAGCACAGGAATGAGGCAGGACAGCAAGTGCTTCTCGGGGCAGAATTCTCTCTGGAGTACAAGCAGAGAGCTACGGCATGTTGAGGATTGCTCTGCTGAAAAGATGGGGGCCAGAGAGGCTTGAGATGATGTGGGTGCTAAGCCGGTGCTGTCTAAGCTCACCCCATTCCCCAGAGGCTATCAGGCCTCCATCTAGTGTCACTTGGCTGGCCTGAAACAGGATCTTCTTATAACCAGCGTCTCCCTGACCCTGAATGCGGACACCACTGGAATTCAGCCAGGGGGCCAGTGTCCCAGGTCCTTCCTGCTTCCAGGCTCTTCACCTGGCGGGCGGCGGAGGGAGCCCACACTGTGTGGGGCTTGCTTGGCCACCACACCCCCACCCAACGCTTCCTGCCGGGTTTGCCGAGCCCACACTCGGAGGCAGAGAAGCCAGGAACAACTTTCTAGCTGCTTACCAGCAGCAGCCGTCGAGTAGCAGAGCTGCTCAGCTGCCCGGTGTGGTGGCCCCACACCCGCAGAGCCCCCAGCACAGCGCTGCGCCCGAGGAGGCCATCGAGTCAGGCGGCATCAGCCTCACCGGCCAAGGGCTACACCTCCCACGTCTTTCAAAACCCTAGATCCTCACCGTGACTAGTAACTAGTCCCTGCCTTGGGCACACAGCGGCTGTGAGGAGGAGGCCTCGAAGTTTAACTTACTATCTCCCTGTCCACCCCTTCAACCCAACCTTTCCTGCCCAGTATCTAAAAGGCTTTCACGTTGCTTTCTCCCACCTCTGAGCCTTCAACCCTGAGGATTGTCCTGCTTAGAAGACTCTTCTCAACCTGTGAATTCCTATTCAAACACCATCTCCTCAGGCAGCCCTCTCTGACTCCGTGGAACTAGGTATGCTTCATAAGATCTTTTCATAATTATCATTTCTGATTCAATGTTGATTATAACTCCACGAAAGCAGGTATCGCGCAGCTATGACGTGGGCCTTGTTTACACCTGGAGACCTGACAGGAGCTCAAAAAAATACCTGTTCACGAATTAGCATATGGAACCCAAACCCCCATGCTTGCTGTCACCCCACCCAGCCTCATTTTCTACCCTCACCCTCAGACTCCTGCCCCTCCAAGCAGGTCTCTGACTCACATGGTTCCCCCACGGACAGGGTCTTCTCTGGTCCCATCCTGACAACGATGTAGGGCCCAGCACAATGAAAGCCTCCTCTGCGAAGTCCTCTGATTAGTTCCTGCCAGCCTTCAGAGTCAGGAACTCGTTCTCGGTAATACTGAGGCCTGCCCTGCTAAGTCAGCACTCAGTGTGGGTCCCAGTTATTTCACGCATGTTTGTCTCCCTATTGGAGTAAAATGTTCCTTAAGGACATGCACTCGCATACACTTCTTCTGTAGATCCCTACAGGGTCTCTCACAGAATGCTTGACATAGAGCACATGTAATTTAATGCCTGTTGATGAACTATTTTACACTAAATGCATTTGAAACAATTACGTCATATGGAAAAAAGACCAGAAGAACAAAGAAAAAGTATATTTGGAAATTAAAAAAAATAAGTACTAGCTTAAAGTTAGAAAAATAAGTACAACTGATTCCATAATTATAAAAGAGGTAGTGCTCATTCAAGGCACAAGAATAATAAATAACAACAACTATACAACTTAACAAATTCATTATCTCAATAAAGTTAAAATCATCCTGTCAGGCAATTAGGCAGATGCTCTCGCATGAGAGCCAATGGTTTAAAGACTCATTCCCCTAAAGTCCCAAGGCTAGTCATCACTGGGTCTGGGATTCCAATTCCAGCCTTGTGACTGTCAACGCCAAACTCTTTTCACTATTTTAGAGGTGCTCTATTATCCGACAGAGATTTAATTTTGTTTTTATAACTAAAAAGATGATGCAGAATCCTGTGGCAAATTACAGGTCAGTGACACACCCTTAAGTATGATTCTGAAAGATGCAGAAAGCAGAACAGAGTGGGATTGCTAAAGAAGCAGAGATCTGTGAGCCAGACAAAATACTCCATGACAATTTTCTGGGGTGATGAATATGTTAACAGGTGCACCACCACGGAGAACAGACTGAAACCAAGACAGAATTCTGCTTGGAAAACAGGAGATGATGAACAATAGCTTAGGGGTTCAAAGAGGAAAGGGCAAAAGTTCTTCTATCAAGAAACAACCCGGACCCTTTCACACCCTAAAATGAGCCTGTTTGCACATAATCCACAAATTCCCAAACAAAATGGCATTTTAATTTTTCTCTAATTAAAAGTAAAAATTAAAAGTGTATTTCAGAAATCTTTTCAATGAATGGATTTATTTCCATTGCTTTTGTTAACAATACATCCATGCTTTCATTTAAATAATCTGTGTAACTTTTCAGGTTAAATAAAATAAGCCGCACCAACCTAGAGCAGTTTGGTTTAGACAGAGACTTCGTAATTCTAAAATATTTAACCTCTGTGTTTACGTCATGACTTGAGAGTTAATCTTTCCGTCTCACACACACGGGCACTTAGCATGTCTCTACTCATCATAAAGCAAGTGACTGTCTTTATTTTTACATTTTTCTTGCTCACATTTTAACATCATTCTGCCCTGAATACTTAAGATGAGAACCAAAGTCACAAGAGATCACCTCATGAGTACTTGCTGTAAATCTCTCAAAGTAAGAGTAGTTAGGGGCAGACAACTCAAACGAAGCTTCCAGTTTAAGAATTTTTGTGCTGCTTCTGAACTTTAGCCTGCATTACACTTTTAAAAAAAAAGTAATTTCTACACCCAACGTGGGGCTCAAACTCATGGCCCCAAGATCAAGAGTCACATGCTCCACTGACTGAGCCAGTTAGGTGCCTCCACATCACACTTTTGAACAACAGTTTAATGAAAGGTTAATTTACATGCCGTAACATTCACTTTCTGTAAGTGTAAATTCAATGATTTTGGTAAATTTACAGGGGGTGTACAACCACCACAAGCCAGTTTTAGAATGTTTTCATTACTCCCAAAAGTTCTCTCGTACCCACCGCAGGTGATCTGCATACCCAGCCCCCAGCCCGCACACCTGCTAACCTGCCTTGTGTCGCTATGAATGTGACTTCCCTAGACATTCTACATACATGAAATCATGCCACAGGCAGATGTTTCTAACTGCCGGCTTTCACCGAGCGTCAGGCTTTCGAGGTTTATCCATGTTGTTGCAGGTATTGGTAGTCAATTCCGTGTAACTGCTGAACTGTATTCTGTGGATAGGCCAAGTTTTGTTTTTCCACTCACTCACTGACGGACATTCGTGTTGTTTCCACTATTTGGACTACTGTAAATAAGGCAGTGAGTATTCATGCACAAGTTTTTGTGTGGACATTTCATTCTTTTCATTTCTCTTAGGTAGATTCCTGGGAGGACTGCGGAGTCATATGGTAAATACGTGCCCCACTTTAAAACACCCTGCCTAACTGTTTTCCAAACTGGCTGTACTATTTCACACTCCTACCAACAACGGGTGAGGATTCCCGTTTACCCACATCCTCAACAAAACATGGTCATATCTGAATTTTTTTATTGTAGTCATTCTAGTGAGTGTGAAGTAATATCTCATTGTTTTGTTTTCTAATAATTGATGAAATATTAAGTCATTACATCCTCTGCCCATTGTAAAATTAAGTTATCTTATTACCACTGATTTTTAAGAATTCTTCATATACCAGTCATATATCAGATCTATGAGCTGGAAATATTTTCTCCCAGCTTGTGGGTTTATCTTTTCATTTTCTTCATGGTGTCTTCTGAATAACAAGGTATTTTACTTTTGAAGACTAACACTGTTCTTGTCTTTTATGGATAGTGTCTTTGGAGTAAGAACTTTCTGTCCCAAATGACTAAGAGTCTCTCCTACGATTTCTTCTAGAAGTTTATGTAGTTTTACTTCTTACATTTTTGTCTATTATCTATTGTGAAGTCATTCTTACACATCGTAAGGTAAGGGTCTTAGTTCTTTTTTGTCTTTTGCATCTGGAGAACAACTGTTCTAGCACTGCTTGTTGAAAAGACTGTCTTTTCCCCACGGAAATGTCATGGCACCTTTGCCAAAAATCAACTGAGTATAAAAGAAGGATTTATTTCTAGACTCTCAATTCTGACCCATCAGTCTATGTGCCCATCCTTACGCCAATGTCACACCGCCCTGATTACTGAAGTTTTGAAATCAAGTAGCATGAAGTCTTCTGACGTTGTTCTTTTTCAAAATTCTTTGGGCTATCCTAGGTACTTTGATTTTAGGATTACCTTACCCATGTCTACAAAACATCTTATTTGGGAAGTTTCAGCTATTATTTCTTGAAATATTTTTTCTGCCACTTTCTCTCCTCTTCTCTGGGATGTGACAGTGTCCCACAGGCCTTTAAGGCTCTGTTCATTTTCTTCAGGTTTTTTTTTTTTTTTTTACTTGTTCTTCAGAGCAATAATTTCTATTGCTCTATCTTCAAACTCACAGATTCTTCTGCTGTTTTGAATCCACTGTTCAAGTCCTCAAGTGATGTTTTCCATTTCCAGTATTGTACTCTTCAATTCCATGATTTCCATGTGGCTCTTTTCGATAATTTTTCTATCCTTTATTGAGAATCTCTAAGTGTTGGCTTCTGGTACCATTCATGTTGTCATATTTTCCTTTTTAATTCTTTAAATATCATTTCCTTTAGTTCTCTGAACATACATTAATTGAGGTCTTTCTCTGCTAAATTCAGCATCTGGGAATACTCAGCAGCAGCTTCTGCCGACTTTTCTTTTATTTATTTATTTTCTAAATAGGCTCCATGCCCAGTGCAGAGCCCAAAGAGGGGCTTGAACTCACGACCCTGAGATCAAGACCTGAGCTGAGATCAAGAGTCAGATGTTTAACCGAATGAGCCACCTGCCCCTGCAGACTCTTTTTCTGAGTATGAGTCACACTGTCATATTTCTTTGTATAGCTTGTCATCTTTTGCTGAGAACCAGACATTTCAGACAATAAAATGTCACAACTCTGCATTTTTTGCCCTTAAGTTTGTTGCTGTTACCTTGTTTGCCTGCTTTGTTTAGTAGCATGGCCAGGTTAGACCTGTGAGGTCTGCTTCCTCTGTCGTGTGCAGCCATCGATGATGTCTCTGCTCCGTTTATTTAATATTCTTTCAAGACTAGCTGTCAGCCAGTTACTGGACACGGGTGCTCAAACATCTCTGATCAGTAAGGCTGATACCATCTGCTAATGGATCTGGGTGTAGGGAGAGAACAGTGTTCAAAGCTGTGGCCTCTTCCAATCCCGCCTGGGCTACTTCTGCAAGTCCCATCTGTCTCCTACCTGCATGCACACAGTCTCAAGGTCACCCAGGGGTGTAAACAGCTTCAGCTCCGAGACCACCACGGAGCATGTGGTCTCAGACAAGAACACACTTGGCTGCAGCCCTGGGCTGGGAGAGACAGACCCTGGCCTTTCTCCACCCTCCTGTCCCTGAGACATCACTTCTAGAGACAACAATGTTGGGCACGGGTGTCACCCACCCTTCCGTCACTGCAGGGCAAGCCCTCCGTCCTTGCCACCCACCCTGCCCTGGCAGAAACTCCATACGACACGGCTCGGGGCGTGTGGGAAGCAGCCCAGGGCCAAACACCACAGCTTCTCATTGTTCCTACCCAAAGTCTGGCAGTTGTTCAAGGCATAAATGAGCCTCAGACTGCTGTCTGCCTCTGGCTGATTTCCAGAACACTGAAGTGGTTGCTTTGTCAGTTTTGTCCAGTTTTAGAGTTGCTTTCTTTTGAGAAGAGAATCCGGTGATCTCCTCGCTTGGTCACAGCCCAGAAGTGCCACTCTTCTGTTTACTTTTTAATCCTTTACAGAGGTTTTCTTACGATTTTTACTTTGGAATCTTTCAAAGCCCAAGAATTAGAGAGAATGTAATGAACATCTATGTACTCAACCCTCAGCTTAAGAAGTGACACATGACAGACATGTCCGAACCGCCTCATTTACTTCTCTCTGGTCCTAAATTCCCCTCCCCCAAAAATCCCCTTTCCAGGAAGACCCATTATTCCAAAATTTGGTATTTGTTAATCTAATACATGCTTTTGTTATTTTATTCATATATATATATATATATATATATATATATATATATATATATATGCTTATATGGCAACTACTGTTTTGCATTTTTTAACTTCATTCAAATGCTATTTGTACATATTCTTCTACGACTTACTCTTTCATGCTCATTATTATGTGTTTGGGATTTAGTCATGTAAATACATGTGGCTTTAATTCATTGACCGTTAACTGCTGAATAAATACACCACAATCACTCCATTCTCCTGGGATGGACAGCTGGGTATTTCCAGTAATTTGCTGTTACGATGCTGCCATGAATACTCTTGTGTGTTTCCCATGCACACACAAGAGTAACAAGGGCCTGGAGGATGACAGAGAGGGGCCACAAATGCTTGTGTAAGTACATGAAATCTCCCCATTGGCTCCCATACGGCTGGAGGCAGAAAGTGGGAGATCTCGTAGGAAGGGCTAACAGTGGTTGTCCTCCACGACGGGGATTCAAGGCCTTCCACAGAACCGAGGTTTAGAGTCACAAGAGGCCTTCCTAGACAGGAGGCAACTTGTCCTATGTCACCGAAGAAGTCAGTGGAAAAATCGGGGACTGAAACCTAGGTTTCCTGTCTTCCTTGTTTCTCAAAGCAATAGCTGTGGACTAGAGGCATTAGCATCACCTGGGAATTTGTTAAAAATACAGAATCTCAGGCTGTACCCCAGATATGCTGAATTGGAATCTGCATTTTAACAAAATGCCCAGGTGCTCTGTACTGCGTGCACACTAGAGCCTGGGAAGTACTCTAGAGGATGCATACAGGCATGAAATTCCTGGATCACAATGTAGGAGTTCTTTAATGATACCACATAATGCCAAATTTCTCTCCAAAGTACTATACCAATTTAGTTTCCCAGATTACTCGGATTTTTTATGTGTCTACTTACAACATAAAGCCATTGCTCACTGTTCTCATGTCTGCTTTGATTCCATTTGCCTCACTAAGGTTCCACTTCCTAACACTATATCCCCAAATCTGGCCCTAAAGTTCCTCCCTTGTGCTGTTACACACTAAGCTGTGATGAAAGGGTTACATGGTCAAATGAATTTGGGAAACCACAGGTTAATCTACGTAGAACAAGGTCTTAATCCTAAAGCTCTCAGAATCTCAGTATGTCTCTCAGGAGCCTCTGAAAGTAGACTACATTTTAAGCATTTTCCTAAACTTATTTTACCACTTACCTTTTTTTGGCCATGGGTCATCTATGAACAGATCTGAATATATTAATGTTTTAAGGAATACAGATGGGGGGAAATCTGTGATAATTTATAGAGGCCTCCCTCCTTTTTAAAACAAAAATCATTAAAAAAAAAAAAAAAAAAAGAACATCAATTTCCTCTCTTATATTCCCCAGATCGTCTCATATCTAAAAGGCTCATTCTAGCTACTTCTTTGCAGTTTTATGTATGTAAAATAACACCACCAGGAAAGAAAAATACATTTTGCTCAGATGAATTTCTCCCTCTCCAGGTTTCTTCATGTTTCCAGTAAGAAGAAATCAGTACGGGAAGATCAGGTCCAAAATTTCAAATAGTTTCTCTTCGCTCTAAAACATCCAAGAACAAATTAGCACCTGCTCTGAGACCTAGAGCAGAAAAGCCACTGTCTCTGATCCAGTGTTCCCACACCGATGGCCAGCTGAAATAGACTGTCCCTTAATCTCCTTATGGTCTCCCTGAAGAAATTAAAAGCTACAGGACTCCAGTGATCTCTGGATAGTGAAAATCACTCATTCTATTTTATTCCTTGTGTTTTACTATTGTTTCAGTTTTTCTACAGTGAGCATGTGTTACTTTTGCAACTAGAAAAAATATAGTTTTGTTCTAAAAGGCTTAATTTGAAAGGAAGAAAACAAGTCACCTAACAATAAAATTTAAATCCATCTCATTATTCTGTCAAAATAGACACAAAAGGTGACCCTCAATTAGGGTGCAGAGGCCTTTGCAAGATTAATGTCTAAAACTGAGTATGTCATTAACATTCTTCAAACATGTCATTAAACTTTAAAAGCTTTATGAACGCAGAACTTAACTTTATCTAGGTTTCAACCCTGAGAGAGGAGAGACCACTGGTGAGCCCGCTGGTCTGACCCCTGCTGCGCTCTCCCCGTCTAGAAGGGCACCATGCACGGCTGTGGGGAGGACTATGAAAACATGTATTGAAAAGCACCACATCAGGTCAGCAGGGAAACACAAAATAAAACGACTCATTCGAATGGCCACAATCCAGAACACGGACAGCAGCAAATGCTGGAGATGACGTGGAACAACAGGAACTCTCATTTATTGCTGGCAGACCCGCAAAATGGCACAGTCACTGGGGAGGATGGTTTGGCAGTTTATAAATGAAACGTGCTCCTACCATACAACTCAGCAATCACGCACCCAAAGGATCTGAAAACTTACATCCACACAAAAACATGAATATTTATAGCAGCTTAATTCATAAATGCCAAAACTTGGAAGTTACCAAGATGTCCTTCAGTAGGTGAGCAGATAAACTGTGGTATATCTAGAAAATGGAGTATTATTCATCACTCAAAAGAAATGCACTATCAAGCCATGAAAAGACAAGGAGGAAACCTAAATGTGTATTACTAAGTGAACGAAGCCAGGCCACAAAAGCTAGACACTGTATGATTCCAACTACAGGACATTCTGGAAAAGGCAAAACTATGGAAATAGTAAAAAAAACACCACCACCAAAAAAAAAAATAGTGGTTGCCAAGGGGTGGAGAAATGGGAGGGATGGGTGAAGGGGTGAACAGGCAGAGCACTGAGGATCTTTGGGGCAGTGAACATACTCTGTATGATACCGTCACGGTGGGTACGTATCTGTCCAAACCCACAGAAGGTCAACAGCGGCAGTGACCCCCAGAGTAAACTAGGGACCGTGGGTGACTGTAAGAGGTCACTGTAGGTTCACCAACTGTAACGAATGCCGCGCTCTGGAGGGGGACGCTGATAGTGAGGGGGGCTCTGCATTTGTGGGGCTGTACGGGAAATCTCTGTACTTTCCACTCAACTTTGCTGGGAACATAAAACTGCTCTAAAGAATAAAGCCTATTAACCCCCACCCCCCAAAACCTCATAGTCCAGTGCCTGGCATTTATAGTAAGTGCTCAATAAATTGCAACTGTTGTTATTAAAGCAGTTTAAATTAGAGATATCCTCAAATGCTCCCACAAGAAATGAAGAAATACAGTTACTACTGAGTCCGTTTTGACATTTATCCTGATAAGATAAAAAGCATCCTCCTCGAAGAGGTCATCCTTGAGAGTCCATAACCTAGACGAATGATTCTCAATGGAACACGTTATTTTTCAAAGTTATTAAGTGGAATGTAGAAATGCAAAATGACTCAGGATTCGGTCACAGCCAGTTATTTAGTAAGTGCAAGTTTTACAGACTCTTATTTAAGAAACAAATTCCACTAAAGGAAAAAGACATGCATCTCAAGAAACAAATGGTAATACCAAAAATGAACATCAAAAACGAATATAATCACAGAATTAGGTTGTGAATGATGTGGTTCAGTGGTGGTAGAATGCTTACCTACAAAGCACTAATTTCTAGAAGGAAAAACAAAATTTACAAGCCCCCCTTGTTTTGTTTACCTGGATGAGTCATGGTGACGGGCTCCTCTTTGGATTTATTATTGTAGATAACTACGGCAACGGCATTGTGGAAAGCAGCCCGTGATATTTTCTCTTTAAATGTGCAATTTCCCCGCTGCAGCAAGGCAATCCACTGTTTGATATTAGGAGGGACAAAGAACCGTGTTTGAGGATCACAGCCCAGATGATCAGCAACTAAATAGAAAAGAAAAAAAAACATTTTTTCTCAAGATAAATTAAATCAGTCTTTATCAAAGTGCTCAACTGTTTCCCGAACACTCTGTGTATCCAAAGCACTTCGAGCAGCTCGGGGCCAGCAGAGCAATGAATATACCCATGAACCTGAACCCGTATCTGTACAGGGAGAGAGAGGCTCCATTAACATGTTACCTGTGATGCAAATGAAAACCGTGAAAAATCCCATTTAACTTCACAGACTGACAATACGCAGTGCAGTCTGGTTAAGAGAGGAGGACGAAAAAGCAAACGCAGACGCCCCCGTCCCCCAACACCCAGGTGACTCATCTACCCCTGACTTCTGCTCATTGCACTTACTCTTCTCTCCACACCCCTACCCTATCCCCACACCCCCACCCCTTCTCACCCCACCCCCACGTTGCTGAAAGAGACTGATTTTGCTTGAGGTAAACAAGGCAGCCAAACTAACTTTTGCTTCGGTTACCAAGTGGCTTGCTGACATTCAAGCATGTTTGAACAAATTTCTTAGTAAGTGTCTAAAGGAAATCAGAAAGGTAAGTTTTGGCCTGTACTGGAAGTTCAAATAGTTAAAATAACATGAAACCAGAAACTAGAATAGATTATTCCTCTAATTTACATTTACCGGTAAAAACTACAATTCCCCGTTAAGATACACGTATTAACTTTACTATATGCACCTGTCTGACAAGATGAAGCCCCAGCACACTCCCTGGGGACACTAGTTACAGGGCCACTGTTGTGGATGTGGGGGACAGTCTGTTCCGGATTCCCGTAAGTACACGGGAACCTTTATGTAAGGCCAGGCTCCTCTATCCCAGTCTGCAGACATGGTCATCAAAGCGCTGTCCCCTTTCGCAAGTCTAAAGAAGCCCCGCCGGCAGCTCTTCCCTCTCCCCACCGCGTCACGCTTCTAACAGGTGAAAGTGAATGGGCAGGGTGGTCCAGACCGGGAAGGAGTCACAGAGGTGAAGTCCGCAGACCGCCATCCATCCGCAGTGCCAGAGGATGGCCAGACCCAGGCTCTGCACTGGCTGGGGCGGGGGGAGGACAAAGGGGAACACTAAAAGCAAATAAATAATAAAAATACCAGATCAGTATTAATAATAGACTGTAGGAAAAGATGACACCAGTGGGGAAATACATGCTTTCCACACCCCAGAAATACACCTACTTAGCAGAAGAAACGTTCACGCTACTTAAACTGCACGGTGTAGCGATGCCAGCTAACTTCGGAGAAATGGTACAGCTATCTTTCCTACTTAGACCGTATCTTTCCCCCGAATTCTCTTACTATCGCGGTGAAGGATTATAATGAGAGTGTATTTGCTACCAGAGGTCTCCTGACCCAACTGAAACATAAATAATTTCACGTCATGATTTATATTGTTGACAACTATCACCCTTTTCCTTAAACGAATTCTGCACTCCGAAACTTTAGTCCTTTCTCAAATGGGCGGGAAAAAAAAGCCTATATCATAATTTTAGTAGCCAACTATTTTATTTATTTTTAAAGATTTTATTTGCTTGAGAGAGAGAGAGAGCACACACGTGCATGTGCACACAAGTGGGGGGAAGGGCAGAGGGAGAAGCAGACTCCCCGATGAGCAGGGAGCCCGACACGGGGCTCGACCCCAGGACCCCCAGGATCATGACCTGAGCTGAAGGCAGATGCTTAACTGACTGAGCCACCCAGGCGTCCCAGTAAGTCAACTATTTATTGAAAGACACATTGAAGGCATTGTGAAACTCTGAAATCCTGAAACAGACTGTTTACTTGCAGTGCTGTTTCCCAGATAATTATGCTGCTTTAAAATAGAAGCATTTAGGCTAAGTGTTAAGATAACCTCAGTGTCTTGGAAAAACCTCCAATGCTATATACAGAGAGCAATCAAAGAGCTGGTCTTAAGTGTTTCATTTGTTATTTTTCATAACACACTGCTGCACAAACCCTGGAAGAAAACGCAGAATCAAGAATACCCAAAAGGACGTGTACACTTGTCTTCAGCAAAATAATCATTTTTCTGTGACTTATCCTGTGCTCCCTATGATTTCATGCATATTCAGAGGGCAGTAAGGAGGAAGCAACACAATGGTCATGGAATAAGGAAGACGTGGGGCTTACATTCTAGATCAATTATTCACTAGCTGAACAACCGCCTGGGTTCAATGATCTCATCTTCAACTTTTACTTACTAAGACGAAGTTAAAATTCTTACCTCACGAGAGTTTTATATGTCAAAAGGCTATAATAATTCCTCTACTCTTAAGTGCTTTAAAAGATTAATTCCCTTGGGGCGCCTGGATGGCTCAGGCGGTTAAGCGTCTGACTCCTGATTTCGGTTCAGGTCATGATCTCAGGGTCGTGAGATTGAGCCCTGTGCTTAGTGGGGAGTCTGCTGGAGATTCTCTCTCCCTCTCCTTCTGCCCCTCCCCCGCTTATGTGCGTGCTTTCAATAAATCCATCCATCCATCCATACATACATATGTACAATATTAAAAAAAATCAATTCCCTTTTCTTTAGTTTTATGGGTTTCATCTTATCGGGTCCTAGTGTTCCAGTTTGGTGCTGTGGGGGTTTTCTGCACCGATGTGTGTGAAATCCACCCACAGCTTGGAGCACATGTCTGCCCCACATCCCCGGCTCCTAACACCTCCCGTCCCCGTCTTGTTCCCTCTCCCCGTTGTGCTGACAGGGTCATCATCCTCTTAGAAGATAACAGTCATCATTTCCAAGACCGAAAAGACACGGGAAAGGATGCAACCACGGAGCAAAATCTATCAAACATACTGAAGGAGAACTTTAAAATTCTCTTAAGGAATCCCCACCCACTAAGAACAGATTCTACCCATAACGCAGGATCCAAATAAATTCCAACAACAGACTATATGAGAGGAAGAATGTCCTTATTCCCAAATTTCACCCAAGTCATCATCCATAGAAGGTCTCTGCAAACATTTATGTCAGCAAGAATATGCAATAATAAGCGAGAATAAGATATTCAAGTTCCTGTTCAAGGAAGGAGTTTCCATTATTCAGAAAAAGAAAATAAGAGGTTTCCATAACCACTTGGTCGCATGTTTATTTTGTCTATTCATTCCTTCCTATAATTAAAAAATAACTTGAACGGTGAAAATGTGAACAGCTCTAAAACAACTTCCCAAGAGGACTGAAGATGAACCAGTTCAGTGGCCCTACTTCGCAATTTAATACCAGTTGTTTATACTTGAAGCAATTTATTAAGTGAAGACGCAGTATGGCATAAAATATCTATGCAATTAGGAACCATTAAAATCTATCAATAGCAATTTTGCTCAAATTCAAAATCATTTTCTTTTTTTTTTTAACCTGCCAAATCTAGAGGAGGACTTCATCTCTGACTTCTTTGCATTTATTAGTTATGGTGTCAGGAAAAACTTCTAGGAAGTTATCATGAAAACGTGAAATTACAGATGATATACAATACTGTATTACAATATCTTACAATTTTGTGAATTATACTTTGATAAACCTGAAAAAATGTTATATTACAGAGAGGCTGAACATCAGTTTTTTTTTTTTCTGTACGGCCTTTCCTGTTGAATCCAGAAACAGTAACGAGAATTTTATTTATTCCTTGACAAGAACCAAAACAATCACCGACAGGAACAATTATGGAATCCTCACCTCAACGAACACAGAAGCTCAGCAACAACTGAACACCTTGGTCTTGAATGTTAAGGAACCTCTAAATATATTGAGAAGGCCATGCCTGACACAGAAATGAAATCTCAGCAATACTGGTTGGTAGTATACCTTACCAACATGAAGGGTGCTTAGAAATCCAGGAAAAGAGCAACAGGATGGTAAAGGTCTCGTGGGGGCTGAAACCCAGATGGAACGCTGGAAAACCACTAGCCAGAGAGGAGGGGGTGCAGAAGTGACCAGCACGAGAACAGAGAACAAAGACGAAGCCCTTCTCTCGAACTCTCACGAAAATCAAGATGGCACATAACCCAAGTTACAATGCTATACCAATGTAAGATAATCAAGTTCTAAAAAGAAGAACCCATCTGCAATGGGAACAGAGGAAGAATATTCTGGCACAGAGTATATAAATATTTAAAGGGTTCTGTGAGTGAAGAAGTCAGTCAATAAATAAAATCTCTCTTCCCCAAGCAGCCCGAAACTCCCACTTTGGTTCACCTGACTTAGACCTCATTGCATGAAAACGCAAACACCCCATCTAGCGTGTAGTGGTCACCACATTACTGTGTGGGTCATGTCTCCTTCCACGGCCGAGAACCACCAATCTGCAGCCGTGGCACAGCCCAGCTCCCCCGGGGCGCCTCACGCTCTCAGAGCCTGGGCGTCTTGGCTCCTCCAACTGAAATGCCAAGCCCAACGCTTCCTTGCTGACCACCTCCTAAACCTCAGGATTCTGCTAAAGTATCTTCCCCGGAACACCCTCCCGGCCTCCCGAGGCTGAGCTGGGTGCTTTGTGTTTCCATGGCAGCCCGAGATGACACACACTTTAGCTTTCATCCTACTGTACCAGCAACTGGATGTTTATTCTGAGTCTCTCCTCATGTGTGAGAATGTCCTCCAGCATGTGTGGCACAGAGGAAGTACTTGACCTCCCAGGTGAAGGGAGAAATGGGAGAATGACAGAGGGAGACTGAGCAAGAACTGACACAAAGAACGAGTCCGTGCCAAAGACCACTGTTTACCGTGGCAGTGTTCTGACGGGGGTGATGTTCTCCTGGCGTGATGTCCCTACGAAAGAGGTAGGTTCCTTGCTTCCTAGTTCCACATTAGATTATAATCTCTTTCATCTTTAGGTTTCCTGCTTCTTATCCCGACTTTCCTTATTTTCCCTCTGTTAAATTCTAATTTTATGATTCAAAGGACAAAAGGGAATTCCTTATTTGTGTTGCCAGTTTCTTAATTTTTAATGTTCAGTGACTGGATTTAAATGTCTAGCTTTCATCCCTTCATCCACATCCACAGATAACTTATTCTCTTACCACTTCTATACTTTCACTTAAATCTAACATCTTTTTATTATTACTTATCTTCAGTGTTTGTTTAATCTTGTTGAAACGCTCTGCTTTCCTTTTGTCTTAATTTCTTGTTAACTCACTTGTTAGTTCAATTTTTCTCTTAACCTTGTATCTACTTTGTTCCTCTAATTTTCTTATCCCCTCCCCCCACCCCCTTCCACTTCTGTTCATGTTTTTCTTTTCTGGTAGGATTTGTTGTCATAACGGCCAGGAAAAATCATCTGGACGGACCCCAGCCTTTCTTGATTTTTCAGGAACCTTATATTAATGATCATTCCCTCTTTGTCTTTTTCCCTCTCAATTAAACCTGCCGGTCCTTTCCATCTTAAAAATAAAGAAGAAAAGAAAGCAGATATGTCCAAAGTCTCCCGCTTACCGTCACCGTTGTCAAGAGCTGCCTGTTCCTTCTGCTCCCACCTCCTCAGTGTCCACTCACACATCACATCTTCATCTCTGCACCCAGCCGCTCCGGCTAAAAGGCACCAATAGCCTCTGCATTTGCTGGGACACTGTGTCCTCTGCACTGACTCTCAGTGACATCCACCTCAGCTGAGTACTCTCCTCTCCTGGCTCTTAGGGCCCTCGGCCTCCTGGCCTTCCTCCTCCCTTCCTCCTCCTCCTCCTCCCTGGTCGCCTTTCCCTACACTTGAATGTTCAGTGTTGACGTTACCGAGCACTGGGACCCCACCCCGATGTAGGTCGAGGACTCTCCAGGGCTAGAATTTCTCCCCACACTGATGGTATGTTTTCTTACTGGAAGGACGATGTTTACTAACATCTTGTGCCAATCAGCCCTTTCCTGAAAAACTATTTTTCATTTTTTACTTCTATAAATCCGCAGTTTCCAGTATATTCAACTAAAGCAGGTCGACAGCATGCTAAGAATCAGGAGAGAAATATGGAAAATTATACACAGGGAAAGGGTCCTTTCTCTCCCACTCCAAGCAGAAACTGGACTTGACCCTGATGAGCTAACAGGCATTTCTGAATGTCTCCACTGGTTCACATGGAGTGAGGCACGGGAGGGAGGCAGGTGTGGACACACTGTCACTCTTTCTGGTTTGTTTCTTTCTAGGTGACTTTGCCCTGCTTCCAGGCATGACCATGGGATCACCCCAGGGTCTGGAGTAGATTCTGTTAATTGCCCCCAAAAAACAAAAACAAAAACAGAGACCTTATTTATTTTGGGCATCTACAGACCACCTCTACCCAACCATATGCTTTCAGTGACACCTATTTGAGCTCAAACTCCAGGGGGAGGAAAGTAGACGTCCACTCTAAGATGAGCCACAGGAAAGCGAATAAGGAGACATGTGACTACAGCTGCTGCTGGCAGCCATTTTGTGATAAAGAGGGAGCAATCTTGGGATGAAGTTAAAACTAGGATGGCAAAGGGGAGAGATCAAAAGGAACAAGATCCTTAGTAACTCTGCTAAGTGTTGAATCCCTGAACCCTGAAAGCGGCCCTAGCTTTGACCTTCCAGTTCTGACACAAAACACTGTAAGCAATCTAAGTGGGGATTTGTTACTTGGAGCATTCACGCTTCTTGTGTATCAAGCAGCAATGACTGAGTTGGGGACTTTATCCCTGCTGAGGGGCTTTCTTAGTCCACAAAGATCCACGCTTGGCTACGCAAGCCCACCAAGAAGAAGACCAGACCTAAGGAGAAAGCGTCCCTGGGAAAGTCCTTTGACACAGGGAGGCAGCCAGGACGTCAAGCCTTTGCCTCCTTCCCTCACTTAAGGGACGTGGTATGTATCTGGGAGAGGGGAGAGTTGTTGGAAGACTAACATCTCCAGCAAGGACTCTTGAGAAGCATCCATGTAGGCAGAACCCAAAAGGTTGGTGGAATTTGAATGACGGAAAACCATCTTTATTTTCACTACACTAAATGAAATCTAGCGTTTTCTTCCCCTCTGAAGGTAGGCAACAAAACATCTGCACCTCTGTAACTAACATTAGCTACTGCAGATTCGGAAACACATGAAAACATACCCGCGATTAAACTTCGTAGACCCAACACTGGTAATCAAGATGATCAGACCCACTGCTAGATCTTGTTACTTAATATGATCATAAGAAAGCCGAGTTATTTTAAATAGTGCTCCTGCGTTTCAGAAGACTCATTTACTTCTGCACGTTATCACTACTCTGAGGGTCTCTCCTCCACTAGACTGCAAGAGGATCAACCGCCAGGCTCCGTGAACGTGCCTCACTTACAGGGTGTACCTGGGTCCGTTCCTATTACTTTACTTTGTTCTCATGTATCCTGTTACTCCTAAGCTTCTTTGTACTCTCCCCCATCCTTCTCTACTTCTGAAAGCAGTGATCACATTTTCTCTTAACATGCATACCTGATAAAGAGTTTACATTTAATCAATGTCTCTAGTTCCTTCCTGAAGAACACGGGCTCTTAAAATATGTATTGGTTTCATACGGCTACCCCAACAAAGCCCTATAAGACCTGGTGGCTTAAACAACAGAAATTGATTCTCTCACTGTTGTGAATGACAGATGTCTGCAATCAGGGTGCTGGCAGGGTCACGTCCCCTCTGAAGGCATCGGTGGAGAACCCTTCCTTGTCTCTCCCAGCATCTGGTGGCCCCAGGTGACCTTGGCTTCTGGCTGCATCATTCCAACCTCTTCCTCCGTCTGCATGTGGCCTTCTCCACCATGTCTGTGCCTTCATTTCTGTCTCTAAGGACACTTACTGTTGGATTTAAGGCCCACTTGGGTAATGCAGGGTGCTCTCATCTCAGGATCTTAATTTAATTACATCTGCAAATGTCATTTTTTCCAAATAAGGTTTCCACATTCACAGGTTCTGGGGATTAGGGCATGGACACATCTTCTGGGAGGCCACCATTCAACCTACTGCCGAATAGAGCTCCAACCACCCCTTCCATCTTATGTGTAATTACCAGTACTCAGTTCTACCTTTCTCTAATTACCCCATCCCTAATAGTTAATGTTTCATACGGTCAGTGCTTGTTAAATGTTACCTACAGATTCTTATTAGTCTTTACGTTAATCCGGGATCGCCAGAGAAACACACCAAGAAGACACGTGTCTGTATAAAGAGATTTTGTGTAAGGAATGTGCTCATGGGATTATGGAGGCTGACAAGTCCCTAGATCTCCAGGGTAAGTCAGCAAGCTGGAGAGCTGATGGTGTGGTTCTAGGCCAAAGCCTAGCAGCTTGAGACCCAGGAAGAGCTAATGTTTCAGTTTGAGTCTGCAGGCAGGGAAGGGCCAATGTCCCAATTCAAAAGCAGTCTGGCAAGAGGAATTCTCTCTTACTGGAAGGAAAATCAGCTCTTTTGTTTCATGAAGGCCTTCAACTGATTGGATGAGGCCCACCCACATTGGGGATGGCAATCTACTTTGACCTGCTTTATCCGGTCTACTGACCTAAATGTTAATCTCATCTAAACACACCCTCACAGAAACACCCAGAATATCTGATCAAATTATCTGGACACCCTCTGGCCCAGCAGGTTAAGCCTCTGACTCTTGGTTTCACCTCAGGTCATGATCTCAGGGTCGTGAGATCAAGCCCCGCGTCAAGCTCTGCACTCAGCAGGGAGTCTGCTTGAAGATTCTCTCCCTCCACCACTCACTCTGACTCGCATGTGCCCGTGCTCTCTCTAATAAATAAATCTTTTTTTTTTAAAGATTTTATTTATTTATTTATTTGACAGAGAGAGAAATAGTGAGAGCAGGAACACAAGCAGGGGGAGTGGGAGAGGGAGAAGCAGGCTTCCTGTCGAGCAGGGAGCCCGATGTGGGACTCGATCCCAGCACCCTGGGATCATGACCTGAGCCAAAGGCAGAGACGCTTAACGACTGAGCCACCCAGGCGCCCAAATCTTTTTTTTTTTTAAATATTTTATTTATTCATTTGACAGAGAGAGAGAGTGCGCACATGCGTGCAAGCAGGGGGAGTGGCAGACAGAGGGAGAGGGAGAAGTGGGCTCCCTTGCCGAGCAGGGAGCCTGACGCCGGGCTCAAGCCCAGGACCCTGGGATCATGACCTGAGCCGAAGGCAGACGCTTCACCAACTGAGCCACCCAGGTGCCCCTCTAATAAATAAATCTTAAAAAAAAATTAATCATCACTGTCCTCCTCACATCTCACTTTTTCCTTCTGTGTTTCATTTCCTCCTTCCTTATGAGAATAATAACATCCCTTTGATGTTCCTTCAAATGAGGATCTGTTCAGGGTAAAGTCAGGTTTTTGAGTAAACTTGTCTTTTTATATCTGAAAACATCTTCCATATGATCTCATTCTTGAATGACAGCTTAATTAGGTAAAAAATTCTAGACAGTTACTTTTCTCTCAGCACTTTAAAGATATTATTCCATTGTCTTCTGCCTCTTATGAAGAGAAGAATCTGAAGAAAACATTTTAATTGTGTAGGTTCTCCCATCCAAGTACTAACCAGGCCCGACCCTGCTTAGCTTCTGAGATCAGACGAGATCGGGCGCGTTCACTAGGTTCTCAAATGTTATTGTATCACTTTTCAGCTTTGAATCTAGTATCTTTAAAAAGTAAAATGTGTCCCTTATTTTTCTCCTAACTGGCAAGCTTTACTTCTTTGGTTATATTTATTCTAAAGAAACAGATTTTTACAAGTCATTACCTTTTAGTATAGAGTTTTTAACAAGAGGGCAACAATAAGATCTCTTCTGTTCACCTAGAGTGCTGGATATTATCAGTCAGCATTGCAAGAAGGGTCATCCGTAGCCGAACGGTCAGCAAGTTCAATTGTCAATAGCTATCCATTATCATTTGTCTTCTATAGTCACTGTATATCTCAAATGGATTTTGATTATTTTTCACATCCTTACACAACTTAAATATATCTGCTGGATGTTCTCCATGACATAATAAAAAGCATCTTAGAAGTAGTTTTAAATGATGGCTAATACAATTCACTTCACCTGAAAAGTCACGTTCAGAAATATTTTCTACTACAACTGATACAACCAACACTTCAGTGCAAGAGAGACGCTACAAATCCAGGTAACCAAGAAGCGTGCTAGGTCCCTGCACAGAAGTGGTGCCACAGTGCAGCCCAAGGGGGTGCTAATCATTTAATCCGTACCACTCCTCATTCCACCAAAGCATTACAGCATTGAGTACGAGTTTTTCTACAGCTCTCTTTTCTGTTGACTCCGGTCCACCACACTTTCCTCTCCCCTCTCTGCCTACTCTTTCTCATTTTCCCGTTGCTAGCCTCTTAGCTGGAGGGGTTTCATCAAGCATCTGCCCTGGGCCCTCTCTTCTCAGTGGCCAATCTCATCCACTCCCATGGCTTCAACCATCACCTGTATGTACGTAATGTCTAAATCTCTCTCTTGTGTTTTATTCTGTAATTTTCAACTGTCTGCTAGATATTTCTCCATGAATACTGAGTATCTCAAACTCATTATTTTCCCCCTTCAAATGTGATCTTCCCACTATGGAATTCCTGACCGACAGCATCATCATTTACGTAAACACACAAGACTGAAATCCCTGTTGAAAAATAAGGAAGTGACGATTAAGAGACAAGACTAAATAGTGTTCAGTTTTCTTGGCTGCCACCAAAAACCCACCAGGGCAGAGCAAAGCCACCGACTATAGCTCAAACTGCTGATGCACAGGAGGACGTAAGGACACCGCTGGGCAGAAGAGTCTTTGAAAGGCATTATTCCCTCCCCCACCCCAGCTTTACTGAGGTGTAATTAACAAATAAAAACTAGATATATTTAAAGTATACACTGTGATTTGATATGCATTGTGAAATGATTACCACAATCAAGTGAGTTCATATATCCATCACCTCACTTACTTTTTTTATATCTGGTGAAAACACTTAAGATCTAGTCTCTTAGCAAATATCAAGTATGCACTACAGTATCATTAGGTTTAGTCACATGCTGTACGTATATCGCCAGAACTTATTCATCTTATAACTGAAAGCTGGCAACACTGGAAGGCATCATTAATCCTCGGGCAGAGGGGCGCCTGGGTGGCTCAGTCGTTAAGCATCTGCCTTCGGCTCAGGTCACGGTCCCAGGGTCCTGGGATCGAGCCCCACGTCGGACTCCCTGCTCGGCGGGAAGCCTGCTTCTCCCTCTCCCACTCCCCCTGCTTGTGTTCCCTCTCTCGTTGTGTCTCTCTCTCCTTCAAATAAATAAATAAAATTAAAAAAAAAAAATCCTTGGGCAGAAAAGTAAAGGATATGGAAGCATTCCTGTTTTATTTATCACTTCTTTCTTCTAGTACTAGTAGTTACAGTACTAATGACTCGGACACAGTGACAGTGTTAACAAAGACTAGGTTATCTGAAACATTCTTTCTTTTCTTTTTTTTTTTTTTAAGATTTTATTTATTTATTTGACAGAGAGAGAGAGACAGCGAGAGAGGGAACACAAGCAGGGGGAGTGGGAGAGGGAGAAGCAGGCTTCCCGTCGAGCAAGGAGCCTGACACAGGGCTCGATCCCAGGACCCTGGGATCATGACCTGAGCTGAAGGCAGACACTTAACGACTGAGCCACCCAGGCGCCCCTGAAACATACTTTCAAACATAAGAATAATGGATTCAACAATACATTTAAAGGATCACACACCATATCAAGTGGGATTTATTCCACAGATACAATGATGGTTCAACCCCCACAAGTGAATGTGATGCCCTATGTTAACAAAATGAAGTACCATATGATCATCTCAACAGATGCAAGAAAAGCATTTGAAAAAATTCAACATCTATTTATGATAAAAACTCTCAACAAAATGGGTATAGAGGGTATGTACCTCAACATAATGAAGGCTATATAAGACAAGCCCATAGCTAACATCATACTCCACAATGAGAAGCTAAACCCATTTCCTCTAAGATCAGGAATAAGACAAGGATGTCCACTCTCACTACTTTTATTCAATATAGCACTGCAAGTCCTAGCCAGAGCAATAAGACAAGAAAAAAAAAAAGAGGCATCCAAATCTGAAAAGAAGTAAAACTGTCTCTATCTGTAGAGGACATGACATTATATATATAAAACCCTAAAGATTCCACCAAAAAGCTGTTACAACTAATAAGCAAATTCAGTAAAGTTACAGGATGCAAAATCAATGCACATAAATCTGTCGCATTTCCAGACACTAATAATGAATTACTGGAAATAGAAGTTAAGAAAACAATCTCATTCACAATTGCATCAAAAGGAATGAAATAGGGCACTTGGGTGGCTCAGTCGTTAAGCATCTGCCTTCAGCTCCGGTCATGATCCTGGGGTCCTGGGATCGAGTTCTGCATCGGGCTCCCTGCTCATCAGGGAGTCTGCCCCTCCTCTGCCCCCTCTCTGCTCCTGCTCGCTCTCTCTCAAATAAATAAATAAAATCTTAAAAAAAAAAAGAATGAAATATCTAAGGTATAAATTTAACCAAAGAGGTGGAAGAGCTGTATATTTAAAATTATAAGACCTCGATGAGAGAAACTAAAGAAGAAACAAATAAATGGAAAGATATTCTGATTGGAAGAATCAATACTGTTAAAATGCCCATACTACCCAAAGCAATCTACAGATTCAATGCAATCCCTATCAAAATTCCAATGGCACTTTTCACCAAAATAGAATAAATAATCCTAAAATTTGCATGGAACCACAAAATGGCCTGAATAGCCAAAGCAATCTTCAGACAAAGCTAAAGATATCCGGCTTCCTTATTTCAAACTATATTACAAAACTATACTAATCAAAACTGCATAGTATTGGCATAAAAACAGACACTCAGGGATACCGGGGTGGCTCAGTCAATTAAGCATCTGACTCCTGATTTCGGGTCAGGTCATGATCGCAGGGTTGTGAGACTGAACCCTGTACTGGGTTCCACACTGGGTGTGGAGCCTGCTTAAAATTCTCTCTCTCCCTCTGCCCTCCCCCTGCACTCCCCTCCAAAACAAACACACACACACACACAGATTAATGGAACAGAATAGCGAGCTCAGAAATCCACACAAATATGGTCAATTAATTTACAACAAAGGAGTCAATAATATACAACGGGAAAGGGATGGCCTAATTCAATAAATGGTGTTTTGGGAAAAACGGACAGCAACATGCAAAAGAATGAAACTGGACCACTATCTTATACCATAAACAAAAATCAACCCAAAATGGATTAAAGACTTAAACATAATACCTGGAACCACAAAACTCCTAGAACAAAACACAGGCAGTAATTTCCTTGATTTGGTGGTGACTTTTTGGATTTGAGTAAGAAGTAAAGGCACCAGAAGCAAAAATGCGCAAGTGGGACTGCATCGAAGTAAAAAGCTGCTGCACAGCTAAGGAAACCATCCACAAAATGAAGAAGCAACCTATCGAATGGGAGAAAATATTTGTAATTCATGTATCTATCTGATAAGGAGCTAATATGCAAAATATATAAAGAACAAATACAGCAAGAACATTTCTTCATCTTAGGGTCCTTGCTTTATGCAAATTTCTATCCACACAGTTCTCCACCATTCCTTACATTTGACAGGTGCTAAGTGTGTAATGCTGTTGTTAACCTTTGAATAAATAATATGTGAGTTAAAAGAAATGACTCATCCGTATGGGAAAAAAAAAAAATGATGGGCTAGGAATAGCTAACTGCTGAGGAAGGAGGTAGGAGAACATGAAAAAAAAAATCATGAAGTCAGTCCTTGTGGAGGACAATTAGGGAAAAAAAAAAACCCCATTGTGAGAGACTACTCACATGAACAAATTGAGAATGGGTTTAAAGTTTTCATAATCTGATATGTCCGTAAACTAATAAATATAAGTAATAAGAAAAACCTTTAGTTTACCTTAAATAACAACTAATCAACGGGACTTGTTGAAGTCGATCTCAAGATTAGGCTGTAATGATGGAAAAGTATATCTAAGGAACTATTATTCAGAGGGAAAAAAGAAGCAGATATTTTGTATCAAGATAATAGACGTCCTTTAGGGAAATCCAAGAGAACAGAACTCAAGAACCTGTCTAAGAGACAGAAATGAAACTTTGATGGGGGCAATATACCTATGTCACCAGCCAAACAGAGTAAATACGAAAGTTCTTACCAGGTCACCGAGCCGGCAGACAAGAGAGAGTACTGATGGGTGTCAACGACCTGCAGGACTGCAGAGATCTTGTTCAGCTAAAAGCAGGGTGTCTAACAAGTTCGTGATCTGCTTTACCATTTGCTTTGTCTGCAACAAGATAATGGCTAGGGATAACCAGGGGCAACTGTGACCCAGAACCCAACACATGCTCAGAATGCGGAGTGACTAGGAACTTGGAAGAAAGCAACCCATCATTACAGTTTGCAAAACCCAGGCAAAGATAGCTGGGCAATTACAAATCATCCTGATAGATAAAGATAATGAAACCAGGAAGAATGCACGAGATAAATTAAACTTTAAGAAAGACTCACACAAAAGCTGTAGAGGCAAATGCAGGATGACAGTGCAGACTTATAAATTATTTTTCCAAAAATTAAAAAGCCGAGGAAGAGTTAAAGATTGCAAATAACGACAGGAACAAGCAAAGTGGCTTCTCTCACCCCCTTCCCAAAAGATTTCCTTACAAGTTTTTTTTTCAGAGCAAGAGAAGTAGGAAAGAAATGGGTCTATTGCAGGGTCAACAAAACAGTGGATGAAAACATTTCCCAAAACCTTTTTTTTGCTTTCGTTTCCTCTATCAAGGAGAAGAACCTGAGAAGGGCGACCATCAGAGTAAGACTAAAGGACACTGCAACTGGGTGCAGAGGTTGTGAGAAAGCCCATCTACAGATCCTCAGGTTACGCTTCTCTGTGACACACTCTTATCTCAGTAAAACCGCTTTGTACCTGGTGCACTCATGCTCATTTCTTCAAGAAATCTCTCATTCCATTAAGATGATCTGTAATTACCCAGCTTTCTTTGCCCTGGGGTTGGTGAACTTAGAAAATAATACAGCTGCTTTCTTCCAAATTTCCAGTCACTGTGCTTCTACGTCACCAAATGCAGAGCAAATTTTCCAGGCCTCGGCACACACCCTCCTCACCCTCCTCAGCAGTGTCAGTGGGGGGTGAACCACTTAACTCTGAGACAATGCACATTTCTTTGGCCTCCTCTCTCCCCCTCGGAGTCTTCTTGGCTGTCCAGTCTTCCCAGCACCTTCTGTTGAAAATACAGTTCTTTTCCCCCACTGAATTGTCTTGGCATCTTGGTCAACAATCAATTGATCACAAATGTAAGGTTTTTTGGATCCCACTTCTAGTCCATTGATCTGCAGGTCTGGGCCAGCACCACCACACCGTCTTGTGGTAAGTTCAGAAATCGGGAAATGGGAGCCCTTTGGTCTTGTTCTTCTTGTTCAAGATTGTTTTGACTATTCAGGGTCCCTGTGAATTTTAGAATCAGCCTGTCAATCTCTGCAAAAATCCAGCTGGTGTTTTCTTAGGATCATGTTGAACCTGAAGGTCAACTGGCTGTATTAACAGTAGTAAGTCTTTGGATCCATGAATATGGGATGACCCTCCACTCATTTAGATCTTTAATTTCTTGTGACAATGTTTTGTGGTTTTCGATGCCAATGCCATTTTAAAGGGTATTTTAAAAAATTTATTGTCTAATTGCTTGTTCTTGGCATATAGAAGCACAATTAACTTCTTCTTTGTATTTGAATTGATCTTATATCCACTGACCTAAGTTTACTTGAGTTAAAAAAAGAAAATCATTCTGTTATAGGTAATAAGAAATGAAGCTTTACTGATGTTTCATTATGGATTAACACTGGCTGCTTTTCCCAATCCGCGTCTCACTGTCATGTCTCCTACTGTATCTGAGGTGTCCTGAGTGGGATCCCACAAATGTAAAGAGGGTAGCAGGGACTCCCTCGCACACGTGTTTGTTTTCACTTTACTGTAAAACAGCTGAGTTACATGGATTTACAGATGAGACCATCTACTTTTAACTAAACTGTCCCTCAAATAGTAGACAAATGCCTTTAAAAAAAAAACCCTGCAAAAAAAAGCAAAACAAAAAAAATTGGCAGAACTGACATTTCTACTGCTGTGCAAGCTCTTCTTAGTCACCATGAAAGGGGGGGAAAAACCAAACAAAAAAAAACCCCCAAAAACCCAAAACCCAACTAATCGGATTTGGAAAATAAAGCAAAAAAGTTAGAAATTAACATGAAGACTATTAGAAATACAGATTTATTACAGCTGTTGACCTAAGTGCTGGGCCTTCAGATGCTCTATCAGAGCACTCCAAGGGCACGGCGTAACATTCATAAGTATAATACCGGGGATACATGTATATGCGCAACCAAGAGAGTCCGTGTTCCCGTTCCATAGGGAATGGGTTAGAGTGGGTGACAGCGGACACAAGGAAGCCTGTCAGGAGGCCACAGTCTAGATAGGAGATTAGAGTAGTCTGCGGTAGATGTGGGGAGAAGTGGACACATTTTAGAGACACTTAGGGATCTGGATCAACAGGACGTGGTAAGTAATTAGATACGGGGGCTGGAGGCCTAACGAAGATGTCTCAGTTTCTGGCCTAACAGCCTGGGTAGAAGGCGGTGCGGTGCTATTGATTGAAACAGCACCCATCGGAGGAGGAACAGGGCTCTGGAGGAGAGACGGTGAACTGTCTCGGACACACTGGGCCTGAAAGAAAACTGAGAGGGAGTGAACAGCCCCCTCCTGAGCACACACCCCATAAAACGTGTGCACGCCAGCATTAGTTTAACAGCCACAAAGCAGGCAATCCACATGCCCATCCACAGAGGCATGGATAAACTGTGACCTACTCACGTTTGCTGCCACTGGCAAAACCATTCTACAGACAGTAACGTGAGTTTACCTCACACGTTAGTGATGGGAGCAAAGAAAACTCGTCCCAGGAATACAAAAGCACGCATGCCAAGACCTATGTGCATAAAGTGAAACGACTGGCGCCATCTGTGGTGTTCAGTCTGGGGAGGGGGAGAGGGGGTGTGGGGACTGGAAGGGGCTTTCTGGGGAACCCCATGGAGCTGGTGATGCTCGCATTCGTGACCAGGTTTGGGGTTACATCAGCGTGTACACTATGGTAACTCATCAAGCTACAGAATTAGGATTGTGTATTTTTCTGTGTAGGTTATAGCTAAAAATGTTAATTCAAAAAAAAAAAAAATCTGGCTAGCTCACTCCTCAGGTTAAAACCCTGCAACCGCGCTCTGACACACGCCACAACATGGATGGACCCTGAGGACATTATGCTAAGTGAAAAGAAGTCAGTCGCAAAATGACAAATACTGTGTGATTCTACTTATAGGAGGTTCCCAGAGCAGTCAGATTTCGAGACAGAAAGTAGAAGGGTGGTTGCCAGGGGCTGGTGGAGGAAAAACGGGGAGTTTCAGTTTTGCAAGATAAAGAGTTCCAGAGATCGGTTATACAACAATGTGAATACACGTAACACTACTGAACTGTACATTTAAAAAATGGTTAAGATGGTAAGTTTTGTATTCTCTGTATTTTACCATAACCAAACATTTAACAAACCAGCAAACCCTTCAAAAGTTTTCTATTCTTCTTGAGATCAAGTAAAAAATCCTGACACAGCCTAGAAAGTACTGACCCACCCTTTCACCTCTACTGTACACCAATTTCCCCTTAGTCTCTAAATTACTCCTTTCCGTTCCTCCAGCACACCAAGGGTTTTTTGTACCTTTCGGTCTTCATATAGGATTCTATAGGATCCCTGGCCCTGGAATGGGCTTCCTTTCTGTGCCCCTTCTTAGTTTAGTATCTGCTCATGCGTTAGTCTCAGTGTTAACACTTCTTTAGAGGAGCCTTCCCTGACCATCCTGGACTGGGTTAGCTCTCATTTATGCCCTCTTGGCATCCTGGTACTTTCCCCAAGAATCAGTAATGAACAGTTACTTGTGTGTTAGCATCTGTTCAATGTCTGTTTTCACCACTGGACAATACACAGGTGCTGACTCACCTTGCCTCCCCGCCCAGACAGCGTGCAGGACCTTCTTGTCCCTGCCTGCCACACAGTAGGTACTGAATGAGTATTTGCTGAATGAGTGTTTGAAGCAGCTGCCCGACTTGAGTTCAGGATTTCTGATCTGGATGAATCACAGTCTGGTGAATCCCGGACGAGTGACATTAGAAAAGTAACCTAGGTAAATAGCACTCCAATGTTTACAAAGTGATGAAGGTGGATTGTGCAAATTATGGACGTGGTAGGGAACTGCTGATCCTTGGCAAAATTTCAGAAGTTATTATTAAAAGAGTAAGTGCAGAGCCTGAGAAGAGAAGGGTGTAATCATGGGGTGCTAGCACAAGTCCATGATGTACGAAAGGCAGACTAATGCCGCTCCCCCCCTCCCCTGCATGATCCCATCCTAATCCCTGGGACCTGTGAATATGTTAGGTTACACGGCACGAGGGAATTAAGGTTGCTCTTCAGCTGACTTTAAAATAAAGAGATTACCCTGGACTGCGTGTGTGGGCCTAAGGTAATCATGGGGTCTTTGAAATGTGCAAGAGAGAGGCAGGAGATCAGATAGAGCGAGCAGGCAGATGCCTCACCCTCACTATAGCTTCTGAGGACAGAAGAAGGGCCATGAGCCAAGGAATGCAGGCAGGCTCTAGAAGCTGGGAAAGGGACGAGAACCGATTCTCCCTTAGAGCCCCCGGGAAGAGTGCAGCATTGCCAGTGCCTTGATTTTAGCCTGGTGAGACCTGATTTTGGGCTTCTCACTTCCAGAACTATAAGACAATAAATCTGTTGTTGTTTTAAGCCAGCTGGTTTGTGGCAATTGGTTCCAGTGGCAACAGGAAACTAACATACTACGGTGGAGCCATGAAAGAGCCACTTCTTTTCCTTCCTTGCCATAGCTCCTGACCTAGCAAATCCAGAACAGAGTCCATAAATACCTTTGTTCTTTCCATCAAAACACCTGATCATGTCTTTTATGATATCATAAGACTAAGAAACAGCACCAAATGCAAAGCCAACGAAGTAAATTAGAAAACTCTGTGGCGTGCCCGGGCCAAGTGCTGATGAACGGAACAAGGTCAACCATCTTAGAAGGTCTTGAGCAACACACTATGAGGGTCTGCTCATTCACATCCTTCAATACTGCATCAATTACATAGAGCAGGGATCCTTAACTTTGTGTTCGTGGACCACTTGGGGCTTCAAGAGGTATCTGAACCTTCTAAACCTTACTAAAAAATTTTCTGTGTTATCTACATAAATATGTATTTTTTGGCAGAAAGCTCCATGGCTTTCATTAAAACCTTAAAGGGGATCCATAAGCCCGGAAGGTTAAGACCTGACTTAGATGAAGATCCAGAAAGTATGCTCATCACATTCACTGTTGACACAAAGCCGCTGGAAAGAGTAAAGACTGTGGGTGACAAATCAGGATTCAAAGAGTATCTTGAAAGGCTGAGTGAACAGGTTGCGTCCAGTGAAGATAAAATCACACAGCTCAAGGCAGCCACTGAAAAAGATTCAGAAGGTTTAATCAACGGTAAGCTCAGTATGAGTGAGTGATTAGAGCCAAGACAAGTTATGGGCCTGGAGGCAGGTGTCCAGCAGTACGGAGATGGTGACAGCAAACACATTTACTGTGCCCAGTCGGGGGTTTCTCGTGTACCCATTTCCTAGGGCTCCCAGAACAAAAGACCACAGACTTGGTGGCTTCAAACAAGAACTGTGTTGCCCGGCAGTGCTGGAGGCCAGACGCTGAAATCAAAGGGTCACAGGCTTGGCTCCTTCTGGAGGCTCCCAGGGAGCGATGGTCCCACGTCTCTCTGAGCCTCTGGGGCTCGCCAGCGATCCTCGGCTGGCCGTGGCAGCGTCACTGTGACCTGCTTCCTTCTCTCTCCCTGTGGCCTTTTTCCCTCGGTGCCTCTCTGAATCCTCTCCTCTCCTTATAAGGATGCCCACGTTGGATTTAGGGCCCACCCCAAACCACTAGGATCTTATCTTGATCCGTAACTACTTAACATTTGTCAAGATCCTATTTCCAAATAAGGTCACACTCCGAGATTCCAGGTGGACATGAACTTTTATGGGACACTACTCAGCCCACCACATCCTTTAAGTGGAGTACTGACAGACAAATGCATTTTGACGTTTACGACACCATATTCTTAAGAATGGTCCAAAGAAATAGGGACATACAGCCGAAGGGTTAGAGGATTTGAGTCAAACAAGGAAATCAACTACTGCCTACAAATATGTGAACCAATTTTTTTTCCCAGCTGAAAAACTTCCTAACACTGTTTTCCAGAGCTGAACGTGGTGGATTTCTGTGGCTCATGTGTTCACGCCGGAGCTGTACAATCACCAGACAAGAATGCTGAGGCTTTGGATGGGTGGCTAGACTTGAGAATCACTGGCGACCACTGAGTTCGGACACTCTGTAATTCTTCTCCCGTGCCTCTGTCTGCCCCTTTAATCGGCCATTATACAGAACCAAAGAACTGTAAATCTCCACTAGTACGGCAAACACCGTATGGGGGAGTAGGAAGTGGAGGTGGGTGGGACGGCAGCCAGGAGGTACACATTGTGAAGAAAACTCAGAAGCTCTGGGAAGTAAAGAACATCAGAAGAGCCTCGGCATGGTGACCAGCGGTGAGCTGAGCGGCAGGAGTGAAGGGAGCACACCACAGCACGGAGTTCAGGTTTCCATTCTAAGGACGACGAGAAGACACTGAAGGGGGTTACACAGGGAGTGTTATGATTTCGTGTAGAAGCTTCAAGATAATTTGGGCTACTGCAGGGAGAAAAGATTGATGGCAGAGAAGAGAAGAGGCAGAGAAACCAGGAAAGGGTAAGAGGTGAGAGTTGCCTACACTGGGGTGGCAGGAGGGAGAATGGCAAGCAACAGAGAGATGTGTATATTCTGAAGACCTGAAAGTGAACTGTGGAGGAAAGATCCGATGTGGAATGTGAGGAAAAGCAGCAAGGATGACTCCTAAATTTGTTTAAATATTAAGAGCGGACAGTGATGTCATTTACTGAGATGAGGAAGACTAGGGAGCAGGGGGAGCAGACAGGAAGGCAAAAAATATATCAAAAGCTCCATCTGAGACTCTTCAACCCGGAGATGTCCTTGAGACATTTAGGTTGAAGATACCAAGCAGGGAGAGTTGAATGTGCGACTCCAGGGCTCAGAAGAGAAGACCAGGCTGATGGTAAAGAGAAAGAGACAATAGCAGGCACTGCAGAGAGAGAAAATTGTTGCCTCAGAGAGCTGTCTCACTTCTTTAGAAGAAAATATTTTGGGGGGGGGGGTGGCCTGGCTGGCTCGGTTGGAAGAACGTGTGACTCTTGATCTCAGGGTCATGAGTCTGAGCCTATGTTGGGTGTAGAGCTTACTTAAATAAATAAAAAACTTAAAAAAAAAAATGTTTTTGGATTACTGAACATTAAGTGCCCATTTGTTTTTGCTTAAATTTTATGTTTTCAAACCTTGGTCCGCTGGGCTGTTCAGATTTTCTCTAGCAACATTCAGCTGTGGGGCGACAGGAAGCGCAGAGAAG
Organism: Halichoerus grypus; assembly: GCF_964656455.1. NCBI lineage: Eukaryota > Metazoa > Chordata > Mammalia > Carnivora > Phocidae > Halichoerus > Halichoerus grypus. Next base: position 144,384,967 of record NC_135713.1, on the reverse strand, counting down.
ATGAATGATACGTGGCTCACCCAGGACTGAGATTCTGCCAAGTGAGTGTGATATAGAATAGAGGAAAAAGGGGTGATTATCATGAAGACTCATGGAATCTACATCAAATAAGGAGAGAAGTGAGAAGCCCTAAGGGGGCTGAAAAAGCTCCAATAGGGGCCAAGGCATGGGGTCATCCTATGCTCAATCAATGATGAGGCCTCATTACAACTGACTGAGGAGGAAGGTAGTTGCCAGAGAAAAGGGAAATATGATGAGCCAATGTAACAGCTACTGTAATAAATTACTTTAGGGTCTATAGACGTAGAGCTGCTTATGAAATAAAATCAGGTAATTCAATGGTAGTGTCTCCCGATTTCAGAGTCTGTTGGTGCCAACGAAGCAGGAACGCTCTGGAGACAGTGCTTGGTTTCTGCAGAACCCTACGTTCTACAGCAGGGCCATGGAGCTGCAGAAGACCGCAGATGCTGGGAAAGCAGGGAGTTTCAGCAAAGGAAAAAAGGGGCGGGAGCAGAATTCATTTGTAGTGTGGACAGGGGAAAGAGTGGGGATCTCAGTGTCCACACGCAGCAAAGAAAAATTCACCCAATGGCATACAGGGAAGTGCACCTGCCCCATCCACCCCATTGTCCCAAGTCCCAAAAGGCATCCACTTTTAACTTCTGTTTCTGGTTCTTCTGGTGGTTACCCTCCACGGTTCCAGGAAGGCTTACAGCTATTATGTCACCGTTAGATACCGTGGATTTACGAGGTCACAAATCAAGATTTTGCTCACCGAGGCTTTGCCATCGATTTTGTTATTTCCTGATTTTCTTGTGGTTAAACCCTCCCGGTGGCTACAACTCCAGACGCCCTCCTGAATGCTTACCTTGTGTGGAGAGACGAAGACAGGGGTCCTCACCTGCTCCTGATACGTCTTTTCTCTCTTCCATTTCTCCACCTTTGTCATCTATTTATAGTGGTATGTTCTTAAGGTTGGTAATGTTTACTTTCTGTCCTACAACTAATAGAGCCTTCTATGCTTTAACTGCAGATTCGTTTTAAACAGTGAAAACCAACAAAACCACTGAAGTGTTAACATCATCATTACAGAAATGTTACAGAACAGCTGGGCCCGGTGCTAGGATTCCACTTCTCTTCCTAGGATCTGCTAACCGTTCAGAATCATGCCACATTTTACTTGTTTCACATCTGGTCTTGGAGTTCCCTTTTTCTTACTAGGGAAAAACATGCCTCCCCCCCTTTTTTTTTAAGATTTTATTTATTTGGGACGCCTGGGTGGCTCAGTTGGTTAAGCGACTGCCTTCGGCTCAGGTCATGATCCTGGAGTCCCAGGATTGAGTCCCACATCAGGCTCCCTGCTCAGCAGGGAGTCTGCTTCTCCCTCTGACCCTCCCTCTCTCATGCTCTCTCTCTCTTATTCTCTCTCTCAAATAAATAAATAAAATCTTAAAAAAAAAAAGATTTTATTTATTTGACAGAGAGAGAGAGAGAGAGAGAGAGAGTGGGAGAGTGGGAGAGGGAGAAGCAGGCTTCCTGCTGAGCAGGGAGCCCGATGTGGGGCTCGATCCCAGGACCCTGGGATCATGACCTGAGCCGAAGGCAGACGCTTAATGACTGAGCCACCCAGGTGCCCCAAAACATGCCCTTTTCAATATATGGCTGGTATCTTCTAGTTTCCTACTCTTTCTGACCACGGCTTGGAATTCATTCCATTCTTCTTGAAACTAGGGAATAAACAAATAGAAAACCAACCTGTTGACACGGACTTGTTCCCTTTGGGGAGTGCCTTTCCCCTATGAAGGTTTTGTACTGAAAATTAACGATTTCACAAAAAGAGAGAGAAAAGAAAATAAGAAATATCACCCACCATCCAATCAATATAACCCAACCGGTTTTATTTTTGCACATTACTTTGAGTCCTTGTCCACTGTAAACAGATTTTACACAGTCACAGTTCAATCACTGCACATTTATTTTTGTAGGATATACACAACTTTCACGATCCCCTTTAATGGCTGTGTAACATTCCACTGAGTGGACAGATCATAATTTATTAAACCCACTTGGGAAGCAGTACAAAAAAGTGGTTAAAGTATGGATGCTGCAGTCAGAGAGACCTACATCACATCCCAGCTCTGATGAATCCCTACAGCCACACGGCTGGCGGGTTCCCTCACCCACTTTAATCCATCCAGCGCTAACTACCCAACGCTGATAGCCTACTCTGCGCCAGGTACCACACTAAGCACTGAGTATACAAGAGTGGACACAGAAACTGCACCCCTGCCCTCAGAAACAAACCAACCAGAAATATAATTTCCGACTGCGTAGAGGGCTCTAAAGAAGGATACTAAGTGAGAGACTGGAGAACCCCAAATTCCCAAAACCCGTAACCACCTAGGGCTGTACAGTTCCAGCCCCATCCTCAGTCCACAGTGTGGGACACAGCGTGTGTCAACTACACGTCTCTGCCTGGGATACGCTGAGAGCATGAGAGCAGCAAACATCCTCTTGGTAGACTCATTACTCTTCTCTTCTCTATCAATATAAACCCTACACTTTTTCAAGTTTGAGTTCATGGCTAGAAGTCTGACGTGGGTCTTTTCTGTATCCATTTCTCTCCTCATCGTGTCCATAGTTTCTTTTATCTCCTTGCACAAACTGGGTAGATCTGTAATAGCTGATTTAACATCCTTATCTGCAACTCTCTCATTTGTTCCATTTCTGGGCCTGTTGCTATGGATCGTTTTTGTCTGTTTCTTAGCATGCCTGGTAATTTCTGACTGGATATTGGGTCTTGGATTTTATGTTTTTGGGACCCAGATATCGTTGCATCCCTTTAAATATTGTTGGGCTTTGTTCTGGACCAGTTACTTGGAATCAGTCTGATCCTTTTAAAGTGTGCTTCTAAGCTTTGTTAGGTAGGGTCCAGAACAGGTTTTTATTTAGGGCTAATGTGGCCTCGCTCCATGCCCTGTGCATTAGAGGGTCTCCCTACACTGATCGATGAGAATATGAATGATCCCCAGCCTCGTGGGAACTCTGAGAGTTCTTCCATCTGCTCATTTCTGACCGTTCTTTGTAAAATGTACAGATCAGTACTCAACCAAAGACTTGAGGGGAGCCGTTGCAGCTCTGCAGAGCTCACGCTCTGTGGTGCTCCCTCCTCTCTGGTACTTTACCTCCTGCATATCCAAGCCCATTCCAACTGCCTTGGCCTCCTTGAGCTCTGACCTCTGTCTCAGCAACTCAAGGAGCCCACTGGGTTCCTTCTGGATTCCCCTTCCTTGCACTGCAACACAGAACTCTCCAGGCTGTAAGCTGGGGCAGTCATACGGCTCCACTGTTTATTTCCTTTCTCTCAGGGATCACTGTCTTGTACTCTTTGTTGACCTATTTCTAAAACTGCTGTTTCATAACTTTGTCAGGTTTTCTAGTCATTTTAGGTGGGGATGTAAACCTGGTCCCTTTTAACTCCATTATGGCTGGAAAGAGAACTAATCAAGGTTGACTTCAAATTCCACATTTTCAACGAAACCTTTCCATGCTACACGTCCAAACCATTTTTTTGTTTTTCTGGTCTTCGTGCCATTTACAACGTAGCACACTAACAGAGGCCCTACAGTACACTCTGTCCGTCACCCGCCGCCCCCGCCCACCTTCTTACAAAGCCTGCCATCAGTTCCACTACCAGACCAAACAGCACAGGATTAAATGCAATCATATATTCCAGTGGCTTGCTAGCTAGTACCAGGCACAGTCGTAGGTGCCGGGCTGAGACAAAGAACACACTGTCCCTAACTGCCAGGAGTCATAGTCTGGGGCCATTTAGGAATCAAACCCTCATCCATAAATCCGTAACATGGTTTTTCAAGGGAAAAACTAAGGTATAAATGAACTTTTGGAACACAGATTGTCAAACGTTTTCTTAAAGGGCCAGAGACTAAGCAGTTTAGGCTTGCAGGCCACAGATCCTGTCACAACCACCCAATTCAAAAGCCACCAAAGACATGTGAACAAACGGCCACAGTCGTCTTCCATTATCTGTTCACAGTAACAGGTGGCTGTAGTCTGCAGACCCCTGTTTAGAAAAACGCCCACCGATAGGTGGAAGACAGCCGGCACCATCTTGCACAACGGCACACCCAGACAAAGGTGACCTCAGCAAGAAGGCTAAGCTCCCCCAGGCGGGAAGTGCATACTGCACCTTCCGCACACACTGTAGGACAAGCACAGAGTAGGTCTTCTTTTTTTAAGATTTTATTTATCTGAGAGAGACAGAGATAGTGACAGAGCTAGCGCGACAGAGCACATAGGCAGGGAGGAGAGGGAGAAGCAGGCTTCCTGCAGGAGCAGAGAGCCCGATGTGGGGCTCGATCCCAGGACCCTGGGATCATGACCTGAGCCGAAGGCAGACGCTTCACTGTGCCACCCAGGGGCCCCCAGAGTAGGTACTTAAGTACTTTTGTACTTATGCCATTTTGCATTTAAAGAGCTCCCTTTGTTTTATTCAAAACTGCTTCTAACAATAAAGAAAGCTATACATTTATGGAAAATAATGTCTACTGTATAAAATATTCTAAAGATGATAAAACAAATGTTGATGATCTTAAAGAGCAGTTTTATTTTGTAAATAAGTCAAGACTGTTATACTTAAATACTCAAAAGAATCAGCTCTGAGGACCACCCATTCATCCCACAGATGTCACGGACATGGCCTAAAACACACCAGATTTTCTCTCTTGAGAATTACCTAAAGAGAGAGCTCAGGAGCACATAAAAAAGAACTGCCTCAAAATAACTTTCAATTGTTGTCAAAATTCAAATCTATCTACTAGGAAAGACAAAGATTTGATACACTGCACATCTTTTTTAAAACTGTTCAATGGAAAAGATAATCTTACAAATTCTAAAAATTGTTTCAACGTATGTTTTCATCACTAAGCAGTATGTGTGTATATATATGTACACACATGAAGCCATGGGACTGGTGTGAAAAGAATCACTCTCCTTCATAGGTGTATTCTGGCAGGTTTGTTCAAAAAGATTTATCTTACTACTTTGCAGTCACACTTTGATAAAGGTGGAGGAATCTGAGAAGTCATTTAATCTGACCTTCCTGCAAATGAAGGGTTTCTCTTTTATAATGTTCAAAATAATGCTCTGTGGTCTGTCCACCTTTTAAAACTCATATGCAGAACTAAACATAAACTAGAGGTGGGCCTGGCCTCTACGAAGCAGGACCAGCGCTGGCCAGGATCCAGGTGCCCAGATGCATGGAAACTAGAGAGGGTCCATCCTGCGAAAGGCAGCTAAGCCTTATCTCCCTTCAACACCTTTTAATGCGGGCGGGTTTTTTGTTTTTGTTTTGTTTTGTTTTGTTTTACTGGAATTCAGGACTATTTATTCACTCCTATTAACTTTTTTCTTAGTTCCAATCCACCATTCCACACATTGAGACCCTAGGGATTCTGTAGGCCAATACATCATTTAAATATGCCATTCTTGGGCACCTGGGTGGCTCAGTTGGTTAAGCGACTGCCTTCGGCTCAGGTCATGATCCTGGAGTCCCGGGATCGAGTCCCGCATCGGGCTCCCTGCTCGGCGGGGAGTCTGCTTCTCCCTCTGACCCTCCCGACCCTCCCCCCTCTCATGTGCTCTCTCTCTCAGTCTCTCTCTCTCTCTCAAATAAATAAATAAATAAAATCTTTAAAAAAAAATCTTTTAAATATGCCATTCTTTATCAACATCACCGGCAGAGCAATCAAAGATCCCCACAATGTGAACAGCAGGAGGAAACACTGAAGAGAAACAGAGAAATGGAATGGTAGCAGGATGGATATTTGGTGAGAAGGTCAAATGTTTTCTAAAAAATATTCGAATATTTATATGCCAATGGATCATCCAAAAGTGAAGGAAAAATAGAGTATGTAAAACCATTTTCTAAATTATAAAATTCAATATAGGGGCGCCTGAGTGGCTCAGTCAGTTAAGCATCTGCCTTCAGCTCATGTAATGATCCCAGCCAGGGTCCTGGGATCGAGCCCTGCACTGGGCTCCCTGATCAATGGAGAGTCTGCCTCCCCCCACTCCCCCTCCCCTCTTGCTCTCTCCCAAATAAAATCTGTAAAAAATTGTAAAATTCAATATAAATATAATTTATTGTATATATCTCCTTTATCTGCTTGCTTGCTTAATTATGTTAAAATCTGGTTTTTAGAACCTCCAGCTCCTTTTGAATTCTCTTTCCTTTCAGAGTCCCTGCTCCCAGGATCATACCTATTTTTTCTCTGAATATTTTGAAATCTCTAACTATCTCCAGTAGCCCCTGCCTTTGCCATTGTGAATGAATTCCAACAGTATATGACCGCTTTCAGCCAAGGTCTTATTTCCACATCAATCTCCTTCACTCTATCAGAATTTTAAAAACCATGTTCAGGTTTAATGGATTCATCCCATAGAATCACTTTCTTAAACCTAAGCTATTAAAAAAATTTTTTATTGCATCTGTACGGTAAGATAACACCCCCCCCCCCCAAGCTGAACATTTGGTAAAATTGTTCTCTCAGGCTGAAACATCCAATCCTCAAAATTTCTATGCAAAGCAAAAAGTGGCTGACACCAGATTCTTCCCCCATCTGCAGACACAATGACATCATCAACACAGGGCCTTCTCCTTCCCAACCCCCCACTCCAGGCTCAGACAAAAAGTTAGTGTGCGCGCACAGAGCAGTTACAATGTCTGCTCCACAGTAGGCACTAGCTGGTTTACATTTGTTTCTAGCTCTAAGCTCCCCCTTTGAGTAAATTAGTAGTAAGAAAGCTACTGGAATCTGCAAATAAATACGTCTCTTCAAAAGCCCATATCTACAAATGAATTCTCAGTTAAAATGTGAAATTCGTTAGCACCAGACAAATGAAATCTCCATTTACAAATGCATTCTATTTAATGAAAAAGAATGGATTTTCAAAGTGGAACACTTACTGTTTTATAGAGTTTAACACTTTCCAAAATGTACTTTTTTTTTTTAAGATTTTATTTATTTGACAGAGAGAGACACAGCAAGAGAGGGAACACAAGCAGGAGCAGAGGGAGAGGGAGAAGCAGGCTTCAAGCCGAGCAGGGAGCCGGATGCGGGGCTCGATCCCAGGACCCTGGGATCATGACCTGAGCCGAAGGCAGAGGCTTAACCAGCTGAGCCACACAGGCGCCCCCAAAATGTACTTTTAAAATACCAAAGCATCTAAAGAAAAAGTTGCCTGTTTATCCTTTAAGGACATAAGGCAAATAAATTTTACTCAGAAATTCATACATGCCTAATTGATAGTAGCACTTCAAAATATGAAAGGTTTCTAATATTTCACCCATCAAGTCATAGATATAAAATGAGTCACCATGTTAAGCTCTAGGAAAATGCGAAGTTATTTTGTCTTTATGTTCATTACTACCAAACATTTATCCTCAAAATGCATTTTCATTAATTTCACATCTAGGGGCTCCTGGCTGGCTGGGGGGCGGGGGGGGGAGCAGATGTTGAATTCAAGCCCCACATTGGGTGTAGAGAAGAAAGGAAAGGAAAAGGAAAAGGAAAAGGAAAGGAAAAGGAAAGGACAGGAAGATTGATTCACATCTACTGCCCACAGCTGCTTTTGCCAGGAATTCTGTCTCGTAACTTTTTTGTATGTGTAATTTGAATATCACTTTGTTTACTGTCAATACACAGTAAGTCCTCCACAAACATGCTAAGAATTCTCTTCAATTCAAAATTATAAGGCATAAAGATCACTAGAATTGCAGTATTTTTTCTTAAAATATAAAATTTTGAAACTCACTAAATCAAGAATAGCCATTTTCTCTCTCTCTCCTTTTTTTTACTGAGGTATAACTGATGTAAGCTACTCCTTAAACATGAGTAATTTTAACAGGTTTATACCACCACTGTTGTTTTTAAGATACATTCCTAAGTTCCTTCTACAAGAGCAGGAAAATGCCTTGGATTTCACGATTTACAGGTGAACTGATTTATAAAGGCCCTTACTAGCACTTCAGGAAGAGAGATTTTTATCTGTTTTGTTCACTGCTGTTACCCCTGTCTCCCCAGTGGTAAAGGATTTCGATTAGTATTTGCCGGACTGAAAGCACCTATGTCTGCAGATCCCTTAGTAGGAAGTCAGATCCAAACCACCTGTAGGGTCTCACCTCTCACACCATGAGAGAACGTAGAGCAATCTCACGTACAAAAAGAAAATGAGCTCCTAGAGAATGGAGAAGGGGAAGACAGACACTTAAGGAAACTGACCCCAGACCCAGCCTTTACACACTGCCCCAATGTGTTCACTTCAACAGGGTGTCTAAAACCTCACCAATTTAGACACTCATTTAGGTTAACAAGTCTGGTCTTTTTAAGAATGGAGGAACCAGGGGATGCCTGGGTGGCTCAGTCCGTTAAAAGCATCTGATTCTTGATTTCAAGTCTTGATCTCAGGGTCGTGAGTTCAAGGCCCATGTTGGGGTCCATGCTGGGCGTGGAGCCTACTTAAAAAAAAATTTAAAAAAAAGCAGGAACCATTTATACCTCAACAACCTTACTGTCATCCTTCCACTTTGCCGATGAAACTGAGGTTACGCAGCCAATTTACGTTCCTAGTGTCACAAAGTATGTATATGTACAGCAGGACTCAGAACCTTGAATCCCACAGTGATGCTACCTCCCCAGGGACAAAGGAATAGGACTAACCCTCATCCACACAGCAGCTGCATGTGAGCTCCCAATACCCTTCTATTCCAACACCTAAAACAAGCTTTCTCAAAGAGGGGGCTTTTGTTTGGGGTGACAGGAAAGCAACAAGTAGTTTTAAAACATGGAACACTCTGGAGGCAAGAATCTAAAAGTGAGGATCATGGATTTAGGGTGCTAGAGGGAACCAAGCCCCAAAGAAAAACCACAGATTTCAAAACACTGCACAGGGCCAGCTCTTGCTCCACAACAGCTTGCCTCTCTCTCTTCCTCTTCCTTCCCCTCCCCGTGACCCTCCTGGTTCTCAGCACCAGAAAAGAGGCTACCATTGTTAGGGCCATAGTTTGGCAACACGATGGGATCCAACTCCAGTGACTGGCACAGAACAGGGACACAAACATTTACTAAATGAACCAAAGACCAAAGTCGTTTCTGCGGGCACGCTGGGACCCTAACTGCCATTTTTAACAAAGTGGAGATAAGAATGCCCTTTAAGCACCTGATTGTTGGTGTACAAATGAAGTTTTAAAGGGCAGGTCTACACTGGGGGCAAGCTACAGTGAAAGCCTTGCAGGATTCTCTTTCCTCAGTCAGTATACAAACAGCTTAGCACTTCAGCAGATCTGAGATCACAAATACAGATCTCAGAAGAGGCATGATGCTTTAATATTTAGAGTATAAAAACAAACACCATTACCTTATTTAGGCTGCCTTGCTTAGGTCATTTTAACATGAATAGCAGCTTAAAAAAAAAAACAACCCTCTCAGCATTCTCAGGATGAGTGTGGGGGTGGAGAAGATAGCAGACATTTTCCAAAAAGTTAGCAGTGGGAAAAGAAAAAGAAAAAAAAAAACCCCACAGAAAATATCAAAAGGGAGAATGGTTCCTTTAAAACATGGCCAGTGACGTATACAAATATATGTTTTATACCAAATAATGAGACAGAACCCGTGTTTTTAGGAAGACATGAGGATAAGACAATTCTTGAAAATTTTATCCATTTCCCCTTTGCTCAGCACCGGTGCCCTGAAGACTTGGCTCCTAGTCCCAATCGGTATCAGATTCTTCATAATGTGAGATTTTTCAGGAGTCAAATTACAGTCAAACTACTGGGGCAGAACAAGAGCCAAAAGCAACAGGGAAGATGCCCATTTTCCTCTTGCACCCTCCTCCCACTTGCCACTTAAGAAAAACGGCACGTTTTCCCGTTCGAAAAGGGCCTCATCCTCCGAGATCCAAGGCAGCGTTAAGTCTGGGATTTCGGGAACAAACCTGCCGATCCCCAAAAGACAGGTTAGAACCTCATCCACCATGAATTAGTTCTGCGCTCCTCCGCCACCTCCTTTGTCTCAACTGTCCCCGCAAACTCGCAGTGCAATGCCCTCCCGTAAACAAGCTACCTAAACGAAAAGGAACGTTTTCTAAGTCCTCCGACAAGAAGAGGAAGCCCCCCGGACGCGTCTGGAGCCCCCCTGCCAGCCGCGGAGCAGGCCGGGGGCACACGACGGAAAGCTCGGCCCCGGGGCCGCCGGCCGAGCGGCGCGGAACGCAGCGGCGAGCCCGGCCGGGGTGGGGGCGCCGCGCCCGCCGCCCCCGCGCCCCGGCTCCCCAGGGGGCCGCCGCCCGCCCCCCGCGCCGGCTGCTCTCTCCGCGGCCCCGCACTCACCTCCGTGGATGGGCAGCGGCGCCAGCACCTGGCCGCGGACCTCGGCCTTGGGCGAGTCGAGCCCGTAGCGCCCGCGGTCGATGCGGAACGTGAGCGGGGCGCCGCGGCCGGGCTCCTGCACCGTCACGTTGATGAGCGCCGTGTAGTACTCCTGGCTCGCGTTGTCCGCCCGCGCCGGCCACAGGCTGCAGGTCAGCAGAGCGAGCGCGGCGAGCCGGGCCGGGCCCGCCCGCGCCGCGCCGCTCATCGTCCCTCCGGCCGCCGCCGCCGCCGCTCGCGGACCGGGCTCCAGGGCCGGCGCCGAGAGGCGGGGCGGGCGCGGCCGGCGCTGCGGCGGGAGCGCGCGCGCGCGGCCTGCGCGGGGCCGGGCACGAGCACGGCCCTCCTCGGCGTCGCGGCCCCGCCGCTCGCCGCCCTCACGTCCGCGGCCCGCCCGCGGGGACGCGCCCATGGGCCCCTGGGCCAGGACGGCGGGTCAGGCCGCGCGCGGTCGTCTCCTCGGGGCCCCTCTGGGGCCGTGGGGACGGGCCCGCTCCATCCCCCGGGGCCGGTCCCGCCGAGTCGGGGGCGCCTTGCTTGGAAGCGGCGGGGGTTTGGGGGGCGGCTCCGGGAGGATGCGCCCGAAGGAGGGTCTGTGGAGCACAAAGTCTCGCTAGCCCGGCGGCCGCCTCCAGCACGCGCTCGCTGCCACTCCACCCAAACCCCCCCTCCCCGGCGGCCGAACGGCAACGCGCAGGCCTCGGGGCGCAGGCCCGCCTCCGCGCGCATGCGTGCGAGCCCCAGCCCGCTCCCGCCCGCCTGCACGAGGGTCCGAGGCGCGCGGGGCCCTGTCCGTGCGTCGGGCGTCGTGGGCACGGGGCCTGGAGCCTGGGAGCTTTCCAAAGGCTGTGGAAAAGCTTGCAACGAGAATGCAAAAGAAAAAGTTAAAACTTTACAATTAATTAAAAAAAATGTCTATGAGATTTCACATTTCAGCCGGTCAGCTGCAAGTCATGTAATTGACATCATGGAGCGCGGGCGAGGGGATGTGTCTCCGTAAGCGGATGGGGGGGCCCGCAACACCCAGAACTGTAAGGCACTTGTGTGCTCGAGAAGGATCTCTACAGACTAGATGAAACCTCCGGAGTCCCTGGACAAGGAGCAGATTGTGGTGAGACTTACCCAGCCCCCAGCACACACACCTTGTCAGTTAAGCTGAGGACCCTTCCAAAGCATAAACGAAGGGGAGGTGCTTGCGTCAGGTGTGGCTGAATCCGGGAGCTTAGAGAGTATTGAGAGCTATAGAGTATTTCGGAGCTCTGGAGTCATTATTGCTCTGAGGTGAGGAGGAAGGATAGCATCTTCTGACTGGCCAGGCCTGGATCCTCTGAATCCCATAGTGGGTAGGGGTGGAGTCAGCCTTGCCCAACAAAATGTACTGAATATTCATCCCAGAAATAGGCAGCTTCTCAAAGGAAAACCGAGGCACTGTTTCCAGGAAAAGGGTCTGGATGCAGTGCTGGCTAAAATATCAAGATGTCCACGGGTGACTCTTAGCAACAGCCTTCACAATTTCTCCCTCTAGACCCTTCCCTTCCACCCTCACTGGCCATCATCTGTCTATGCCCTGGCCATATTGAGGCTGGATGTATTTATTTACTTGTCTCCAGAAAGTACAGCCCCTAGACCAAAGTAACCAGGCCCTCTCCCTGGGTCTAGCGCTTAAAGAGGGATCTACTCTAGCCCTCCTGCTGCAGAACCCCCTCCTCACAGACTAAGAAGTTCTTGGAACTAAGGTACCCCATGTTCAGGCACCTGAGACCTGGAATTCCCTGCCCAGACAGCCCCGGGCCTGGTGGGGGTCTCTCTGCTCTGCTTTTCTTACTTGGCATGCCCTGGCCTGCCTCTGCCTGACATGCTCATGCCCCCTTCTCCTTTGTCCTTACAAGGGTCTTTCAAAGCATGGGCTACAGAGTGGGATGAGGTCTCCATGCATAGCCTCAGCAGATACCAGCATCTAGGGCAACATTAACACTGCCTTCAATTAGTAATTGTTTTTAATTTTATGGACATCTTTCCTTTAGCGCAAGAGTTTTTTCATTTATAGTAGTGATACAAAGCTACTTTTTATTTTTATTTATTTATTTTTAAAAGATTTTATTTATTTGACAGAGAGTGAGAGAGCACAGGCAGGGGGAGAGGCAGAGGGAGAGGGAGAAGCAGACTACCTGCTGAGCAGGGACCCAATGATGTGGGACTCGATCCCAGGACCCTGAGATCATGACCTGAGCCACAGACAGATGCTCAACCGACTGAGCTACCCAGGTGCCCCACAAAGCTACCTTTTAAAAATTGCCATGAAACACCCAAAACAAAATTTATATCTTAACCATTTTTAAGCGTTCAGTGGCATTTAGTATATTCACGCCATCGTGCAACCATCACCACCATCCATCTCTGGAACTCTTTTCATCTTGTAAAGCTGAATTTCTGTACCCATTACATAATAAGTTCCCCCGGCCCCCTCCCCCAGCCCATTGTCGCCACCACTCTACTTTCTGTTTCAATGAATTTCACTCCTCCAAGTGTATACATACAGTCATTTATATACATACATATGTGGAGTCACATAGTATTTGACCTTTTGGGGTTTTTTGGTTTGGTTTGGTTTGGTTTTTAGTATTTGACCTTTTGTGACTGGTTTATTTTACTTAGCATAATGTCCTCCAGGTTCATCCACGTTGTAGCGTGTATCAGAATTTCTTTCCTTTTTAAGGATGAATAATATTCCATTGTATGTATACAGCACATTTTGCTTATCCAACCATTGATGGACACTTGAATTGCTTCCACCTTTTAGTTATTCTGAATAATGAACATGGGTGTTCAAATGAACATGAGTGTTTAAATACCTCATCAAGATCCTGATTTCAGTTCTTTTGCATAAATGCCCAGAAGTGGGATTGCTGGATCATAGGGTAGTTCTATGTTTGACTTTTTTTTTTTTAAGATTGATTTATTTGTTAGAGAGAGAGAGAGAGAGAGCAAGCGAGCGCAAGCAGGGGGAGTGGCAGGCAGAGGGAGAAGCAGGCTCCCCGCTGAGCAGGGAGCCCAACGTGGGGCTCGATCCCAGGACCCTGGGATCATGACCTGAGACCTGAGCTGAAGGCAGACGCTTAACCGACTGATCCACCCAGGCGTCCCCTATGTTTAATGTTTCGAGGAACTGCCATACCATTTTCCACAGTGGCTGCAGCATTTACATTCCCACCACCAGTGCACCAGGGCTCCATTTCTCCACATCCACATCAACCCTTTGGACAAAACTACCTTCTAAAACATTTAAGTAAAAAAATTTTTTTTGCTTAAAAGTATTAGTAAAAGCACAGGTGGTACTTGGCTATGGCAGATCTCATGAAGGACATGTGTTGAGGGCTGACTGAGGGCCACGCTGGTCTGGGAGTGAGCTGCCCACCAGCCTCCAGCCTCCCTCCTCTATTGCTCTGACTCCACCACACATGACTCTCCCTTACCCCTGCTCTCATCTCCCACCTCCTGAGAAATTCCAGGTCACCTGTGAGCCCCATCTGAAATGCCCCTTCTCCTCAGATCTCCAGTGGGCCCACGTGCCAGTCTCCCAGCTCCAGGTCCTGGGAAGGGGTTCAGTCCTTCAGAAACTGATCTGATTCCTCTGGGAACAATGTCTATCCTCCCAGGGCCATGAACAGGGGAAGCCTGTGTGTAAAGCATGCTACCTAGCACTGGGGTGCTGGGGGGGTTCCAGGGATCAGAGCCCAAGCTGGGTTCCTTGGGCAGTGTTGGAAACCTCAAAGGATTGTCCAAAATTTAATGTCTCCTCCTCCCCCCCCTTCCCCTCTTCTTCTTCCTTTTCTTTATGAAATGGCATGGGATCCCTCTGGTGCTAGTGAGGCCCTGATCCTATTTTATTATTTATGGTTTCCCTTTTATCACTACCCCTCACTCCCATTCCCTCCCCACAGGCAACTATATGAATGTGCTTAATGTATATCTTTTGTGTTCTCCCAAAATGTGTGGTAGGCTTTATGTTCACGGGCTTCTTAATTATTCAACAGTGTTGGTTACAGATGGCATTCTGGTTCTTACTCTCGTCATCTAGCGCTATGCTGGTATTTTGTATACCTTCTTCTTATATTTATTTATTACATTTTATATTGAAATATAATATACCTATACTAAAGCGCAAAAAAAAAAAATCTTACATATACAGCTCAACAGATGTTTAGTAAGTGAACATAACTGTAACCACCATCTAGATCAAGGTGGAAAACCTTACCAGCACCCCTGAAGCTTTCCTGGGCTTCTCAGTCATTAGCACCCCATATTCTGATTTCTCTTAACCATAGATGAGTTTGCCTGTTTTTGGACTTTATAGAAATAGAACCACGCAACACATACTCTTTGGGGTCTGGTTTCTTTTTCTTGACATTATGTCTGTGAGATTCTTTCCTTCCTTGCATATAGTAATTGTGTGTGTGTGTGTGTGTGTGTGTGTGTGTGTGTGTGTGCGCGCCCTTTTTCTTTGCTGTATACTATTCCACAACTAATCTGTCCATTTTCCTGTTGATGGGTATGTGTATTGGTTTCCACTTGGGACTGCCATGAGCAGAGCTGTTATGAAGACTCTGTGTGTCTTTTGGTGAACATGTGCACGCCTCTCTGAGAGTATATGTTCTGGAATGGAATGGCTGCTTTGCAGGGTAGGCACGTATCTAGCCTTGGTGGATACTAGCCCTGTACTAGCTGCCCTCTGTAGGAGTCTCTGTTTTTGTTTCCTCCCTGGGGCTCTGTCCCTTGGAGGTCTTGGTCTGTATTGACTGTACCCACCACCGCTGCTGCTGATCAATACCCTGTCCCTCCCTCCCACCAAACGGTGGCCGCAGGTGAAATGATTATGGAAACCCAGTCCAATCCCCATGGGGGCAGGCTCTCCTAGAGGATCCTGAGGTCCTAAGAAAGGCTGCAGGTGAAGAGCCCTGTGGGGACATCAAGACTGTATAAGACACATGTCTGAACACTGGCTGAGCATTTTCACATTCGTATCAGTTTGCTGTCTCCTCCTTTTGAAGGACCCAGTGACATGCCATAGCCCTTTCATATGATGGCTGTTATGGAAGGTGGCAGAAAGACAGGTCCCAGGTCCCCAGAGTGCAGCCTCTGGGTCACCCGGGCCAGCACATGGAAACGGTATTTTGGGAAATGCAAAGAATGTTTTTATTTTAATAATTAAATGTTCATTTTAGTATTACCTTATTCTTTATAGCAAGTGATTTTGCTTTTCAGCCGTAGTAATGTCAACCGTCTTTAAAAAGTGAGGTGTTGGGGCACCTGGGTGGCTCAGTGGATTAAGTGTCTGCCTTCAGCTCAGGGCATGATCTCAGGGTCCTGGAATCAAGCCCCACGTCGGGCTCCCTGCTCAGCGGGGAGTCTGCTTCTCCCTCTCCCTCTGCTCCCTCCCCTTGCATGTGCTTGCTCTCTCTCTCTCAAATAAATAATAAATAAAAATCTTTTTTTTGAAAGTGAGATGTCTTAGGGAAAAATATTTAATAATAGGTGGAACACAGGTATGGCAAAATTGTACAAGTGGTGAGTAGATGAACAAGGTGTAGCAAATGCTGACAGAGAAGATAGTGGGGGCTTCTGAGATAGATGCCCAGGACCGGGTTCAAATCCATGGTGCCTGTTAAGTGTTCAGGAATTTTGCAAGTCATTTGTTAAACCACTGATCCCTTGAAATTGACCGTTGTGGTAGGTAATATTTACACCTTCCTACCCCTCCAACTGTGTCTGTCTCCTTTTTTTATTTTTCAGAGGGTGGTTTACTAGAAGGTCCCTGCTTTGTGACACATGACCCCTCTGGGGTCAGTTTTCCTCTGCGAAATGGACCTAATGACCTCTCCCTCTCTAGCTCTGCCATGCAAATTGGATGATGGGTGCCCAGAAGCTGTAGCTACTACCGTCACTCCCCCTTTCCCTGTGACCTGTCACTGGACACGCAGGGACCCGTGAAGGGTTTGAGTGGTGGCCTGAGTGAGGACTGCAGTGCACCTCCCACCCCAACCAGACATGACCCAAAGCAGGTCGTCCTGGATGGGTGGATGTCCAGGCCGGCCAGCGTCCTGCACATTCAGGCACCAGGAGGTGCCTCACAGCCAGCGGGGACACGACGTAATAGCATCTTATTTAGAAAAATGTACAAAACATTTGAATTGGCAGTTCCAACCTTTTCATCTTTCTTCCTTTCTTTCTCTTTCTTTCTTTCTCTTTCTTCCTTTCCCTTTCTCTTTCTTTCTTTCTCTTTCTTCCTTTCCCTTTCTTTCTTTCTTTCTTCCTTTCCCTTTCTCTTTCTTCCTTTCCCTTTCTCTTTCTTTCTTTCTTCCTTTCCCTTTTTCTTTTCTTTCTTTCTTTCTTTCTTTTTCTTTCTTTCTTTTTCTTTTCTTTCTTTCTTTCTTTCTTTCTTTCTTTCTTTCTTTCTTTCTTTCTTTCTTTCTTTCTTTCTTCCTTCCTTCCTTCCTTCCTTCCTTCCTTCCTTCCTTCCTTTCCCTTTCTCTTTCTTTCTTTCTCTTTCTTCCTTTCCCTTTCTCTTTCTTTCTTTCTTTCTTTCTTTCTTTCTTTCTTTCTTTCTTTCTTTCTTTCTTTCTAGATTTTATTTATTTACTTGACAGAGAGAGAGTGCAAGCAGGGGGAGCTGCAGGCAGAGGGAGAAGCAGGCTCCTTGCTGAACAGAGAGCCCGATGCGGGGCTCAATCCCAGGACCCCGGGATCACGACGTGAGCCAAAGGCAGACACTTAATCGACAGAGCCACCCAGGTACACCCCCTTTTCATCTTGCTTAATGAAAAGCTTCGAGTAGAAAGAATGGCACAATGAACCCACCTGGGTTCAGTTGTGGTCCACATTTGGTCATAAATCCTTTACCTGCCTATTGCTTTTATTTCTAGAATTTTTTTTCTGAACCATTTTATGACCCTTTGGGCTGTTCTCCTGTATGACCACGAACAAGACAATGCACTGTAATTCTGTAAAACGATCCCATATCCTACCCTATTCATACGTTCCCAAACATCTAAAAATGTCCCCCCACCACAGATTTTTTTTTTTTAATGGGATCCAGTGAGGGTTCTGCCTTGGATTTGGTGATGTTTCTTTTCTAGAAACTCGGTCATTGAGGGTGCAACCCCAGCTCCTGCAGATCACAAGTAGGTGGCTGTTGGGCGACTTTGAGTTTGTGTCCCTTGCAGACAGCACCCCTAGTAGTTCACCAGAAAATGGACTGAGTTCTGCCATTAGCTTGTCAATCCCGCAGCTACATTGTCTCATACTTTTTTGTGTGTAGACACGTAAATTACACTAAAATTACTGCAACTTTCCTCATTTTTAATCTACTGGGAAGCTCAAAAATGAAAGTAACCCAGGTTCCTCCCCACTCTGGGCGCACTAGAGGAAGGAAGCAGATGCCATGCCCTCCCCCCCTTCTCCTGGTGGTATGGCATTAGGGAAGTCGTGGGGGGGGCATGGGGAGTGTGGGCCCGTGGCGCTGGCAGTCCTCCCAGCCTGGAGCCCACCGAGGTGAGAGCAGGCTTGGGGTCCAGTGAGGTGTCATGGTGAAAACTCCTGTCAACAGAGGCACGAGGAGAGACAAATTGGCTTGGATTTGGAATCTGTCGTGGTCCAGACGCTGGGATGCAACTCTCTCCAAGGACCGAGCCCCAGGCATAGGGATTCTTGCACCCATTTTGCAGATGAGGAAACTGAAGTTCAGGAGTGAACACTTTGCCCAGTGAACTTGCTCCAGCTAATGAGGAGTGAGCCGTGGTGCTGGGGTGGAAGCCCAGTCCCCATGGGCTCCAGGCCCCTCACTCATCTCGCTCCCGCTACTTGGCGCCAGGCTCAGGATTCTGGCGACGTCTCAATTTCCTGATACTTAGCCAGCCTGGGAAGCCAAAGGCTCTGTCCAGGAATTCGGGTGGGGCTTGGGGCCGATGCTGAGTGGGCACAGGCTGCTGGGATGGCTGCCTCTTAGCAGGATCGAAGGCATCACTTTGTCCTTTGTCAGGTTTTGTTTGGTTAGAGTGATGAATTACTGAGCCAGAGAGCCGAGAGAGGAGGCGCTGGCCGGGCTGAGCTGGCTGGGGCAGGCTGGCCCACAGGTCTGACTGCTGACCCTCAGGCTGACCTGGAATGGTGGTCCCTGAGGTCCCCAGGGCCCCTCTGCCAAGGGGGCTGGCTGTATCTGGGAGGGCTCTCTGTTCACAGGTGGAGAGACATGTACAGAAAGAGACTCTTTTGGAAGGCTGCAGGTGAGGGCAAGGTGACAAGGCTGGGCTCAGAAAAGGACAGCACCCAGCTGGCTCTGGGGATCTGGGCACTGGAACAGAGGAGTGACTTCATCAGGGCCCAGCTGTTGGGCTGAATCAGTGTTGCTGCTTTCCTCCGGAAAGAAAGCATCTGACCTGTCTAGTTTGAGTCAGGTGCCCACACCTTGATCCTAGAAACACACTGACCTTGACTGTCAGCCTGTCTGGGAGCATCTGATGGAGGGAGAATAGCACCGAAGAACTGACATAGCCCAGTAAGCATGGGAGGCAGGGACAGCTCGTCTGCTCCAGGGATCCCACACAGGCTGCCAGGTCCCCCTTCCTGCCAGGTGAACCCCGCTGGTTTCTTTCACAGGTAGAGGTGGGATTCCAAACCGCTCTCTGCAGACATGTCATCGAGTGGGAGGACGAGCTGCTTCCAGTTCATTTGTGGCCAGCGAAGAGACTGACGGTGGAGGCTCAGCAGCTTCTCTCTGGCCAGCAGCCTGGGGATTCAGGGGGAGCAAGGCACCACGAGCCGCCAGCCCAGGGCTGACACCAGCCTTCATGCTGCTTTTAAACCAACACTCCACACAAGAACAAGAAAACAAACTATGTGCCCAGGGATGTTTATTGCAGCCTTAGCTACAGAGGCAAGAAGTTGGAGGTAAACTCATGTATTTGTTACGTAAATTATGGCCCAACAAATTTGAGGATGATTATGCAGCTATTAATATATCAAACAAGCTGTGGCAGTGGGAAGAACACTTATGATGTACTGTTGAGTGCAGATGCAGAATAAAAAAGAAATCTCTGGCTGTCACTCTGTAAAGTGAGTCCACATATGTGAATAAGGCCAAGAATGGAACTAGCAAGCTGAAAAGAGTTTGGTTTGTTTGGAGGATTATGGGTGACTGTTTTTACTTTCCTTTTTTTTTTATTCTCCAAAAATGCAGTGTTCTTTTTGCAAATATAACGAAGCTCTCTCTGGTGATCCGTCAGGAGACCACTGAGGAACCTATTTGAAGTAGTAGGGACTGTGGCAGGTGGAGCCAACTGTAGGGAGATTGAGTATTATGGAGGGTCAGGCTGGCAGAATTGGGGGGGTGGCTCCTGGTGGCCCTCAAATTCTCCTTTACAGGCCTAATATTCTGTATACATTTAATGATTGTATCCCCATCTCTTGGGGAAAAAATAGACATAAATTTGGCCTATTGACTGTATGCAGGATTGCTAAAAAGAAATCTCGCATTATGGCAGCTCATGGATATGAATGGTGGCGATGTTCTTATAAAAAGTCTTTGCTCAAAAGTGATGCCAGCTTGTTGTTACTGAAAGCAGAGGGGGCCAGCCCGTTACCCCCACTGGAGTCACAGCTGGATCTCATTCCTGTCATCATTTGTGTCCCAGGAGAAGTTATAAAAAGTGGAGAATACATCTCCCTAGTGAAGCATATGCCCTGTGGTGGGTAAGAATCTCCTAAGAAAGATTGGGGTGGGGGTAGCCAGATCTGCTCAGATATATGAAAAAGGAATTATTTATTTATTTATTTATTTATTTAAATAAATTATTTATTTAACATATGTATTATTTGTTTCAGGGGTACAGGTCTGTGATTCATCAGTCTTACACAATTCACAGCGCTCACCATAGCCCATACCCTCCCCAATGTCCATCACCCAGCCACCCCATCCCGGCCACCCCCTTCCCCTCCAGCAACCCTCAGTTTGTTTCCTGAGATTAAGAGTCTCTTATGGTTTGTCTCCCTCCCTGGTTTTGTCTTGTGAAAAAAGAATTCTTACAGGAGATCCTGCCTGTGGAGGATGAAGGCCCATGAGGAATTCCAGGATACTATATGCCAGTGTGGGGGCTGGGGAGCAGATGATGTGAGGGATCACTCAGTGGCCATTCCAGTCCCTTCTCTTGCCTGATTCCATGGCAGGGGCTATAAGGAGATAAAAAGTCAATTTTCCCTTAAGGGCATCCATCCACCCACCCATCCACCCATCCACCTTCCTACCCATTCATTCATCCGCCCACCCATCCATCCACCGTCCATCCACCTTTCCATCCACCCATCCATCCACCTATCCATCCATCCACCTATCCACTCATCCATCCATTCATCCAACCACCCATCCACATATCTATCCACCTGTCCATCCCCCCACCCATTCCCCCACCCATTCATCCATCCACCCATCCACCTATCTATCCACCTGTCCATCCACCCATCCTCCCACCCATTCAGCCATCCCCCCACCCATCCACCGATTCATCCATCCACCCACCCATCCACCCACCCATCCATCCACTCATTCTCTCTGCATGTTTATTGGGTATCAGTTCTAGGCACTTGGAATACCTAAGCAAACAATCAAAGATCCCCACCCTCAGGAAACATTCCAGCCAAGATGCCTTTCTGGCCAGTATGCTGGGATGGAAGGTTGCTGTTACCACATCTTCCCCTTCCTCCTGCCCACATGGGATCATAAGCATGGAAACCACACACCAAGGGTGATGGAGAAGCTAGGGTGAAGGAGTGTGGGTCTGAGCCCTCTGCCTTCTGCATTTCTTTGTTTAAACCACTGTGTGAAAGATTTCCCCTTATTTGCATCTGAATGAAGCCCTAACTGATATATATATATACATATATATATGTATATATATACACATACACAGAGAGAGAGAGAGAGAGAGAGAAGAGGGGGCAGGGTAAAACTTTATTCCTGGGCTCTGGGTGTCTTGGCATCCTGAAATATCCCCCATACAGTTCATTTTAAAAGATTCCCAAATTAAGCCCTGCCTAGAGAAGGGAGCTCCTCCTGATG
This sequence comes from Halichoerus grypus, assembly GCF_964656455.1. Classification (NCBI taxonomy): domain Eukaryota; kingdom Metazoa; phylum Chordata; class Mammalia; order Carnivora; family Phocidae; genus Halichoerus; species Halichoerus grypus. Next base: position 144,363,413 of record NC_135713.1, on the reverse strand, counting down.
GAGGGGACACAACTCTAAGAATGAAGAAGGAGTTTAGGATTTGGGGTATATGTGAAGACGGAAGTTTGAGGAGGGCCCTGCAGCAGTCGGTGGCCCTGTAGTCACTGGGTGGCATGTACTAATCGGGGCCATTTTAGTGGCAAGTATCAGAAGTCCCAACTCAATGTGAAGGAGAATTTTATATATGGTCACTTATGAAAAGTCAGGGGTTGCTCAGGCACAAATGAATCTAGGAGGTCAAGTAATCAGAGTTGGGATTCCTCTGACCCTCTCTCGACCTTGTTCTCCTTCATTCGTTTTCAGGTGGGCTCTCCCCATATGGATGCAAGATACCGCCCAGCAGATCCAAGGGGTACATTCTATTCTGTTCTTCCAGAATCCCAAAAGAGCACAGCAGGAGAGAAAGTCCTTTTCTTTCTCAGTGGACTTTCAATTCCGTATTCTGAGTCTCATTGGTCCACCTCATATCATGAGTTCAACACTAAGCCAACCACTGTGACCAAGGGCATAAAATGCTCTGACTGGCCAGACCTTACCATATGCTTACCCCTGGAGGCAGATGGAGTCTCCTTGACCCAATGCTGTGGACTGAGAATGAAAATGTGTATAATAAAAAATAAATATTTGGTCTTTGTCCCCAGTTCCTGGCACACAGCTCATAAAACCATTGGCATCTGTAGAGTTGTGGAATCTTTTTTTAAAAAAAGATTTATTTATGTATTTAGTTTTTAAAGATTTTATTTATTTGAGAGAGAGAGAAAGTGAGAGTCAGAGTATGAGCAGGGTGGGAGGGGCAGAGGGAGAGGGAAAGCTGACTCCCTGCTGAGCAGGGAGCTGGACACGGGGCTCGATCCCAGGACCCTGGGATTATGACCTGAGCCGAAGGCAGACACTTAACTGACTGAGCCACCCAGGTGCCCCTATTTATTTATTTTGGAGAGAGAGAGAACGAGAGGGAGGGGCACAGGGGGAGGCAGAGAGAGAATCTCAAGCAGACTCCCCACCGAGCATGGAGCCCCGCATGGGGCTCCATCCCATGACCCTGATATCACAACCTGAGCAGAAAACAAGAGCTGGCCGTTTAACTGACTCAGCCACCAAGGCGTCCCTAGTAGAGTGTCTTTTGTATGCTAAGGAGATGAGATGGCTGGGGGCCCCTAAACAGCTTCAGGATGGGGGCTGGTTGCCAGAAAGACGAAGGCATGTTTAAAGTGTTGGAACTTTCACACACACCCCCCACAAACCTCCAGGGAGGATATTGAGTTAATCACCAATGGCCAATGATTCTATCAGTCATGCTTACATACTGGAACCTCCATTAAACTCCTAAACAACAGAGTTTGGAGAGCTCCCAGGTGGGTGAGCACATCGGGGTATTAGAAGGGTAGTGCACCTAGAGAGAGCATGGAAGCTCCGCACATGTCCCCATATCTTGTCCTATGCACTTTTTCCGTTTGGCTGTTCCTGAGTTATAACCTTCATAATAAACTAGTAATAGTATATTCCCAATCCTATGAGTCATTCTAGCAAAATATTAAACCTGAAGAGGAGTGTTGTGGGAACACCTGACTTTGTAGCCAAGTGAGACTGAAGTGTGGGTGACCTTGGGCTCTGACACTTGTGACTCATCTGAAGTGGGGACAGTCTTGTGTGACTGAGCCTTGGACTTGTGGAGCCTGATGTAACTCCAGGTAGTTAGTGTCAGAGTTGAATTGGACCATAGGACACCCAGTTGGTTGGTGTCCAGAGAGTTGAAGAATTGGTTATTGGTGTGGAAACAAACAAACAAACAAACAAGCACAGAGAGGTTTCCCAAGGATGCACTTACAAGCATATAGGATACAGGTCTGGGCAGGGACAATAATAGATGCACACGGATTCCTTACCTGTGACCAGAGGTAGGCTTGCTCTTATCCTAGGCACAGAGTCAGGCTGTTCTCCAGCACCAACCTAGGGACAGGTGGCTCCTGCCACACATCTCAGAGGAGCTCAGGCTGGGAGGGGTCAATTAAGATGCTTTGGGCTGCAAGTAACAAAAGCCTTGACTTAAACCGCCTCACTCGAGAAGGAAATCTGGAGGAAAAGGAGGTCCCTGGCAGGCTGTCCTGCATGGGCTTTGTCCCCAGGCTCTCTTCTCTCCTAGCTGTAGATGAACGCCCGTGATAACTGGAACAACATATTTCCTTGTTCCTGTTGGGTGGGGAGACAGAAAACATTCCCTCAACTGTAGAATAAAAATCCTCATCTTCAGCCAATTGTGGTGACCTGCACAGTTGCCCCTGGACAAATAAGGTTAACAAGGAAATTCCAAAGCTCATTGGGTTAAGCCTGGGTCCTGATGGGAAAGGGAGATAGGATTACATCATTGCTTTGACTGGTGATTTGCTTGCACTAACTTCATGGAGGAAGGGGTTGCCTATAAGGGGGGGTGAGTTCTGGGTGGGTACCCTCAGTGCAGAGCTGCTGTTGCTTAATACTGCTCTGACATGCGGAAGAGACCTCCTTGCCTTCCCTATTCTCTCCTTCTCTGCCTCTTCTTCTGTTTCTCTTCCATTTCAGCCTCTCTTTCCCCACCACTCTATTCTTCCACTTCCTGCTGCTTTTTTTGCCTTCTCCTGTTTTCCAACTCTACTCCACATGCCTGTTCCATGACGTAATTTTAATAGTGTATATACTTCACCTTAGCATTGGCTACATTGGTTTGGGCAGGTGGCTATATCTCTTTTAAGCCTCAAGTTCTTTATCTTTAAAATAAAGGAATTAATATTGATCTAACGTGGTACTTGGGAACGTTGAAAGTTGTATTTTTGGGTTCTGATGCTGGTCAAGATGAAATAAGACCACTGCAATCTATCTATCCCACTGATTACAACTAAGAACTCTCAACAAAGTAAACAAGTAACCAGCTGAGGACTTTGACCTGTTAACAATGGAAGGCAGGTTGGAGAGAAGAACCAAAACTCAAAGAATGACCTGTCAATAGGGTGAGATTCCAAGTTTCTCCTTTCTCCCTGGTTTCCTAGTTGTTTTTTTTTTTAAGATTTTATTTATTTGACAGAGACATAGTGAGAGAGGGAACACAAGCAGGAGGAGTAGGAGAGGGAGAAGCAGGTTTCCCGCCGAGCAGGGAGCCCAATGCGGGGCTCAATCCCAGGACCCTGGGACCATGACCTGAGCTGAAGGCAGATGCTTAACGACTGAGCCACCCAGGCGCCCCTAGTTTCCCAGTTTTGAATAGAGGTCAGCTCCAAGATAGAATGTGCAGAGAAACCATCTCTTTAGCCAGAGGACTGGGATAGGGGCCTCTGCAAGATGAAGTGTGTGTAGGAAAATCCTTGAGCTCACTTTATTTCATCTTTCTTTCCTCTCTTGCCTCTGCCCTGAGGACAGCCCCAGCTGAAGAGCTACACTATGGTACCAGCAGCACAAACACTACACTTCTGAGAGGAAACCCATGTGAGCCAGAGAATATGGGGTGAATCCTAGAGAGAAGAGAATTGGAAGAGGGAGTCCTATTTCTGTGGGTGAACTGACACAAATCCCAGGTGCACCTCCAAGCTGCACAGAGCAGATCCAAAGCAGTATGGCAAAGTTTTTTTTTTTTAAGTTTTTATTTTGAAATAATTATAGATTCATAGGAGTGTACCCTTCACCCAGCTCCCCCAATGGTGCATCTTAAATAATTGTAGTGCAATATCATAACTAGGAAGTTGACAGTGGTCCAATATTATTAACCATACTATAGACCTTATGCAGATTTCACCAGCTTTCACATGTGTGTGTGTGTGAGTGTGTGTATGTGTAGTTCTATGCAATTTTATCCCATGTATAGATTTGTGTAACCAACACCACAATCAAGACACAGAATGCCTCCATTGCTGCAAATAAACCCCCTCCTGCTGTCCCTTTACCGTTGCACCCACCCCCATCCCCTTCCCTGTCCTCTGGCAATCACTAACTTTGTCTCCGTTTCTGTAGTTTCATCCTTTTGAGAATGTCATATAAATGGAATCATACAGTACATAACCTTTTAAGATTGGCTTTTTCCACTAAGTGTAATTCCTATGAAATCCATCCAGATTGTGTCATGTATCAATAGCCTGTTCCTTTTTATCATTGAGCAGCATTCTATTGAATGGTTGTGCCATTCTATTGAATGGTTGTAAATTTAACAATTTACCTGAGGAAAGGCATTGGGTTGTTTCTAGTTTGAGGCTATTCTAAATAAAGCTGCTGTGAAGATTCATGTACAGGTTTTTGTGTGAACATAAGTTTTCATTTCCCTGAGATAAATGCCCAAGAATGCAATTGCTGGGTCATATGGTAAGTGCATATTTAGTTTTATAAAAAACTGGTAAGCGGGCGCCAGGGTGGCTCAGTTGGTTAAGCGACTGCCTTTGGCTCATGTCATGATCCCGGAGTCCTGGGATCGAGTCCCACATCGGGCTCCCGGCTCAGCAGGGAGCCTTCTTCTCCCTCTGACCCTCTCCCCTCTCATGCTGTTTCTCTCTCTCAAATAAATAAATAAAAATCTTAAAAAATAAAAAAATAAAAATAAAAAACTGGTAAGCTATTTTCCAGAGCAGATGTACCATTTCACATTCCCACCAAGCAAAGCCTTTGAAAACTAAGGTGACATTGAATCTACTAGTGACAGAAGATAAGACAAATCCTGTGGTCTGAACCTAACCAGGATTGCTTGATTGCTAAAACCACTGTAACAAAATTCATCCTCCAAGGGATTTTAATAGTACCCGGCATCTCACAGCATGATATTCAAAATGTCCAGGACACCATCCAAAATTTGTTCAAGTATCAATAACAAGGAGAATGTGACCAATTCTCAAGTAGAAAGACAACCAACAAAAGATGCCAACCCCCAGATAACCCAGATGTTCAAGCAGCTATTAGAACTATGCTCTAGGAGGTAAAAGTAAATACTCTTGAAAAAAATGGAAAGATAGATATTCTCAGAAAAAAATGGAAACAGCCAAATGAAGATTTTAGAACCAAAAAATTATAGCTTCTGAATTAAAAATTCACTGAATGAGATATGTGGCAAAAGGGAGATGACAGAGGAAATAGTGGATTTCATGGTAGACAACTAGAAGTGATCCAATTTGAATAATACAGAGAAGCAGAAAGTGCAAAACAAAAGAATCCTGAGGGAACGTGGGATAATATTAAAAGGTTCATGATTCATGTTATTGGAGTCTCAGAGAGAGAGGAGGAAGTGATTGGTAGAGAAAAAAAATTAAAGAAATAATGGCTGAAATTTTCCCAAATTTGATGAAAGACACCATTTACAGATTCAAGAAGCTAAGTAAATATCAATAGGATAAACTCAAAGGAAACTACGCTCAAATGCATCATAGTCAAGCCAATGAAAACTAAAAGTAAGGAGTAAATCTTATATGCTGCGTTAATGGATGGGAAGAACTAATATTCTTCAAATATTCATACTACTCAAGGTCACCTACAGATTCAATGCATTCCCTCTCAAAATTCCAGTAGCATTTTTCACAGAAGCAGAAAAGCAATCTGAAAATTTGTGTGGACCCACAAAAGACCCTGAATAACCAAAGCAATTCTGAGAAAGAACAAAGCCAGAGGCATTAAACTTCCTGATTTCAAACTATATTACAAAGCTATAGTAATCAAAACAATATGGTAGTGGCATAAAAACAGACACACAGACCAATGGAACAGAATCAAGAATCCAGAAACAAACTCCCTCTTACACGGTCAACTAATATTTGATAAGGGAGCCTAAAATATTCAAAGAGTAAAGATAGTCTCTTCAATAAATGGTGTTGGGCAAATTGGATATTCATATGCAAAAGGATGAAATTAGACTCCTGTACTATACAACAAGTGGATTAAAGACCCGAATATAAGACCTGAAACTGCACAACTCCTAGAACATAGGAAAAAGCTTCTTGACATGGGCCTTTGCAACAGTTTTTTGGCTATGACACCAAAAGTACAAGCAACAAAAGCAAAAAATAAGTAAGTGGGACTACATCAAACTAAAATGCTTCTGCACAGCAAAAGAAACACTCAACAAATAAAAATGCATCCTGTAGAGTGGGAGAAGATATTTGCAAACCACACATTTGATAAGGGGTTAAAATACATAAGGAACTCACACAACTCAATAGCAAAACAAAAACAAAACAAAAAACCCCAGATACTCAAATTTTAAAAAATGGGCAGAGGACCCGAATAGACATTTTCCCAAAGACATACAAATGGCCAACAGGTACATGAAAAGGTGCTCAACATTACAATAATCAGGGAAATGCAAATCAAAACCACAAAGGGATCTCGCCTCACACTTATTAGAATGGTTATTATAAAAAAAGGCAAGAAATAAGTGTGGGTGAGGATATGGAGCACTTTTGGTGGGACTCTGAATTGGTGTAGCCACTATGGGAAACAGTATGGAGGTTCTTCAAAAAATTCATTTAAATTCCAAAATAGAGCCACCATATGATCCAGAAGTCCCATTTCTGTGTATATATCTGAAGGAAATGAAATCAGTATCTTTTTTTTTTTTTTTTTTTTTTAAAGATTTTATTTATTTATTTGAGAGAGAGAATGAGAGACAGAGAGCATGAGAGGGAGGAGGGTCAGAGGGAGAAGCAGACTCCCTGCCGAGCAGGGAGACCGATGCGGGACTCGATCCAGGGACTCCAGGATCATGACCTGAGCCGAAGGCAGTCGCTTAACCAACTGAGCCACCCAGGCGCCCTGAAATCAGTATCTTGAAGAGATATCTGCATTGCCCCCCACCATGTTCACTGCAACATTATTCACAATAGCCAAGACATGGAAACAACCAAAATGTCCATCAAAGGATGAATGGATAAAGAAAATGTGATATATATATTAGAATATTATTCAGGCATAAAAGAGGAAATCTTGCCCCTTTGTTGTTGTTGTTAAGTACGCTCTACACCCAGTGTGGAGCCCAGTATGTGGGGCTTGAACTCTGACCCTGAGATCAACACTTGAGCTGAGATCAAGAGTTGGATGCTTAACCGATTGAGCCACACAGGTGCCACAATCTTGCTTGTTTTTTGACAATATGGATGGACACTGAAGACATTGTGCTGAATGAAATAAGTCACACAGAGAAAGTAAAAACCCATATGTTACACAAAAACCATATGTCGATCGAAAAAAGCTGAACTCAGAAACAGTAGAATGGTGGTTACCGGGGGTGGGAGGAAATGGGAAGATGTTGGTCAAAGGGTACAAATTTCAGTTTGAGTAAGTTTTAGGAACCCAATGTACAACATGATTATAGTTAATAATACTGTATTATAATCTAGACAGCTCCTAAGAGAGCAAATATTAAGTATTCTCACCACATACACATGCACAAAGAGTGATTATGTGAGGTAACGGATGTGTTAAGTAACCTTAATGTGGTAATCACATCATAGTATACACGTGTATCAAATCATAATGTTGTACACCTTAAGCTAACATAATGTTATATGTCAATTGTACTCAATAAAATTGTGGGAAAAAAAGAAATGCATTCTGGAAAACAGCCAGAGAAAAGCAGCACATTGCATACAGAGGCACAACAATACAAATGATTGTGGATTGTTCATCAGAAACCATGGAGGTCAGAAGACAGCGGGGCAACATCCTTAAAGTACTGAAGGGAAGGGGCGTCTGGCTGGCTCAGTAGGCTGAGTGTCTGACTCTTGATATCAGCTCAGGTCTTGATCTCAGGATCAGTTCAAGCCCTGTGTTGGGCTCCCGGCATGTCTCAGGAAACCGAGATTTGTCACCAGCAGAAACACAATCAAAGAAATACTAAAAGAAGTTCTTTGGGTAGAAGAGAAAGGATACCAGAGGGAGACACGGGACTTCAGGAATGAGGGAAGAGATATGTGCACAAATAAGGGGTCTGTGAGCACACAGAAAGATGGCAGGTATCTGCCTGCAAGCTAAGAATAGAATCTTACCAGAAACAAAATCAACTGGCATCTTGGTTTTAGATTCCTAGCCTCCAGAACTGTGAGAAAACAAATTTTACTGTTTAAACTACTCAGTCTATGTTGTTTTGTTATGGCAGCCTGAGGAGGCTAATATAAGTGCCTATTTCCCCACAAACTTGACAAGTTGTTAAAAGTGTGTTGCCAATATTATGGGTGAAAATATGTTGTTGTGACTTTACTTTGCAATTCTCTTATCATGAACGAGAATGTGCACTGTTTCATATATTTAAGGGCCTCTCATTCCTCCTTTTTATGTATGAATTGTTTGTTCATTCTTTGTCCATTTTTCTGTTGGAATGTTTGGTCTTATTCTCTCCTATTTCTAGGAATGCTTTATTGGGATAAGTAATAATGGGATGATTCACCTTAGGAGCAAAATCTAAAAAGGCACTAAGCTAAGGATTGGGCAAGGGGGATTTCTCTTACTTTCTTGTGACCTTATATATGTATTTATCAACTATTGAGAGAGGTATGTTAAAGTCTTCCTCTATGATTTTGGATTTCTCTTTTTGGTTCTTTCCAGTTTGGCTTTTTATATTTTGAAGCTATGTTATTGGATTCATACAGATTTTGAATTATGATATTTTGCTGTTGAACTGAGTTCTTTATCATTATATCTCTATAGTTTTAATATTTGTGTCCCCTCAAAATTCATATGTTGAAATCCTAACCCCCAAAGATCATGATATTAAGTGGTGGGGCATTTGAGAGGTGCTTAGGTCATGAGGGTGGAACCCTCATGAATAGGATTAACGTCTTACAAAAGAGGCTCCAAAGGGATTCCTTGCCCCTTCTACCATGTGGGGACACAGTGAGAAGGCACCATCTATGAACCCAGAAGGGGGCTTTCACCAGAAGGTAAACATGCTGGTGCCTTGATCTTGGACTTCCCAGCCATAAATTTCTGATTGTTTGTAATCTACCCAGTTAATGAAATTTTGTTATAGCAGCCTGAATGGATTTAGACATTATATATATCTCTTTTTACCTTTACTAATGCTTTTTTGCCTTAAATTCTTCTAAGTCTGGTATTAGTACAGCTAGACCAAATTTCTTTTGGTGAATATTTGCCTAATACATCTTTGTCTACTATTTTAATTCCAACCTTTTAGTCTCCTTATATTTAAGGTTTATTTCTTTATAACAGTATAAGGTTGATTTTTAAAAATCAAGTCTGACAATTGTGATCTTTTACTTGGAATATTTAGCTCATTCATATTTAATGTATAATTGTGTTGATATCTACCACTTTATTAATTTTTTTCTCTTTGACCTACTTGTTTTATATTTCTTTTTCTCTTCTCTATTGTCTTCTTTTGGACTAATTAAATCTTCTTGATTATTTCATTTTATCGTTAGCTATATTTCTTTTATCATTCTTTTAACCTAGAGACTGCAACAAGCATTCTTGTTACAAATTATTACTTTTTACCATTTCCTAATACAAAATGTTACTTTTTATCATTTCTCTATTAATGTTAGATGCTTAAAACATTTTAATTCCAGGGTGCCTGGGTGGCTTAGTTGGTTAAGTGTCTGACTCTTGGTTTCAGCTCAGGTCATGATCTCATGGGTCGTGGGATCAAGCCCCATGTCAGCCTCCATGCTCAGCAGGGAGACTGCTTGAAAGATTCTCACCCTCTGCCTCTCCCCACTCTTTCTCTCTCTCTAAAAATAAATAGATAAATCTTTAAAACAAAACAAAACATCTCCATTCCATAGACTCTTTCTGGATTTTGCAATACAGTTGATTTCTACATGTATTTTTAACCCCACATGACATTGCCATTATCGTTTTGTAGTCACTACTCAGTCAATATTCATTCATTTTAACCCATATATTTACCCTATTTGTACTTTCCATTCCTTTCTTCAATTCTGTAATTCTCTCTGGGATCACTTTTCTTCTGTTTTAAGAATTTTTTTGAGGTTTTAGGTTTTACGATAAGTTCACTGACAGTGAATTCTTTCTGTTTTTGTAAGTTTGAAAAGTCTATTTCCTTCCATTTAAAAAATTAATTAATTAATTAATTAATTAATTTTAGAGAGAGCGAGCATGAGTGGGGGTAGGGACAGAGGGGAAGAGAGAGAGAGAACCTCAAGAAGACTTCCCTCTGAGTGCGGAGCCCTTCTTGGGGCTGGATCTCATGACCTTGAGATCATGACCTGAGCGGAAATCAAGAGTCGGTTGCTTAACTGACTGAGCCACCCAGGCACCCCTATTTCCCTCCATTTTTGGAGGACATTTTCTCTGGCTCTAAAATTCTAGGTTAGTAATTATTTTGTTTCAATGTTTTAAAGATGTTGTTTCATTATATTCTGGTTTTCGTAATTTCTTTTGAGAAGTCAGTCATCAGTCTTATCTTTGTTTCTTTGAAGGCAACATATCCTTTTTCTTTGAATGTTTTTAAGATTTCCACTTCTTTCCCTTTGGTTTTAACATTCTTACTATAATGTGCCTAAGTGTGGTTTTCTTTGTATTTATCTTGCTGGGGTTTGCAGTGTTACTTGAATCTGTGCTTTGATGTCTTTAATTAATTTTGGAAAATTCTCAATAATTATCTCTTCAAATATTGCTTCTGCTCCATTTCTCTCTCCGCACTTTATAGGACTCTAATTCTCATGTTTTACTTTCATTCCTGTGTTCCACATATCTCTTACACTTTCTGTATTTTCTTTCATTAAAAAAAATCTCTATTTCAATTTGGATATTTTCTATTTGTGGTAATTTGTCTCCATGATGTCTATCATTAATTATTTCCTGCCCTGAATACTAAGGTATTTCTCCATTAAGAAGTAAATTCTGGGGCGCCTGGATGGCTCAGTTGGTTAAGCGTCTGACTCTTGATTTTGGCTCAGGTCATGATCTCAGCATCATGAGATCCAGCCCTGTGTTGGGCTCTATGCTGGGCATGGAGCCTGCTTAAGATTCTCTTTCTCTCCTCTCCCTTTGTTCCCCCCACCCTAGATCCCCCTCTCAAAAAAAAAAAAAAAAAAAAGAATTAAAATCTATTCCTCTTCCTTTCTTGCACCTGGGCTGGGTTTAGAACCCACCTGAGCAACAGAATGCTGTGGAGGTAATATTCTGGGACTTTTGAGGCTAGGTCATAAGAAATCAGGCACTTTCTCACTGTGGAGCAATTCAGCCACCATGCAAAAAGCCTGATCACCCTGGGATTGCCATTCTCTGAGGAGTGTTGAGCTAATCGTACATAGAGGACAACCATAGGTGCTCCAGTTAATAGTCTCAACTGAGTTCAACCTTACTGTCATTCCCCCCACCAATGTGCTAGTCATATGAATGAGTGTGACATAACAGAAAATAGTCTCTAATTCTGGTACGTGGCACAGAGCTCCTGAAACCTTTGTAATTTCCTCAGTGATAAGGATACTAGGAATATCTCTTGTTTTAATATTTGGCCTTTGACTCCATCCCTGATACAGAGCTTCTAAGACCCTTGCAAATTCCTAAGTGATAAGAGCTCTAGGAGCATCTATTGTTCTATTTAGGTGACTCTGTGTG